>NC_143528.1:3689771-3989771 GCF_031878675.1 Megascapheus bottae | reverse complement strand
GGAATGTGGCTTAGTGGTAGAGTGCTGGCCTAGCATGCATGAAGCCCTGGGTTTGATTCCTCAGTACCCCAGCCAGAGGTGGGACATGGCTCAAGTGGTAGAGCAAAAGAAGCTCAGGGACAGTGCCCAGGCCCTGAGTGAAGCTCCAGGATTGGCAAAAAAGAAAAAGGAAAAAAGAAAATGGGGGGGAAAAAGTGAAAAGAGGGTGTCAGGGGACATGAATTAGCTGGCTTTGGATCCTTGTCTTTTGCTGAGTTAAATGCTCCATGGAAGGGGAGAAGATAAGGAAAGACAGGAATAGAAATACTACAGACAGGCTTAGTCACTATCACCTAGGTAACGGGTCAGGAGGAGATGGAGTGGTGGTAAACTATGTGCTATTGGTGTTTCAAAGAAAATATGGATTAGGGATGAAAGATAAAAGAGGTAGGCAGAGAAAAACTGGAAGTGCCTCTTGCAGCCTTAACCTGGTGTTAAATGTTTGGGGCTGTTGAGTTTTGTAGAGGTGTTAGAATACTGTGGATGAAATGAGCTACAAGTTTTATTCAGTTCATTGATACCCTATGGAGAAGTAATATTGAACTCATACCTGTAATCCTAGCTACTCAAGAGGCTAAGATCTGAGGATTGTGGTTTGAGTCCAGACCAGGAAAAAGAAAAGTCCATGAGACTCTTCTCTCCAATTCATCAAAAAGCTGGAAGTAGAGCTATGGCTCAAGTGGCATAGTAACAGTTTTGAGTGAAAAAGTAAGGGGACTGGCAAAAGACAGAGACCTGGGGAGGGAAGAGGGGGAGAAAGGGAGGAAACAAGTAAAATGTTTGTCTGCCTTTAGTTTGGGTACTGGAGAAATGTTCCCTATTTAGAGTAAGGGTAAACCACATGGTTGAACAAAACCAATTCTGTGAGGCTGTCCCTTCTGCCAGGGCATTACTTGGGAGGTTTGTTACAACAGAAGGCTGAGTTACCCTGAGATTCCCGTCAAACAAAGGCGAGGCTCAAGCATTTCCATTTCTAATGTGTTCCCAGGACTGCTAACCTAAAAGGACCACACATCAAGTAGTACTGATTAAAGGCAAAAGGCAAAGGGTTAAAAAGGACTTTACCCACTCCATTTCCAAAAAGAATAAAAAGTAAATGGTGAACAGAAGGAAGAAGAAACTGGGAGGGGAGGGGTGAGGGAAGAGGGAAGAGAGTGGGAAAAGAAGAAAGGCAGTGATTCAATAAATATAACAAAAATTTCATAAGTAATTGATATCTTTATTGGAATAAAACTCATTATGGTATATTGTTTCATCCATTTGGCAAAATTTTTAAGGATTGATTGAACTCAATATTGATTCAAGTTTAGGTAAAAAGCCTTTTTGGAAATGTGAAGTGTAGGAGTTCTAGGCCTGAGTCATAGGGCTACCTTTGAAGAGGCCTGGTCACTAGCCACAGATATCCAATGGAAAAATGGGAAGATAAAGGAATCAAATACTCCTGCAGCCTTGTACGGATATGAGCTTTTTTTTCTTCTTTCATTTATTTTATTTTCTTTTATTGTGCTAGTTTTTAGGCTTCAACTCAGGGATTGGGCACCATCCCTAAGCTTTTGTGCTTAAAGCTATCACTTCACCACATGAGCCACAGCTCCACCTCTGGCTATTTGGTGTTATTGTGGATAGGAGTCTTACCAACTCCCCTCTCCCCCCACCCCCCAGACTGGCTCTGAGCCATGATCCTCAGATCTCAATCTCCCGCATAGCTAGGATTATAGATATGAGCTACTAGTGCCAAGCGCTGACATGAGATTTAAATTTAAGTGAAGGAAGAACTGGGGTAGGGGATGAGAAGTATGTATAATGGAGCCGTCTTGATCAGACTGTGATTGGTTGATCACCGTTTCAGTTCTGCTTTTACTTTTGGGAGGGAGCCTTAGCTTCTATCCTAGGGTAATTGCTCTCACTTGGGGGCGGGTAGTCTCAGCATGAAATGATCTGCCTTTCAAAGCTTTACTGTTCTTGAAGGTTTAGGACAGTGATTGCCGGTGAAGTGGGGAGGGTCTGGAACAGAATGTTATAAAAGCTAGCAATCACTTGAAAATAGTTCAGGTCCGTAATCCCAGCTCTGTGGGAGGTATAAGTAGGAGGATCAAAGTCCAGATTAAGTTTGACACCAGACTTAGTTACTCTTGTTACTCTTACCTTGGTAGCTTCAGCATTGAAGGAGAATGAGATAATTTAGATATGTATGTACAGTCTTCAGTTGTCTAGTCAGGGCTGAGTAAGCATTTGACCCAAAGTTTAAGGTACTAATAAAAGAGACAGACAAAATGAAGTCATGGCTGGGCATGGTGGTTCACCCCTGTGATCCTAGCTACTCAGGACGCTGAGATCTGAGGATCACAGTTCAAAGTCAGCCCGTGCACAAAAGACAGAGAGACTCT
The DNA here is from genome assembly GCF_031878675.1 of Megascapheus bottae. Classification (NCBI taxonomy): domain Eukaryota; kingdom Metazoa; phylum Chordata; class Mammalia; order Rodentia; family Geomyidae; genus Megascapheus; species Megascapheus bottae. Next base: position 3,987,345 of record NC_143528.1, on the reverse strand, counting down.
TAGGTCCAATTAATCACTAGAAAACTGGAAGTGGCGCTATGGCTCAAGGGGTAGGGCAGTAGCCTTGAGCTGAAGAGCTCAGGGACAGCACCCAAGCCCAGAGTCCAAGCCCCACTACCGATGGGGGAAAAAAAATGAAGTTATGAAGGGTACTAGTGTTTGATGCCTGTAATCTTAGCTATTCAGGGGGCTGAGATCTGAGAGTCCAGGTTCAAAGCCAGCTCTGGCAGGGAAGACTATGAGACTTTTACCTGAATTAACCACCAAAAAGCTGGAACTGGAGGTGTGGTTTACATGGTAGAGTGCCAACCTCGAGCACACAACCTAATGGACAGTGTCCAGGCCTTGAGTTCAAGTCCTAGTACTGGCAAAAAAAAATGAAAGGAAGGAAGAAAGAAAAGGCAGGGGTGCCAAGCTTTATTCTGCCTTTATCTACCCAAAGGACATCTTTTGGACATGTGAAGAGCCATGCTTCTCAGCAAAACCAGCTTCTGTGACCTTCTTACAGCATAACCTTTTTGGAGGGCAGTTGGCTATAGGTGTAGGGTGAAAAGTGAGCTTGTCTTGATACGGTAGTCCTACTTCTAGGATGTAAGAAGAAACCATCCCATGCATGAGAAGATGTATATGCAAAAGGTTGTGATGGTGAATCCATGAAACCCATGAAATACCTTCATGGGAGAAAGTTGGGCACACTGGGTTCAGAGGCAGCAAAGGCAGGCTAAGCTGCTGAGAGAACATCACTTGAGAATCATGATGGGACTCTCGCGGGAGGCAGATCCCAGTGCCGGGCTAGGAGGGTCTTGGCTGCCTCTCCTGGTTTTCTTCCCCTCTGGGGAGCAGAATGTTACACTGAAAACAGAAACAGTAGTGAATACAGTCCTACTTATGTGAAGGTCTAAGGCACCTACCTGTCTGTCTGTCTGTCTGTCTGTCTCTGTCTCCATCTCTTTCTGTCTATGTGTGTCTCTCCTTCCATCTAATCACATAAATACATGCTTGTGTATGCATGTGAGTTTTTACAAATATTTATAAGCTCTTCCCATTACTAATACCACTAAGCAGAACAAGAGAGATAAGGTGCCTTGAGTTCATGGAGCTTCCTCCTGCTAAGGAAATATACATTGAAAGTATGAAAATAAACATAAATATGCTGTGTGCAGGTTGCTCATACCTATAATCCTAGCTACTCAGGAGGTTGAGATCTGAGGATCATGGTTCCAAGCCAGCCTGGGCAGGAAAGTTGGTAAGACTCTTATTCACAGTAACACCAAAAAGCCAGAGGTGGAGCTGAGGCTTAAGTGGTAGATTGCTACCTATGAACACAAAAGCTCAAGGACAGCATCCTGGACCTGAGTTCAAGTCCCAACACTGATATAAAACAAAAAACAAAAACTGAGACTCACCCTGGGTTTATTCCCAGCACTGAAAAACAAATATCAACAACTTTTGAAAGGATGTAGAACATTATTTGTATACAAACCAGTTCTTTGGTTTATAAGATTACTCAGGATGAGGTGAATCGAATATGTATGTATATTTCTATTACATATATCAAACATGCATATCCTTTAGGGCTGAGAAGTTCAGCATTCTTTCGTATCTTTCCCAAGAATATAAAGTGCAAACTTGGGTGATGGAGTAATTTGTAAATTTGTAATGTGTCAGCTTCCATTGCTTATCTGAAATGGTGCTGTTGGGCCACAGTGAGCATTGATGAATATCCTTTCTAATAGGTCCTAGGTCCTGTGAGAGCTGAGGTCATGCTTTGGTCAGGGGTCAGCGATAAAGTCTCTTTGGACTGTTAGGACAATTCCATGGGTGCTTACAAACAACAAAAGGTATTATGCAGAAGCTAGCAAGTCCAAGTTCAAAGGCCTAGCAGACTGGGGTCTGAGGAGAACCCACTTTCTGGTTCGCAGAGCCACCTTCTGCTATGGAAGGAGATGGGGCGTTCCTACCCTGTCTTGCATGGAGTAATCCAACATAGAGCCTTTATGACCCAGTCACGCAAAGCCCACTCCTACGCCTCCACATCAGAAAAGAAGTTCAATGTTTGAATTGGAGAGGAAATAAAAATAAGCATTTGTTTAAAGTTATTTATTTTTATCTTTTTAATGTAATTTATTTTAAAAAATATTTTACTGTTATTATTAAGGTATTGTACAGAGGGTATACCATTTCATAGTCGGGTAGTGAGTGCATTGCTCTTTTTTTTTGGATGATGTTATCCCTTCCCTCACCATCTTCTAGTTTCCCCCTCCTGGCCTGGCCCACAAGTTACACAGTTCACTTTCCACATAGTATCTACTGAATACTGTGATTACATTTGTTTAACCTTCCTCCCTCTCTTTCTGGGCCCTCTCTTTTCTCCTCCCTTAAAAAAAAGGCAAAGTGTGGGCTGGGAGTTTGACCTAATGGTAAAGTGCTTGCCTAGCATGCACGAAGAATAGGGTTCGATTCCTCAGTACTGCATACATAGAAAAAGCCAGAAGTGGTGCTGTGGTTCAAGTGGTGCTAGCCTTGAGAAAAAAGTCCAAGGACAATGCTCAGTCAGTCGCTGTGGCTGGAGGAGTAGGGCAGTAACCTTGAGCTGAAGAGCTCAGGGACAGCACCCAGGCCGAGTTCAAGTCCTACACCAAAAAAAAAAAAAAAAAAGATACTGATCCAAATTTGCATTACTCATTTGAATTCATGTTTCATGATTGAATCCCAGAGCCATACCTATCCTGCTGGAGGAGCCTGCAAAGTGGGTCTTCTCACTACATGCCTGAGGCCTTGTGAGTACTCAGAGAGCTCTTGGCTAGAGAAATTAGGAGATTATCAATGCCCTATCATAGCAGTCTCAAAGTTCACAGTGCATAAAGTATGCAATGCTAAGAAATCTTAGTTTTTCTTCATCATAGTGTGTGTGTGTGTGTCTGTGGCTCTGTGTGTGTGTCTGTGTGTTTTCAACTGGTAAAAAAGGAAGAGAGCCAGGAATTCTGTTCCACAATCTGTGTAGAAAATATCTTTTGACAGTTTTATGGAGTTTCCAACAATTAATATTTTTCATTTCTCCTGAGAAGGTACAGGAGGGCAGTATGACTGCCTCTTCCAATGAATCAATATTTTCTTTTACTAAGTTAAAGTCATCAGGACCACTCCTGAGATCATGAAGAGGATTGCTTTTGCTGTAGAGCAAGCACTAAGTTAAAGCATTTTAACCTCAGGCTTTTTTTTGTGCTATCTAGGAACTCCCCCCCCCTTTATTTTGCCAGTCCTGGGACTTGAACTCAGAGCCTGAGCACTGTCTTTGGGCTTTCTCAAGGCTAGAGCTCTACCACTTGAGCCATAGCACCATTTCCAGCTTTTTTTTTCTGTGTATGTGTTACAGAGGAATTGAACCCGGGTCTTCATGCATGCTAGGCAAGCACTCTACCACTAGGCCAAATTCCCGACCCTCATAACTTTTTTGATGGTTAATTGAAAATAAGAATCTCACAGACTTTTCCTTTCCTTTGTTTTTTTTTTCTTTTTTTCTTTTTTGTCAGTCCTGGTGTTTGAACTCAGGGCCTGGGCAACTGCTCCTGAGCTTTCTCAAGGCTAGCAGTCTACCACTTAAGCCACAGTACCACTTCTGATGTTTCTGTGTATATGGTACCAAGGTATCAAACTCAGGGCTTTGTGCATGCTAGGTGAACACTCTACCACTAGGCTACATTCCAGGTCCCTCACAGACTTTTCTACCCAGACTGACTTCAAACCTCACTGCTCAGATCTTAGCTTTTGAAGTAGCTAGGATTTCAGGAGAGAGCCACCAGTGTGGCATTTCTTCTGCCTTGGCCTCCCGAGTGCTGAGATTACTGGCACAATGCCACCATCTTTTTAATTTATTTTTATGTTTTGGAGGAACCCAGGGTCTCATGCTCTGTTACCATGTTACTTCCTCAGCGCTGTATTTTCCTTAAAGAGAGTTCCCTAAATTCTTTTTTTTTCAGGCCAGTGCTGGGGCTTGAACTCAGGGCCTGAGCACTGTCCTTAAGCTTTTTCAAGGATAGTGCTCTATCCTTGAGCCTCAATACCACCCTCTTTTGGCTTTTTCTATGTATGTGATACTGAGAAATTGAACCCAGGGCTTTGTGCATGCTAGGTGAGCACTCTACCACTAGGCCATCCTCCCGGCCCTATTTCTTTTTTTTTTTTTTGCTAGACCTGGGCCTTGAACTCAGGGCCTGGGCACTGTCCTTGGACACTTTTTGCTCAAGGCTAGTGCTCTGTCACCTAAGCCACAGCACCGCTTTAGGCTTTTTCTGTGTATGTGGTACTGAGGAATTGAACCCAGGGAATCCTGCATGCTAAGCACGCTCCCCCCACTCCCCTCTCTCTCTCTCTCTCTCTCTCTCTCTCTCTCTCTCTCTCTCTCTCTCTCTCTCTCTCTCTCTCTCTCTCTCTCTCCCTCTCTCTTGTTGTCAGTACTGGGGCTTGAACTTCAGGCCTGGTGCAGTCGCTGAGCTCTTTTGCTCAACGCTAGCATGCTCCACTTCTGGCTTTTTGTGGTTTATTGGAGACAAAAGCCTCATGGACTTCCCTGCCTTAGCTGGCTTTATGATCCTCAGAGCTCAACCTCCTAGATAGCTAGGATTACCAGTGTGAACTACCTGTGGCTGGCCGACTATCTTCTTTTGTGTGGCACCTTGGCTCAACAGGTGCATGACTCCTTGGAGTGAGAGTCTGGTCACCAGACCAGTGTTTAGTGAAACCCCCAGCTGTCGATTGTCATCAACCCCCACCATTGGTAAAGTGGACACCGTGGCTCGAGTTGTTGACAAACACCACCATTGCCCACTCTCCTCCCTTTGTGGTGTTCTGCATGTCATCAGACTCTTCTTTCATGGTGCCCGAGGTGGAGCTCAGGGCCTCACCCATGACAAGAAGCTGCTCCACCAGAGAGCCTCATCCTCAAGCCCCCACAGCTTCCTTCTTACCTTATTTATTGAGGTCTGAGTTTTCTATGAAAGGGCTGCATCGGCTTGAACTTCCTCATCATTAAGCTTCTGTGGATTTCAGTTTTGAAAATTAATCTTCCATCAGCCTAAAATATTCTTGGAATGCAGCCTGACTGCATATGGAGAAGAGGAGGAGAGAGACTGAGGCAACTACATACTTTACTATCTTAGAATGCTTGGATTCTTCCCTGCTAATCCCAGATGAAAATGTAGCCAATCTCACATGTTTTCTTACCCTTTAAAGCCATAATAATATTCAAGGCCCTGTGTTCAATCTCTAGCATCAAAAGAGGAGAGAGGGGAAGGCCACAAAGAAAGAAACAAAGAACTGACAAAACAAATGCCATAAGATCCTGTTTGAGCTACAGGAAGTAGTTCACTTCTCTGTTGGAATTTGAATGATCTTACTGGTTTTCACAGATTCATAAGATAATAAAAATAGTAAACTTTGTTTTCCCGCAGCCTTTCATTTGAAAGCACATATTGAAGAGCTTTACTCTTTCAATGTAGCCAGATATATTTGCACATCCTTATTTTGTGTCTGGTTTCATTAATTACTTTGAAATTGGACTGTTATCCTTCCTACAGAGCTTTGACAGATTCTGTTGCTTCTAGATTTTTTTCCTCTTATGCCTTATTTTTATAATTTAGCCATCATATCCATCTGGAGTTTATCTTGGTATATACTCTGATAGTAAAGGTTTATCTTGATCTTCTTTCTTGTTGCTCGTCAATTATTCTCCTACCATTTAAAAGAGGATCTTCCTTTGGCTGTTGTAACATCTTTAACATATAATAAATACTTACTTTTTTATATACAGATACTGGTACATGAACTCAGGACTTGGGCACTATCTCTTAGCTTTTTGGTGATTCATTGGCGGTAAGAGTCCCATGGGCTTTCCTGCCTGGACTGCCTTTGGATCACGATCTTTCAGATCTCAGCTTCCTGAGCAGCTAGGATTACAGGTGTGAGCTACAGGCTACAGCTTAGTGCTTGCATCTAGTAGGGTTCTTTTCTAAGCATTCTGTTCTTATTTTTAGACTAGTATCTGCCTATAGGGCTATTCCTTTTTTGTTGTTGTTGTTTGTTTCTTTGTTTTGTCAGTCTTGGGGCATGAACTCAGTGCCTGGTCACTGTCCTTGAGCTTTCTCAAGGTTAACTTGAGCCACAGCACCACTTTCAGCTTTTTCTGTGTATGTGGTTCTGGGAACTCAGGGCTTCGTGTATGCTAGGCAAGCACTCTGTCACTAGGCCACACTCCCAATGGCAGGGCTATTCCTTGCTTAACTCTTAGTTGTTTTAGGATTCTCCATTATCACACACATACATACTCACACACAGATGGTAAAAGATGTTCTTAATCCAGGCCCTAATGACTCATGACTGTAATCCTAGCTACTCAAGAGGCCAACATGTGGCAGACAAATTTGAGACTTACTTCTAATTAACCCCCAGAATGCTGGAAGTGGAGCTATAGTAGAGCCCCAGGCTTGAGGGCCGGGGCAAGCAAGAATTTGAAGCCCTGAGTTTAAGCTCTATTCTAAACATGTGCATGCATACACACACGGGAATTGAAAATATGCTTATGGGCTGGGAGTTTGGCCTAGTGGTAGAGTGCTTGGGTAGCATGCACGAAGACCTGGGTTCAATTCCTTGGTACCACCTACATAGAAAAAATCCAGAAGTGTTGCTGTGGCTCAAGTGGTAGAGCGCTAGCCTTGAGGGAACCCAAGACAATGCTCAGGTCCTGAGCCAAAGCCCAGGACTGGCAGAAAAAAAAAAAAAAAAAAGAAAATGTGCTTACTTAGGAATTGAAAATATGCATAGGTTTGAATTTAGCCCTGATACTATCTAAGCAGGTATTTTACTGCTAGAGCCATGTCTCTAGACATTTTTGCTTTTGTTGTTTTTCTAAATAGGGTCTCTAAGGGTTGTCTGCTAGAGCTGGGCTGGACCCCATTCCTCATATCTACACCTCCTACATAGCTAGGATGACAAGTATGTATGTATCACTATGTCCAGATGATTGGTGCAGATGGGTGTCTCACTAACTTTTTGGCTGGACTGGACTCAAACCCTGACACTCCCACTTTCTACCACCTGAATAGCTGGGATTACAGAGTGAAACACTGTTTGGCCACAAGGAAACTTTCAAGAAATATTAATAAATTCTAGGGAAAAATCCTATAAGAATTTTGAGTGAAATCAAACTAACCCCATAATATTGCTGTCTTAATAATATGTTGTTTCATCAACGGGGAATGTGTTGTTTTCTTTTTCATTAATTTAGCTGGCCTTTTAGATTATATTTCTCAGAGAGAAAAATGAGTGATATATAAATATTTAGATTTTAAAAACAGTTCCAACATGAACAGAAAGAAAGATTTCCAAGAGGTAAAATAACGTATTTCTCTTGAGTTTCATATGTATGTTGGGTGCTAGTGGCTCTCACCTGTAATCCTAACTGTTCAGGAAGCTAAAAGCTAAGGATCACAGTTCAAAGCTAGCTGGGACAAGACAGTCTATGGGACTCTCAGCTATTAAAAAAGCTATGGCAGCCAGGTGCGGTGGCTCACGCCTGTAATCCTACCTACTCAGGAGGCTGAGATCTGAGGGTCAAGGTTCAAAGACTGCCCAGGCACAAAAGGACCTGAGACTCTTATCTCCAATTAACCTCTAGAAAACGGGAAGCAGGGCTCGGCTCAAGGGTAGGGTGGTAGCCTTGAACTGAAGAGCTCAGAGACATCACCCAGGTGGAGTTCAAGCCCCGTGACCTACCGAAAAAAACCTATGGCTTGGTGGGAAGTGTGGCCTGTGGTAGAGTGCTTGCCTAGCATGAATGAAACCCTAGGTTCAATTCCTTGGTACCACATACATAGAAATAGCCAGAAGTGGTGTATGGATCAAGTGGTAGAGTGCTATCCTTGAGAAAGCTTAAGGACAGTGCCTAGGCCCTGAGTTCAAGCCCCAGGACTGGCAAAAAAAATTCACTTGGGCCAGGAGCATGGCCTAATGGGAGAGTGCTTGCCTAGAATGCATGAAGCCCTTGGTTCAATTACTTGGTACCACATACATAAAAAAGTCAGAAGTGGTGCTGTGTTCCAAGTGGTAGAGTGCTAGCCTTGAGAAAGCCCAAGGACAGTGCCCAGGATTAGCCCCTTCCTCCAATCCTCAAAAAGTTTTGAGAATAAAAGCTGAAATTTACAGGATGCTGCAGATCATGTATTGTGTTTATTTTTTGTTTTAATCTCACAAAAAAAGCAGGACATTTATGAGTACTGCAATGAAATTCCTTCAGGTCTCCAGGATAATGATTAAGAAGATCTACACGGTTTTCTTCTATGAGATATAGAGCGTCAGATTTTTAGAAATTCACTTTGGAGATGTATAGCTCAGTGGTAGAGCACTTGCCTGGTGTGTCCCAGGCCATAGCCTCCATCCCCCAACATTAAAAAAAAAGAGTTCACCAGTTCAACAGAAGGAAACAAAAGGTGGTACCATCCCCAGAAGGAATGTTAGAAGACAATATTCCTGTTTAACAGGCTCTGTAAATGCACTCATGTTGTTTAGCAGGAAAGACCAAACATATCTATTGGAGTAGAAGGTGTTTCTAAACTTAGCTATGGTTTACTGCTTTAAGTAGATCTTTGGTTTTGGTTTTCTTGTTTTCAACTTTGAATTTGTGGTAGTTGGTAGGAAGACTTAGGGATAATGTTGGAGTTACTTTCTATACTTAGAAAGAATAAGCTGACCTAATTCTGTTTATATCTTTGGCACTCAACAACCTCCCCTCTGCTCCCCTTCCATCTCTTGTTCTTCCTCTCGTCTCCTCTTCTTTCCTTGTGCTGATACTGGGACTTGGACTTAGGGTATTGTACTCTTGCTTGGATTTTTCTGCTTAAGTCTGGTACTCTTAACACTTGAGTCACACCTCTACTTCTGATTTGTTGGTTAATTAATGTCTCATAGACTTTTCTGCCTAGTCAGGCTTCGAACCAAGATCCTTCTGAATAGTTAAGATTACAGTCCTGAGCCACCAGCACATGGCTCAAGCAGGAGTTTTAATAAAACTGGACTCTTGGGAAACTGACCCTGAAGTTCAAGGTGAGGCAAAAAGGGATTAGTGGAGTCTAACTCAGTTAGGTCAATGAGTGTTCAACCTGTTTGTCTGCTTACTAATAATTAATTGTTTTATTTATTTATTTATTGCCAGTCCTGGGTCTTGAACTCAGGGCCTGAGCACTGTCCTTGGACTTTCTTAAGGCTACAACTCTACCACTTGGGCCACAGCACCACTTCCAGCTTTTTCTATGTATGTGGTACCGAGAAATCGAACCCGGGTCTTCATGCATATGAGGCATGCACTTGACCACTTATTGCCAATCCTGGGATTTGAACTCTGGGCCTAGGCACTGTCTGTAAGTAAGCTCCTTTTGCTTTTGCTCAAGGCTAGCACTCAACCACTCAATTTATACCACTGCTGGCTTTTTCTGTGATTAACTGAAGACTCTCATGGACTTTCTTGCCCAGGTTGACCTCAAACTGTGATACTTAGATTTCAGCCTCCTAAGTTGCTAGGATTTCAAGTGTGAGCCACTGATATCCAGCAGTAGTAAATTGTATTTACATACTTATTTATCTTGGTGCTAGAAAATGAACCCAGAACTTAAGATCATATGCTAAAGCCTTTACTGTAGCACTGTGCTTTATATTCCTAGCCCCAGTGAATTGTATTTTAGATTTTCATGGAATATTGATACAGAAGCTTCTATAAGGCAAGAAGCAGAGGAAGGAAGAGAACAAATGGGACTCTTTTTGTGCTTGCGGAAATTTCCAAAACACGTTCATTTCGTTTGGTTACTCATACACATTTGCAGACATTCTGCTCAATGTAGCTGAGGTTGCAAAAGCAAATTATGGTTTATTTTGGTTAGGATAGCTGTTGTCAAACATTGGCTATTACAGGAATTATAGGAAAACTGATACATCAACTTCGTTATTCTATTTCTGGAAAATAAAATCAATGCAGGCTATGGAGTAAGTTATTTTGCCCCTTAGCTGTTCACATTAAGTCAGAGAACTTGTAGAGTGATTTTTTTTGAAACTTAGCCATTTGCTTCTTTAGGTTTCAAGATGTTGCTGCACAAGTTAGGCATTATGATGTTGGAACTGTCACTTGGCCTAGGTAGAGTGCTTGCATGCACCGGTAGCATGCATGGTACCTGGGATCAATTCCTCAGGACCACATACATAGAAAAAGCCAGAAGTGGTGCTGTGGCTCAAGTAGTAGAGCCCTAACATTGAGAAAGCCCAAGGACAGTGCTTAGGCACTGAGTTCAAGTCCCAGGACTGGCAAAGAAAAAGAAGAAAGAAAAGAAAGAAAACAAACATTGCCTTTCATTTTCAGAACAGTCTTAGGGTTGTAGTAAGAGTCTCTCTGAATGTTGGGGAGGTGGGGGGTTGGTGTAATAGGACAGAAAGTAGGAGAAACCAGCATGGTTTCCTAGACTCCACTTGAACTGGATAATGAAGGAAGAGACTGGGAGTTTGGGGTAGCTGGGCATGAGGAGTGGGGTGAAAAAAAGAAACCCTTCCAGAGTGTAAAGTTCTGCTGGCAAAAGAAGATTGCTCTGGAAGCAAGAGCAATTCGTTGGTTCAAACTAGGCATTTTTTCCCCAAATTTATCCTTTAATAACAATTCCTTAAGTACCTGCTGGACTCGAAGGCCTTGCTTGTGTGCTAGACAAGCAAGCAGTGAGACTCACTCCAGAGTGGAGTGTGTGTGTGTGTGTGTGTGTGTGTGTGTGTGTGTGTGTGTGTGTGTGTGTTTAAATTGTTATTGTAAAGGTTACAGTTCCATAAGTCATCTCTGGAGAGGAGGTTACTGGCCAAGTCTTATCGTGTATGCTTGCCCTGTCTTTGTTGTCAAATGTGTAAGATAATCATGATACATCAACCGTGTGCCTGCCAACCCCTTTTCAGTAGACAAGTTTCAGCCTGACTTTGTCCCTAAATTTTGGAGCTGCTGCCTGGAGGAACTCACTGCAGCCATTTCATAGATCCTCTTCAACTCTGGGAAATGACCCCTTATCCAGGCTAGGGGATCTTTAAGCCTGATGAGGGGGTCAGCCTCGTGAGAGACTGCACTATTGTGTGTGGGGGGGGGGGAGAGGGGGGCGGTGGGGCTTAAACTCTGGGCCTGGACACTGCCCCTGAGCTCCTCGACTCAAGGCTAGAGCACTACCCCTTAAGCCCCAGCGCCACTTCTGGTTTTCTGGTGGTTAATTGGAGATGAGAGTCTCATGGACTTCCTTTTGTGTCCCGGCTGGCTTTGAACCGCGATCCTCGGATCTCAGCCTCCCGTAGCTAGGGCTCCAGGTGGGACCCCCCCCCCCCAGCCCGGCTTGCACCATCGTTTTGAGAGGAGCACTCCCTCAATGGAAGGAGTAACTCAAGAGAAGAGGAAAAGCTGTGGTTGCCTCTGGCCTTCCAACGTGAAGGCCCCGTCACCAGGCTTGCTGGCTTACGACACCAGAAATGAAGTCTGGGGAAGACTCGAAAAGAAAGGAAGCGGTTCCGGCTGTAGTGCAACGGGCCGTCCTCCACCCGCGTCCTGGCCTCCGCAGAGCATCCCGGGGTGCGGGCTGGCGCGGGGCCGGGCGTCTCCAGTTCCCCGGCCGCGGCCGTCGCCCAGCTGACTTCTGCATCCCGGGGGTGAAGAGGCCGAAATCCCCCACGCCGTCAGTCCCGGGAGAAGCCAGCCCCGCCAGGGCGAGATGAAATACAAAAGGCAGGGAGGAGAAGGCGCGGCCGGCACGGACGTGCGCGCACACACACACACACCACACACACACCGCATCCTGCCCGCGCCGGGGAGCGGCGAGCGCTCCGGGGTCCCCGGCGGGCCGGGGCGGGGCCGCCGGGAAGCCCCTTTCGGCGGGGAGGACGCATCCATCCAGGCGCCGCGGGGGGACCCTGGCGGGCGCGCGCAGACTTCAGAGGCCCGGCGCGGCGCGCGCCCCCACTCGGCCGGCGCAAGTGGTACGGCCCGAGGGGGCGGCTCCTGGGGCGCGGCTCGGCCGCCGCTGCTGCTGCTGCGCGCCCCGCGGCGGGAAGGCGGGAGCGAGACCCCGACACCCGGAGCCGCCGGGCGCCGCGGGCGGCCCCCCCCCCCCCCGAGAGGCCGGGAGAGGCGTCTTCACCGGCGAGGGAGCCCGGCGCGGGGACCGAGCGCCGCGGCGCCGGGGAGGGAGGACGCGGAGGAGCGGCGCCGCTGCGGGCTGAGGAAGCCCTCCACCCGGCCCCCGACGGCGCTCGTTGAGCCACATCCGCGCCGCGGCGGGGCGACGCGTTCCGGACGCCTGTCACCGTCCCCTCCATTTTGAACGGAGGGTGGGGGGGGGGGGAAGAGGACGGCTCTGCTTCCCGCACGTTCCCGCCCCGAGGAGCCGAAGCCGCGGGAGCCGGGCTCATGGCGTTCAGCCCCTGGCAGATCCTGTCCCCAGTGCAGTGGGCCAAGTGGACGTGGTCCGCCGTGCGCGGCGGGGGCGGCGGCGAGGAGGAGGCCCGCGGGCCCGGGGGCGACCCCGAGGAGGAGGACTCGCAAGCCGAGACGAAATCCCTGAGCTTCAGGCAAGTACACAGCATCCCTGCCGAGACGCAGACGCGCCGCCTCCCCGCCGCCCGCGGCTCCCGTGTGCTTGTCGTGACCTCCCGCCCGTCCGTGCCCGCGCCGGCCACGTCCCGGCCCGTCACCTGCTCCGCGCAGCGCTAGCCCCCGGTCCCGTGTGTTTCCGTGCCGCGGGGAGCTCCTCGGAACCCGGCTCCCGCCGGGTCACGCGCGCGCACACTCACCCCAGGGACTGTGTCACTGATCACGCCAGGTAGAACCGAGCGCGTCCTGGGGGTGGGGGGGGCGTCGCTGCCCGACCCTCCCCGGGCCGCACTGCGCCCCTCCACTGTAGCCCCGGGAAAGAAGATCGCGCGATGACAGGCCGCTGGCAGCTGGTGACAAACCGTGGTCTCTGCCGCGCTGTCACCCCTGTGATTGCGGAAGGCAGGTGACAGCATTCTTAACAGTCCAGCGGAATGAGGTCCTGACAGGTAGAGGCCTACCAGAGAAAAAGGCATGGCCGGAACTGCCGGGGCATCGCTAATGGTTAAGCCTCTGAAGAAGGGGTCTTGTGGGAAAAGGAGTCTTGCAAACCTCCTTCAGCCCCCCTCCCCCTGCACGAAAAGGAAAGATGACCTGAAATATAAATTGTGCTGGAGAGAAGCTCCAGAGAATGGAGATTTCAGGGAGACAGGATGATACTGGGAAGAATCCCAAGAGGGCACCGCCAAAATCCGCAACAGCCTCCACCTCCCAGTTTACGCAGAGGATCAGCTGGTTGTAAAGTTAGACTAAAAAAACAACACCCCCCCCCCCACAAAACCTTTATTCAAAAACCTTTATGTAAATTGTGTCAGGTATAGGAAATGCCGTTGAAAGTGGTAATTCCTCATTTTTCCCCCTTGGCAGCTCGGATTCTGAAGGTAATTTTGAGACCCCTGAAGCTGAAACTCCCAGCAAATCACCTCTCAAGGAATCCTGTGATTCACAACTGGGACTGGCAGGTCCTGGATGCAGAACTCAAGGTAAAGAAAACTTCATTCTTCTGCCTGTTTTGTAAGGATTTTAAAAATGTGTATGAAAGGTAGAAAATAATGTTTACTTTGAACTGTTTCAGTGGGTTTTGATTGTCTTCTTGTCCAGAAAGAGCTCTTTTAAAGCTCCTAGTTTATTTGTAAGGTGCCCCAACCCCCAACCCAACCTTTTGCTCATTTGATGACTAGAAGCCTTGTTTATTCCCTGGTTAGTATTTTGTGCACTTGTAGTTTGAGATTATGATTATCAAACATTTCTGTTGGGCAGTTCTCAGCTTTTAAAAAGTAAAAATGTGTAGAGTAAGGGAGTGGTGAGGTTCTGTTTAGATTTGGTTTCACAAATTCCTCAGGCAATTGTTTAGGGTGTGGCTAGACACAAAAATTATAGGTAAGAGTTGATTTTTTTTTTTTTTTTTTGCCAGTCCTGGACTTGAGCTCAGGGTTTAAGCACTGTCCTTGGACTTTCTCAAGGCTAGAGCTCTACCACTTGAGCTTCAGCGCCACTTCTGGCTTTTTTCTTTGTATGTGGTACTGAGGAATAGAACCCCAGTCTTTGTGCATGCTAGGCAAGCACCCTACCACTAGGCCAAACTCCTGGCCAAATTTTTTTTTTTTTTTTTTTTTTTTGCCAGTCCTGGGACTTAAACTCAGGGCTTAAGCACTATCCTTGGGCTATCTCAAGGCTAGAGCTCTACCACTTGAGCCACAACATCACTTCTGGCTTTTTATGTGTGTGGGGGGGTGTGGGGGTCATGGGGCTTGAACTTGATCTGGCTGCTGTCCCTGAGCTCTTCAGCTCAAGGCTACCAACCTATCCCTGGGCCTGGTGCTGTCCCTGAGCTCTTCAGCTCAAAGCTACTTTCCTATCCTTGAGCCAAGCCCCACTTCTTGTTTTCTAGAGGTTAATTGGAGATGAGAGTCCCAGGTCCTTTTGTGCCTGGCCTGGCTGTGAATCTTGATCCTCAGATCTTAGCCTCCCCAGGTAGCTAGGATTACAATGTGAGCCACTGCTCCTGGCACTACTGGCTTTTCCTAGTTTTGTGGTACCAAGGAAGCAAACCCTGGGTCTTCATGCATGCTAGGCAAGCAGTCTTATGACTAGGCCAAACTCCCAGCCCCCTAGAGTTGACTTTTTTTTTTTGAGTTAGGAATTCTTAAGAGGCAGTTACAAAGTTTCCTACTACTTCTATGCAGGCCTAGTCTATCAGAGCCCAACCTTGACTCTGCCTTTCATCTATAAAAGCTTAATTAGTAGAAAGCTTTTTTGTTACCTAAGCAATTCTGAATAAAATTTTCACCTGTCCTATTAGAAACTGATATGCTCAATCAATAAATAAACAGGAAGCCCTGCTATCAGAGAGCTAACATTTTGGAAGAAGATGAAAAGGGTTAAGCTAAATGTACATGTCAGATTGTGTTAAATACTACAGGAGAGAGTAAGTGGGAGAATGGGGAATGTGAAGTGTGACTAGTTAATGTCCCCTAGCTAAGGGTAATGTGACTAATAAAAGTGATGGTGGCAGAAACCTGAAAGGTAATTGGGGAAGCAACATTTGTAGAAAAGACCCCTCTGGAGAAGAATGAATTCTGCAAAGATGTGAGGTTTGACCAGTGTGCCCTGGGTGAGGCCCAAGGACAGAAATATTTGTGGTCTGACTTCTGTGATGGTTAACAGTCATTAGAGTAACTTTGCCTTATCACATGACAGTCTTTCCCGGTGTGTCTGTATCTTCAAGTGGTACCCCCGTTGTTGAGTTTACTTTTAGGTTTCAGTTGGGTTTTTTGTTGTTGTTGTTGTTGTTTTTTTGGTTGTGAAGCTTAAACTCTGGGCCTGTGCACTGCCCCTGAGCTCTTCAACTCAAGGCTACTGCTCTATCACTTAAGCCACAGTGCCATTTCCAGTTTTCTGGTGGTTAATTGGCGATAAGAGTCTCATGGACTTTAGTGCCCCAGCTGGCTTTGAACCGCGATCCTCAGATCTCAGCCTCCTGAATAGTTAGGATTACAGGTGTGAACCATCTGCCCTCAGTAGTCTTTAACTTTATTACATCTCCAAAGATACTGTTTACTAGGGTACATCTTAGGTGAATAAACAGGCCTTTTTAAATAGATGAGTGTTTGGATTTTCCTTTTTTCAGCACTGGAGTTTGGGGTTTGAACTTTGGCCTGGTGCTTTTGAGGCAGGTGTTGCATCACTTGAGCCAGCTCTACCCTCTTAGTTATTTTTAGGTAACATCTTGAGTTTTCTGTCAAACTTGGACAACAGTTAAGGGTCATCATGCCTACCTTATTTGTGGAAGTAGCCTTTCTTTTTGGCCAGACTGGCCTCTAGCCATGCTAATCTCTCTACTTCTCAGTAACTTGCCTTTGAAGTGTGAACCACTGTGCCCAGCCCAACATTTATTTTTTTATTTTATTTTTTTGCTGTTCCTGGACCTTGAACTTGGCTTCTGTCACTGAGCCTCTCCACACTCAAGGCTAGAGCTCTACCACTTGAGCCGAGGTGTCACTTCTGGCTTTTTGTTTATGTGGTACTGATATGCATAAACACAGGGCTTTATGCATACTAGGCAAGCACTCTACCACTAAGCCATACTCCCAGCACCCAACATTACTTTTTGATGGACACAATTCAACTCACAGATAGAATTTGAGCAGAGGAATTGTACTTTATTTCTCCCCCCCCCCTTAATTTTTAGACAGCATCCCACTGTGTAACTCAACACTGGCTTAGAACTCTTGATCCTTTTGATCCTCTGTCCTAGTCTTCTTTTTTTTTTTTTTTTTGCCAGTCCTGGGCCTTGAACTCAGGGTCTGAGCACTGCCCTTGGTCTTTTTCAAAACTAGAGCTCTACCACTTGAGCCATAGTACCACTTCTAGCTTGCTTTTTTCTATGTATGTGATACCTAGGAATCGAACCTGGGTCTTCATGCATGCTAGCAAGCATTCTACCACTAGGGCCAAGCTCCCAGCCCTATCCTGGTCTTCCTAGTGCAGTAATTGGCTTCTTATTTCAAGGTTCTCTGGCTGTTACATTGAATGAAACTCTAGGATGATTGAACCAGCTTTCAGCTATGTAGCCACCAAAATTTTTAAACTGATTACTACTGCCTCAGATCCACAGTTTAGATATCTTATTCTTTTTAGCAATTTCTTCAGGTTACCTAGGGAAGTCAACCTACTTTTTGGGTGTAACGTTGTTGTTGTTGGTGGTGGTGGTGGTCATGGTCGTGGTCATGGGTCTTGAGCTCTGGGCCTGGGCACTGTCCCTTCAGTTCTTCAGCTCAAGGTTAGCGCTCTATCACTTGAGCCACAGTGGTTCAAGTGGGCAACTGGTTTTCTGGTGGTTAATTGGAGATAAGAGTCTCAGGGATTTTTGTACCCAGGCTGGCTTTGAACGTTGATCTTCAGATCTCAGCCTCCAGAGTAGTTAGGATTACAAGTGCAAGCCACCGGCGCCTGAATTGATTATTTTTTAAAACAAGGACTGGGAGACTGAACTCAGGGCCTAGTGCACCATCAGGCCCCTTTGCAATTTGTTTTTACCTGAAATGAGAGCTCCATGCTCTGTCTTCCTGCTGAGCATCAGGTAATACCTGTTTCATTCTATGCAGGACTATTTGAGAACAGCCAGGTTTGTATACTGGAGAACTGGGTATGTGGCACAAAGCTATGTACCATTCTCACTGATGAAGATACCACTTGATTCTCATAGCTCCCCCTTTCTTCTCACAAGATTGGCAGATCAGAAGGGAGATTTAGAAGCTTGAAAGAACTGTTTTGTGACTTTCTCATCAAATTTAAATAACACCCATAAGACACATGTTAAGTAGCTGTCTGAAAGCCTCTTTGAATTGCCCTCAGTGTGGGCAGCCCTTCCCAGCATTCTACCAGTTGCTAAACTAATTCATTCTGCCATATTCTTGGCCAACTGAATAGAGGTCTGGATGGCCTAGGCTCCCAAAGCCACAGAGACCTAGTTATTTAATCTGTCTAGTACTGATGATGACTCTCACAGTCTTTCATTCTGTCTAAAAAGCTTTCCCTAGACTTTTTCCTATTATGGAATCTTGGATCAGAAAAGCTCTGTAGGGTTCATGACTATAGGCTATAATTGTAGCGGGTGGAGGGTGGTGGTGAATAATCTAGGAAACAGTCCTACACATTATGGAGTCTCTTACTTTAAGGTTGTTAAACAGTAAGATGCTTGCTCATCAGCTGGGTAGTGTTTAGGAGTAGACCAGAGTTTTGTGGCTTGATTGCCTTGCCACACATGCACAGTAAATTTGAAAATACCCCAAAGTACAGGTCTGATCAGAGATTATTTCAGTACAAAAAATTCCTTAAGGGTCATTTTATGTTGCAGTTTAATTTCTGGGACTGAATGGTTTACTTTCTCCTGAAAAATGTTGATTTTTTTTATTGTTTCTAACATCTTTCATATTTCTGTGGTTCCAAGATATGGTTGAACAGTTAAGCATAGACTATGTAAGACTGTATCTTTTAAAGGGGCAATTTAAGACTTGATTGCCAAGAGTTGATGTCAACATTTTTAAAAAAAATTGTTATTCTAAAGGTGATGTGCAGAGGGGTTACAGTCCTCTAAGTCAGATATGAGTTCATTTCTTTTTGGACAATCATCCGCCCCTCCCCTCCCTACTCACAACTTTTATAGTTTGTTTTAAACATAGTCTCTAGTATCACTGCTACATTTCTTCGCCCCCTTCCCCTCCATTTCTATGCCATTCTTTATTCTCCCTAAGACAGATAAATGAACAAGACAAAAAGAAGAGAAAAGAAAAATAACAACAAAGAGAAAACCTCTGTTTCCATTTCTGGAGTTAGTATTAACATCTGTAAATGGTCTTAGCTTTCTGCTATACAAAGACACTCAAATGAGGGGACTACGTCCTATAGACCATATTTCTTTCAATTCAGGGAAGCATGTGACTTTCCTTTTGTTGAAACTCTTTTAGGAACTTAAATATCTAAATTTGAAAAGGACTTTGCCTAAGACAAGTGTTATATGTCAGGAATTAAGCAAAGGATAAAGTTGTGAAATTTTTTTTTTTTTTAAAACCACCAGTAGAAGCTAGTTCCTGATTTCTTAGTGAAATAAAATTCTAGTCAAGGACTGGGAGTGTAGCCTAGTGGTAGAGTGCTTGCCTAACATGCATAAAGCCCTGGATTCAATTCCTTGGTACCATAGACACAGAAAAAGCCAGAAGTGGTGCTCTGGCTTAAAGTGCTAGCCTTGAGAAAGCTCGAGGATAGTGCTTAAGCCCTGAGCTCAAACCCCAGGATCTGGCCAAAGAAAAAGAAGAAAAAAAAATTCTTGAAATTTCTTGAAAATGCCAGACTGGTGGCCATAATGTTTGAACTGCCCTGTATTTGCTGTCAGTCTTCTCTTTCAAAGAGTATTTAAACTGTCGCTCTTGCATTGATCATCTCTTTGCCTAGGAAAGGACTTTGAGGTGGTACAGTTTCCTTCATATCTCTCTGTCCCTCTCTCTCTTTCTCTCTCTCTTTCTCATTCTCTCTCCCTCTCTAAGTGGTCATGGAATATCTAGGAGCTATGGTTTTGTTCAGCTGTTGTAGCCTACAAAACTGCATTAGATTTATTTTTCCAGTTGAGCCTCATATCCCAGTGCTTTCATGCCTTTCTTTACAGATTGCTACCTCCCTTCCTTTTTTATTTTGAGAAGGAGCATCTTAGTTTAGAAAGTGTATATCACCCTGGAATAACTTTAAAGCTATCTGGTTTGAAGCCCAGCGCTGACGACTCACAACTGTAATCCTAGCCATTCAGGAGGCTGAGATCTGAGGATCGTGGTTCAAAGCCAGCCCGGCACGACAGTCTGTGAGTCTCATATCTTCAATTAACCACCAGAAAATCCGAAGTGGTACTGTGGCTCAAAGTGGTAGAGCACTAGCTTCAAGCTGAAGAGCTTAGGGACAGAGCCCAGGCCCAGAGTTCAAGCCCCATGACTGACCAAAAACAAATGAAACCAAAACCTATGTGGTTTGCATATTAATTAGATGCCTAGATTATTTTTAAGGCACATTGGAATCCTCTAGTTGGTATGGAAATAAAGGAGATCAGTTCACTGATACTGCTGGAAGTCTTATAGGGAATGCAGAATGGTTGTGGTTCATCAGAACAAGAAAACCATATTCAGAGGCCAGTCACCTTTTTTTAATATGGTCCTCTGGATAAGAATAGGTTTTATACTTTTAAATGGTTGAAAAAGATATTTTGTGAGAAGAAAATTGTGTGACAACCTTAGTTGAGGGTTCATAAATAAGCTTTATTGGAATATAGTGACACATAACTTGTTTAGGCATTGCTTTTGGCAGTTTTGTACTATTATAGTTGGAGTTGAATATTTGGAAGAGAGACCAAATGTCTAGTCAAAGTCTAGAATATTTGTTGTCTGCTCAGAATACATTTGTCAACCTATATCCATATTGTCCCAATTTCTGTAAAACTGTAAAATTAAGGAATTTGAGATGATGATTTGAATAAATAAAAGAAGGTAGCAGAGTTATAACTGAGTAGCAAATAAAGAGTTGTGCTGGGTGGTATTAGGTTTGTGCTGTTGTAATTAGAAGTCTGGGGTGCTAACAGGTCTGGCTTGTTACTCCAAAGAGAGCAAACAGAAACAATGCTGAAATAATGAGAAAAGCTTCTAATTAACATAGCTGTGCTGGGAACACAGCTCATCTTCAGGGTACTAACTTAAACTTTAGGAAGAATCCTGGGGTAAGAGGTATAAATAGACATTCTCGGTCAAATCTGGTTGATCATTATCTTAGTTCTGGTTCTGCTAGGTTGTGGTTCAAAGAAGTTCTTAACTGCTTGAGGGAACAATCCAGTTCCCATGCTTCTGTTTGTGGGGAGAGAGAGTGATTTCATTATGGGATGATCTTATCTGCCAGGCTCTGCGAAGATGACTGCAGATTTAGGAGAAGACTGGATACTTCCAGGTACCTTTTTGGAAGTCTCAAACAGGATACTGTAAACTGACAGTAAGAAACTTCAGTTAGTCTTAATGTCCTATCTTCAGCCTTGAAGGAGGATAAGTTAACTACCATCACTTCCATGGGTAGGGAACCTTTTTTCTGCAAGGACCATTTAGTATATTATTGATACACAAACTCATTTAAAGGCTAGTCAAAATTATCAGTAAAGGTAGCCTAGAAGAAGCACACATGTCATACACTAAATGATTTCCAGGCTTTATGTGGCCCAAGAGCCAAACATTTCCATTCCTACAGTCACTTCTACTTGACTACTTGTCTCATTATGTGGGAAGATAGATTCAAGGTGACTAGAGGGATATCTGGATTTCATTCTGATTTTAGTTATTCAGTTGTGGGCCAAAATGAGGTGTCAGGTTTTTTTTGGTGTGTGGGTTTGTTTTTGTTTTTGTTTTTTCCAAGTGCTGGTAGCTCATACCACTAATGCTAGCTACTTAGGAGGCTGAGATCTAAGGATCAAGGTTTCCAGGTAACCAGAGCAGATATTTGGACTCTGGCTAATTAACCATCAAAAAGCTTCTGCTTGTGGGGAGAGAGGTGATCTCATTATGTGATGATCTTATCTGCCAGACTCTGCTGGTAGAATACCAGCCTTTAGCAAAAATACTGTGCAAGAGCTAGAAGCCCTGAGTTCCAGTCAAGTACTGGTACAAAGTAAGGGTAAGAGGGGAGATTAATTTTGACAGGCTATTAATGTCCTTTGCAAGTGGCACATAGGCATGTTAGTGCAATTCTGCACGTAGTCATGTTAGCCACTCAGAAACTGGTCATATGTCTCTCTGTCTATGTCCATCTATCCTTTCATCCATCCTTTCATCCATCCATCCATCATCAATCTAATGTATAAAATAAATGTGATCTAAAGCTATTTGAAGTTTGAATGGCCTCAGCACTACAAAAAAGGAGGGGAAATTATATAAAGTTAAAAAATAGTATCTTTTCCTCTGACCAGCTTTAGTAATGGGAATAGTAATGGGAAATCATGGTTGATCTACCCCAAAGAGCCATCTTAGATAAGCTAGGGGTGACTGTGAAATCTTCTTAGAAAGGCTTTGGTAGTTGTGAGTTCAAGATATCATCCTCATCTTTGCACATAAATGAGCCTACTTTATGAGGTCCCCACAAACATAATAGATTCTCAAGATTTAGACTGATGTTGGCCAAACTCAAAATGGAACAGTAATATGTGGAATCTTCTGTTGATTCATAAATTCAAATATATCTTCACAGTTCTATTGGGCAAAGATTCTCCTTGAAAGTACCAGTTCAGCTCCCTCCCCCCACTTTTTTTTTTTTTTTTTTTTTGCCAATCCTGGGCCTAGAGCTCAGGGCCTGAGCACTATCCTTCGACTTTCTCAAACCTAGCACTCTACCACTTGAGCCACAGCACCACTTCTGGCTTTTTTCTATTATATGTGGTACTGAGGAATCAAACCCTGGTCTTTGTGCATGCTAGGCAAGCACTCTACCACTAGGCCAAACTCTCTGCCCCTCCCCCCCTTTTTTATTTGGTGGTGTTGAGGATCTAGGACTACTTATGTGCTAGAAAAACCATCTGCTGGTAAGTTATACCCTCAGCCCCCAAATATCTTCCCATCTTCTCTTTCCTTTTATTTTATTTTCCTTTTTCCTCATTTTTCTTCTCCCCTCCTCTGTATTCCCTTTTCCTTCCTCTCTCTTCCTTGTTCCATTTCTTTCTAACTGCCTGCCTGCCTCCTTGCCTCCCTGTCTCCCTCCAGGCCTTCCTCCCTCCCTCTCTCTCTTCATCTCTTTCTCTCTTCCTCTCTCTTTCTTTCACTCTTTGTCTCTTTCTCTCTCTATCTGCTTGCTTCCCTCCCTCTCTCCCTTCCTCCTTCCCTCTTTCCCTCCCTCCCCCCTCTTTCTCTTTCTCTCTTCCTCCCTTCTTCCCCCCCCCCCCCTCTTTTTCACTACTAGAGCTTGACCTCAGGGCCTGGGTGGTGGCCCTGAGCCTTTTTTTTTTTTTTTTGCCCAACCCCAGTGAGTACTTTACCATTTGATCCGCAGCTCCATTACTGGCTTTGTGGCTGGGGATGGGATGGGGTTGGTAATTGGAGATGAGTGTTGGGGACTTTCCTGCCTGGGCTGGCTTTGAAACTCAGTTTTCAGATCTCAACCTCTTGAATAGCTAGGATTACAGGCAGGAACCACTGGCTCCTGGCTGTTGTTGGGGCTGAATATCACTGTGTAGCACAGGCTAACCTCTTCTAAATCCTTCCTCAGCTTCCTAGGTGCTGGAATTAGGAGCATGTGTTACCCACACTTGGGTCAAGTAGCTACTTTCTATATCATCATTAGAAATTTAACAAGTGATTTTTTTTTCAATGGTCCTGGGGCTTGAACTCAGGGCCTGGGTGCTGTCTGAGCTCTTTTTGCTCAAGGGTAATTCTCTACTCCTTGACCATAGCTTCACCACCAGCTTTTTGGTGATTAATTGGAGCTAAGAGTATCACTGACTTTCTTGTTCAGGCTGGCTTTGAACTGCTAATCTCAGATCTCAGCCTACTGAGTAGCTAGGATTATAGGTATGTGCCACTGATGCCTGGCTACAAATGATTTTTAAGTGAGGTTTAACAAATGACTGACCATGAATTTTCTTTTCTTTCCTTTTTTTGTGTGGGGTGGGTCACAGGGCTTGAGCTCAGCCTAGGTGCTGTCCCAGAGCTCTTCAGCTCAAGGCTACCACGCTACCCTTGAGCCAAACCCCACTTCCCATTTTCTAGAGGTTAATTGGAGATAAGAGTCTCAGGTCCTTTTGTGCCTGGGCTGGCTTTGAATCTTGATCCTCAGATCTCAGCCTACAGAGTAGCTAGGATTACAGGCGTGAGCTACCATGTCCATTGGCCACTGCTGCTGAATTTTCTTTTTCTGATAGGTGTTTGGGAACAGGTTTTGTTTACAGAATTTGATTATAACTATGATGCTATGAGACAGGACACCCATAAATACTATTTCACAAGCTATATAATCAGAGTCAGAGCCATTATTGCTAGTAGTAGATGTGGATGTTGAATTCATCTTTAAACATTACAGATGAAAGGCCCTTTGGAACATGTTTTACATACTTTTTCTCTAGGGAATTTTTGAATTTCTGCCCTCACTATCTGATGAGAAAGCTTAGAAGTAGAAGTTTTTAAAACGTTACTGGAATAGGATATGTGATGGAGAAAGCTTTCTTCTAGGTGACAGTTAAAAACACAACTGGAGATATATCTACCCCATGTGTTAACTTGGCCTGAACAGATAAAATATATTTAGAAATTCTGAACATCAGAAGTTCCATTTAGATATAGATAATAGCCAGAAGTGAAAACCATGACTGGATAAAAAGTTCCCTTGCATTGAAAACAGTTTGCTTCTTTAATGTTTAGCTTCAGCTCATCAATGAAAAATAAAGAGGGGATGGCATATGAGGTAGTTTTGCTTTCCTTCTCTGCCTCAATCATGTTCGGGTGAGTGGAGATATATGAAGCCTCTGCGATTTTCAAGTAGAAGGAAAATATTCTTTTAGCTTTTGTTTTGAAGTCTTATGATTGTATGGGAGCCTCCACCCTGCTAGACCATTGCTCTACCACTGAACCATATCCCCAGCTCCAAGAGGAGTTTTTAAAGAGTCTCATAAGCTGGCACACCTGTGGTTCTAGCTACTTAGGAGGCTGATATCTGAGAATTGTGGTTCCAAGCCAACTTGGGCAGGAATGTTTTTGAGACTCTTATTTCCAGTTAACCACCAAAAAGCAGAAAGTGGAGCTGTGGCTCAAGTGGTAGAGCACTAGTCTTGAGCAAAAAAGCTCAGGGACAACACTCAGTCCCTGAAGTTCAAGTCCCAGAGCATACAGCACCACCCTCCACTCACCCCCCCCCCAAAAAAAATCTTGTATTGGTGAATTCTTGGCACATAACATATTACCTCCAAAATCTGGCTTAAAATAGTAAGCATCTTCCAGGAAATGGAAAATACAAAAACAAAGTAAGCATCTATTTAACATAGTTTTTTGTCAGTGTGGAATTTGGGAGCAACCTTTTGAAGTGGTCTGGCTGAGATCACTTGTGAGAATGCAGTCAAGAACTTGGCTTAGGCTCCAGTAATTTGAAGACTTGACTGAGATTAGAGGATTTTTGTAATGTGGCACACTCATTTGCCTGGCCAGTTGGGCGGAAGCTCAGGAACCACTCTCCTGGGATGCTCATAGTACAGTGCCTGTCTTCTCCACCCCCCCTTCAGTGAGTGATCCAAGACCCAAGCAAGTTACCAGCTGCATTGTCTTTTGTGATTTAGCCTCAAAATTCACATTGTTACTTGTAACCACAGGTCAGTCCAAGGAATGAATGCCAGGAAGTAAACTTGTTGGGAGCCATTCTGGACATTGACTACCACAGATCTTTTTGTATTTCTTCCCTTCCTTTCCCTTTCTTTTCCCTTCCCTCCCTTTTCTCTTCCCTATTTTGCCTGGGCTGGCCTCAGATTCCTCCCAAACTCTGCTTCTGAATTAGCTAGGATTATAGGCATGATCCACTACACCCATCTTCCTTCATTACGTAAAAAAAAAAAAAAAACCCAGCACTAGCACCAAAAGTATTAATGCATTGTGCACAGACATTTGCCACTTCTCTATCTCTTCCACACTTCTTCATTGCCTTCCTGTGGCTCTTTTCCTAGAGTGCAAGAGCAGAAGTGGCAGAAGAAATGATGGGGTCCTCAACCAGGGTTGTCCTGCTTACAGCCAGTGTACTGGCTGCTGTCTCTTTGGAGACTTGTCTCTTGCTGAACATTTGTTTCTCTTTTTATCTAGCACTAGCTTCCCAGCTGTGTGGGTGGTTGCTACTTTTTGAGAGAGGCAGTTGGCATTTTTGAATCCTTCA
Source organism: Megascapheus bottae (assembly GCF_031878675.1). Taxonomy (NCBI): domain Eukaryota; kingdom Metazoa; phylum Chordata; class Mammalia; order Rodentia; family Geomyidae; genus Megascapheus; species Megascapheus bottae. Next base: position 3,961,784 of record NC_143528.1, on the reverse strand, counting down.
GTAATTATTTCTGAAGAGATTGCACATTATGGTTGTTTGGCAGCAACAGATTGAAGTTACACAATTTTAGATCTCTGCAAAGGAGTCTCCTCTGTTATCATATATGTGCTTTCTCCCCTTGCTCTTCCTGTGGGGTGAGTTTGCCATAAAGAAGTCCTGTGGGGAGGGGGCTTCTGATTCCCTCCATGGTAGGGGACCTCTACCACATGAAAAATACACTTCAGCAAATCTAGAAGGTTCCAGAAGCAATAGGTAACTTATAAGTTAGAGAAGGCATACTCATTACTGGACATGGCTTCTCTGGAGGCGGCTTTGGTTTCCTAGGAAGCCAGGATTGATTGATGGGCCCTACCTTCTTTCCTTAGAACCTTGGCCTTCAAAGGATACAGTTTTGGTCCATTTTTATTTTATTTTACTTTCTTTCCTTCTATTTAATTTATTGTTTGTATGTATGTATATATGTGTGAATGTATGTATGCATGCATTTATTTTGTTTGTTTGTTTGTTTGTTTAGTGTATGTTGGTCCTGGAGCTTGGACTTAAGGTCTCTGAGCTTTTTTTTTTCTCTGCCAGTCCTGGGACTTGAACTCAGGGCCTGGCACTTTTTGTTCAAGGCTAGTGCTCTGCCACTTGAGCCACAGCACCACTTCTAGCCTTTTCTGTATATGTGGTTACAGGGAATCGAACCCAGGGCTTCATGCATGCTAGGTGAGCACACTACCAGTAGGCCACACTACCGGCTCCTGTTTCTGAGGGTTTTCTTTGCTCAGGGCTAGTGCTTTACCACTTTAAGCACAGTGCCACTTCCAGTTTTCTGGTGGTTAATTGAAAAGTCTCACAGACTTTCCTGCCTGGACTGACTTCAAACCCAGATCCTAGGTGTGAGCCATTGGTACCCAGCTTATTTTACTTTTTGATACTTAGAATTGAAACCAAGACCTGATGCATGCTGATAAGCACATTTCATAAACTGAACTACAGACCCAACCTCTGGGTTTCTTTAATGAAATAAAGTACTGTTTGGGAAATTTAAGTGCTATCTTCATCTGTAGCAACAAGTTTTTTAGTTAAAATCAAGTAGATTTCTAGATTACTTTTTGTTGTTGTTGGTTGTGGACTTGAACTCTGGGCTGGGACACTGTCCCTGAATTCAATTCAAGGCTAACGCTCTACCACTTACAGCCATAGCGGCACTTCCAGTTTTCTGATGGTTAATTGGAGATAAGAGTCTCCGGACTTTTGTTCTGGGGCTGGCTTTGAACCATTATCCTCACTCAGATCTTAGCTTCCTGAGTAGTTAGGATTGCAGATGTGAGCCACTAGTGCCCAGCAACCTTTAGATTGATTTTTATTTCCAGAGTCTTAGTTTGTTGTTTCTTCTTAAGATTTTTTTTTTGCCAGTCCTGGGGCTTGAACTCAGGGCAACCTGTATACTGTCCATGGGCTTTCTCAAGGCTAAAGCTCTGCCCCTTGAGCCACAGCACCACTTCTGGCTTTTTCTATGTATGTGGTACCGAGGAATTGAACCTGGTCTTCATGCAAGCTAGGCAAGGACTCTACCACTAGGCCAGATGCCCAGCTCTTTTTTTTTTTTCTTTTTTTTTGCTAGTCTTGGGCTTGAATTCAGGGCTTGGGCACTGACCCTAAGCTTCTTTTGCACAAGGCTAGGCACTATCATTTGAGCCACAGTGCCAGTTCCAGCTTTTTATGTTTGTGTGGTACTGTGGAATGGAACCCAGGGCTTCATGCATGCTAGGCAAGCACTGTATCACTAAGCCACATTCTCAGCTCCAAAGGTGATTTACAGAGGGCTTTCGGTTACATAAGCCAGGTATTAAGTATGTTTCTTTTTGAACAGTCTTACCCTAGTTTGTTATCTTTTTAAATCAGTAATGCTTTAGAAGGGATATGTGTATTTAAGACTAACTGGCCTTGAATTAAGGACTTTCCTGTCTCAGCCTTCAGTGAACTGGGATTATATGTGTTTCCTACCTTGCATGGCTGGCTTTAGCTTTTCGGGTTTTTTTGTTTTTTTCATTTTTGGTGCCAGTTCTGGGGCTTACACTCAGGGTCTGGGCTCTGTCCCTGAGCTTCTTTTGCTCAAGGCTAGCACTCTACCACTTGAGCCACAGCACCACTTCTAGCCTTTTCTATTTATGTGATGCTGAGGAATCAAACCCAGGGCTTCATGCATGCTAGGCAAGCACTCTTCCACATTTCACATTCCCAGCCCCCCAACCCCCCAGGCTTCAGTTTTAAAGTGAGCCTTTAAGGTTAAATCAGTAGACCAGCCTGGAAGCTGATCCTGTCTTTAAACTTGCCCATCCTTAGATCCTAGATAGTTTTCTCTTGTCTGGTATTGATGTAGGGTTTTTTTTGTTGTTGTTGTTTTGCTTTTGTTTTGATACAAGGTATAGCTGTGTAGCCTGGGCATTGTCTCACACCGCTGGGATTATAGTTCTCTGCCATCAAGCCTGACATTTGTTTGGTGTTTTTATGGAGGGGATTTGGAATATATTGTTCTGTTGGCTGTGTGTGGGGTGTGTGTGTGTGTGTGTGTGTGTGTGTGTGTGTGTGTGTGTGTGTGTGTGTTGGTGTTGGGTAGACCTTAGAAGATACTCTGCCTTGCATCTGTTTCTCCCTTACCCCCATGTGTCTGGGTGGCCTGAGTCTCACTGGTTGTCATGGAAATGGGAGCTCTGTAATATTCCCCAGCTTTTTTATGGTTATTTTAAATCAATGCTTGGCTTGAACTCAGAGCCTAGGCACTGTCCCTGAGCTTCTTTTGCTCAAGACTTGCACTCTACCACTTGAGCCACAGGGTCACTTCTGGCTTTTTTGGTTTACTGTAGAATGGAACCCAGGCTTTCATGCGTTCTAGGCAAGCACTCTACCAATAAGCCACATCCCCAGCCCCTTTGCCATCTTTACCCAGCATGCCAGGGAAAAGCCTTCACAGGTAGTTGGGTGTCCATCCCTGGGCAGTGTCACCTTCATTTTAAGGCTGATTATTGTGATGGAATAGTTTTTAAGAACATGTATATATTTAAAATGCATTGCAACTTTAGGGAAGTCAAATGGACCGGGAACTTGGGGCAACATGAAACTGGAAAAAATAATCCCCCCCCTTGAGTTTTGGACACTTGCCTAAATGCTAATGCATATCTTATTAGCAGTCTCCTCAGATCTGACTACTTGAGCAAAAAGGGTAGTTTCTAACAGAGTCCCATTTATTTCCCTCCCAAGCCTTTGATTCAGCATGGAGGAAGAGGGCCAGGAGGGCAGGGCCAGGCTGAGTGGGCCTGCCGAGAGAGAGGGTCCTCAGATGGAGAATAAATGTTAGTCCTCTCCACAGCTCTTACTACAGAGGGACCAGCTTCATCATTTACTCAGTAGTATGATGGTTTTGTTTTTTTTTTTCTGTATGAGAAAGGTAACCAAGTGAGAAGGGAGTTGTTAATGTGTCAGGTGTTGCTCTGCAGGCACTGAATGAGTATAAATGCTTTAGGGCCACCCAGTTTCTGCCTGGGGAGTACAAAAGAAAAAATGGAGAAGCCAAAACCCCCACCCCCCACTCCCCCCCACCTCCCCCCACTGTGGGGTCCAGAGTGTGGAGGGAGCAGCCTGGGTTTCTAGGCCATTGTCCATAGCACCCTAGGAAGTGTTAGCAGCTGGGCAAGCTGAGCTACTCAGGATGCTGAGATCTGAGGATCAAGGTTCAAAGCCAGCCCTGCACTAAATACCATGGGACTATTATCTCCAATTAACCACTAGAAAAGTGGAAGTGGCCCTGTGGCTCAAAGGGATAAGACAGTAACCTTGAGCTGAAGAGTTCAGGGACAGCACCCAGGCCCAGAGTCTAAGCCCCATGACCAACCAACCCCCCCCAAAAAACCCAAAAAACAAAAAAAATAGTTTTCTCTTTTAAGAAAATTAGTATTAAAGCCACTCCTTCAAACTAGGATGGTGGTACAAATTTATAATCCCAGCACTTGGGAGACTGAGACAGGAGGATTAAGGGCAGCTTTGACTACATAATGATACCCTGTCTCCAAAAAAAAGGAAAAAAAAAGCCCTTACTCCAAAAATATATTCTAAAAAAATTGAAGGCCTTTGGTGTGAACAGATGTCACATTTCTAGGGTGTTTCATGTGCTTAGTTATGTCTGTTGTAGAAGAGAGGGTGTCATTTTCCACCTCTTCTGTAAATAGAGTTTATCTAGCACAATATGGGCCTCCTGAAAAGGAATTTAAAACCCACTGATGTGATGGTGAGATCTGTCGCCTCTCACAAGTGTGTGTTCCCACAAGTGGCACACGAGACTACTTAAAGCGTTGTCTGAAATCTTAAGTCGGAGAAACAGTTAAATGTTGTGCTAGGAGTCAAAGGCCCTGCTTCAGATCCTTTGCTGTATGATCTGAGCCTGATTGACTGATTGATGGTACCTGGCTTTTTCACTCGTAACTGGTACTGTAGCAACTAAGCCATGCTTCTAGTCCAGGAAAGTTGCAGGACATTCCTACTCAGATTGTTTCCAAACTATTATCCTCTAGTTTTCAGCCACCTCAGTAGGATTGCAGGCATGCGCCACTGGCACTCAGCTCAGTATATTTTAGTTTAGCAGTTTTGCTGAGATAAAGTTCTCTTGTCATATAGTTTACCCATTAAAAGTGTGCAGTTAAATAGCATTAGCAATCTAAATTTTATAATATACCTATTATACCTATTAGCAACCATATATCATTTCTTTCCCATCCTGGCCTACATAATCTGTTTTGCATCTCAGTAGATTTACTTATTCTGAACATTGGAATAATATAACAGAATCATACATTATATGCTCTTTTGTCCACTTATGAGATTCAGTTATATTGTAACAAGGACCAGTACTTCTTTTTTTATTATATTGATAATATTCATCAGTTGATAGAGATGTGGGCTATTTCCATTAAGCAGTTATGAATAATGCTGCTATAAACATTTGTATTCATGGACATAGGTATACTTTCATCTCTCTTGGGTATATTCCTATGAGTAGAATTTCTCAGTTACATGATAACTTTATATCTGATATTTTCTGGAATGGCCAAACTGTTTTCCAAAGTGGCCATACCATTTTAAATTCCTGTCAGAGTACGAGGGTTCCAATTTCTCTGTGTCCCTTCTATACTTGTTTTTATCTGTCCATTTGATTGTAGCCATTATAGTAGATGTGAAAGTAGTATCTTATATTAATTTTGTCTTACATTTCCCTAATGGCTAATGTTGCTGAACTCTCCCTCTCTTCTCTTCTCTTCTCTTCTCTTCTCTTCTCTTCTCTTCTCTTCTCTTCTCTTCTCTTCTCTTCTCTTCTCCTTCCTCCCTCCCTCCCTCCCTCCCTCCCTCCCTCTCTCTCTCTCTCTCTTTTGCGTGCGCTCTCTCTCTCTCTCTCTCTCTCTCTCTCTCTCTCTTTCTCTCCTTCTTTCTTTCATTGGTCATGGAGCTTGAACTCTGGGCCTGGTCACTGTCCCTGAGCTTTTCAGCTCTACCATTTGAGCCACAGCTCCACTTCCTGTTTGCTGATGGTTACTGGGGATAAGATTCTCATAGATGTTCATGCCCATGCTGGCTTTGAACTGTGATCCTTAGATCTCAGCCTCCTGACTAGCTAGGATTACAGGCATGAGCTACCGGCACTTGGCTGCCTCTTTTTCATTTACTTACTGAATATTCTTAATGTTACTCTCTTACCTATCTGTTTATCAATCTATCTGTCATCTATTAGATTGAGCATAGTTTTATGAATGCCAGACAAGCAGTCGACAACTGAGCTAGCTATGTGCTCTCAGCTCTACATATTCTTATATTCTCTAGAGAAATTTCTCTTCATATTCTTTCCTACTTTTTAATTGAGTTGTCTATCTTTTCATTATTGAGTTGTAGTGCTGTATGCATTCTAGATACGAATTCCTTATGTAATTATATTTTCTTACATTCTATGGGTTCTTTTCAGTTTCTTGATGGTACTATTATTAAAATACAAAAGGTTTTAATTTGGGGGCTGGGGGTGTGGCCTGGTGGTAGAGTGCTTGTTCTATTCCTTGGTACCACATACATAGAAAAAGCCAGAAGTGGTGCTCAAGTGGTAGACTGCTATCCTTGAGAAAGCAGAAAGTTCAAGCAAGGACAGTGAGTAGGCCTTGAGTTCAAGCCCCAGGACTGGCAAAAAAAAAAGTTTTAATTTTGATGAAGCACGCTCCCCCCTCCTCGTGTGTTTGTGAGGGTGTGTGTGTGTGTGTGTGTGTGTGTGTGTGTGTGTATGTATCTTATGCCTTTGGCATCATATCTAAGAATATTTTACCTTGACAGCATAGCCTGGTGGTAGAGTGCTTGCCTAGAATGCACAAATTCCTAGGTTTGACTCCCTGGAACTATACACACAGAAAAGGCTGGAAGTGGCACTGTGGCTCAAGTGGCAGAGCACTAGCCTTGAGCAAAAAGTGTCCAAGGACAGTGCCCAGGCCCTGAGTTCAAGCCCCAGGACTGGCAAAAAAAAATTTTTTTTAACCTTAATCCACAGTCATAAAATTTTACTTCTGTGTTTTCTTTTTTCTTTTGGTCCTGAAGCCTGAACTCAGGTCCTAGGTGCTGTCCCTGACCCTCTTTGTTTTCAAGGCTAATATTCTATGACTTGAGCTACAGCACCTCTTCTGTGTTTTACTGAGTAGTTTTTTGGAGGTAAGAATCTCACAGAATTTCCTGCCCAGAATGGTTTTCAGCCATGAGCTTAGTTCTTAGCCTCCTAAGTAGCCGAATTACAGGTGTAAGCCACCAGTACCCAGCTTATATTTTCTTCTTGCAAACTTGAACTTACACATTTGGATCTGTGATTTTTTTTTTTTTTTGCCAGTCCTGGTCTTGAGCTCAGGGCCTGAGCACTGTCCTTGGACTTTTTCAAGGCTAGAGCTCTACCACTTGAGCCACAGCACCATTTCCGTTTTTTTTTTCCTATGTATGTATGTAGTACTGAGGAATCGAACCCAGGTCTTTGTACATGTACAAAGGAAGCACTCTACCACTAGGCCAAACTCCCGTCCGGATCTATGATTTTTTAAAAAATTAACTTACTTTATGTTATTGTGATTGTTTTTTAGTTAATTTTTGTATTTGGGCCAGAAAGTAGCCCAACTCCATTCTTTTACATATGGATATCCAGTTGCCCCAGTACTATTTGTTGAAAGGATGAGTCTTTCCTTCATTGCAGAACTCTGCCAGGGTCACAGGAGGACTCTGACCCCATTCAGTTCCTAGCTGGCTAAGTAGCTGCTTTCTTCTCCAAGGAAATGCTGAGCTTAGTGTGACATTGATTTCTATTCTCCCTATCCCTTAGGTACGCTGGCATTCATTTTACCTCTACCTCCTCTTATCATTTTATTGGTTGGTTGGTTGGTTGATTGTTGTTAGTTGTTTTGGTTATGGTGTTGGAACCTAGAGCCTCATACATGGTAAGCAAGTGCTATACACCTGAGCTATCCTACTCAGCACCAGCTTGCTTTGAAGTTATTTGCCAGTCCTGGGGCCTAACTCAGGGCCTGGGCACTGTCCTTAGGCGTTCTCAAGGCTAGTGCTCTGCCACTTGAGCCACAGCACCACTTCCAGCTTTTTCTGTGTATGTGATACTGAGGAATCGAGCCCAGGGCTTTATGCTTGTTAGGCAAGCACTACCACTAGACCACACTCCTAGCCACATTTACTTACTTTATTTTTTTGTGTTAGTCATGTGGCTTGAACTTTCAGCTCAAAGCTAGCTCTCTACCACTTTGAGCCACAGCACCACTTCTGATTTTCTGATGGTTAATTGGTGTTGAGTCTCACAGACTTTCATGGCTAGGCTAGCTTTGAACCGCAGACCTCAGCTCTCAACCTCCTGAGTAGCTAGGATTACAGGCACGAGCTAAAGATAGTAATTTCTAAATAAAAAGAATCATTTTATGTAATGCTTATAGATATGACTCAAAAAGGAAGTGACTCATTTAGAGAGAGAAACTGATGCTGCAGGATAATGACTTTGGTATGAGAAATCCATGGTACTGTGTTCTATGTAAAAAGGTAGCGTCTGAGGGATAATCATATAAGAAGGTCTAGATATTTGCTACAATTCACCATTTGACTATTTCCAAAGGAGTTTTGAGTAGGGCCTTGTCTCCTTAACTGTGTTGTAACATGTGTACTATTTTGTGCATACTGTGTGCTACAACATGGGTCTTTGGTGGCTAGGTTGGATGATTATTTTGGAAAACACTCTTGCGATTTGGTCTTTTGGGGCTTCAGATCTGGATTGAATCTACCACTTTAATGGATTATTTATGCTGATGTTGTAAAGGGTCACTGTTAGTGCCAGCCTTTGCTAGTCTACATGACATCCTCTACATGTCTTTTATGTGGCTCTCAGTAGCACACACCTATACTTAATAATCCAGGCCAATGCCTTGGTAACTAGGTCCTATTCTGTAGTCAGAAGTTTGTTTAATGTGATATATATTATAACCTAAGGAAGTAAATGAGATCACCCACCCCCATGAGGGCAGAGTAGAACCATGAAGTAGGAATAGTCATTTGGAGATTCCCTGACCTCCTTATTCATATGGATTCCTTATTCTCTAAGGGGCCAGAAGCATGGTCCTTCAAATTTGTTTCTAGAACCTAGCCCTCTCATTTCATCCTGTCAGATACTTGCCTCTCAGTGGTGTGGGTGTGGGTATGTCTTCGTCATACCATCTGCATTGAACTTCTCCCCTGGGATCCTTCTTCCTTTGCTCTGATCCCTTTGAGTTTTCAGGTTCATGTCATGAATGAAGAGAGATCATATTAATGAAAATGACTTCAGTATGATTTGGGGGCTCTCGAGCATGTTTGAGCTATGACATGCTTTTAAACTAGACTCTACGAATGTGCCCATTGGCATTGGGTGAAAAGGTGTGGCCGATTGGGTTCAGAATGAGGGTCCTGGAAAGAAATGAAGACAGAGAATCTCAAACTTTGAGAATGAGGTCAAACTTATAGGGTTAGAATAGACATGTGCTGTTTTACAAAAGGTGTTTTTTTTTATCTATTCTTAAATGAGATTATGCATATAAAAGCAACCAACAACATAATTTTCTTTACAATTTTTAAGTTTTATTTTTATTAGAAAATCATTTATTGTAGTAACTGTACAAAAAGGTTGTAATTCTGCAATGAGTACAATGCATCCTGATTAGTATCACCCCTCCATCATTCTCCCTTTTCCCTCTCCAGTTCTTACCCTCAGATTACATACTTCAATTTGTACATAATCTACACTAAATATAATGGGTGCACAAGATAGATTTTCATGCTTACTGATTGAATGTACTTCTCTGAATTTCAAAATTATTTTGTGATGACATTTTCTTTTATCTGAAGTTTTAAGAAGGCTTTTCAAGCCAGACACCAATATCTCATGCCTATAACCCTAGCTACTCAAGAGGCTGAGATCTGAGCATTGTGGTTCAAAGGAAGCCTGGGCAGACAATCCAAGACTTTTATTTACAATTAACTAGTAAAATGCTGGAAGTGGAAATGTGGTTTATGTGGAAGTTTTCCAGCCTTGATCAAAAAGCCAGGAAGAAGCTGGATACTGGTGGCTCATGCCTATAATCCTAACTACTCAGGAGGCTGAAATCTGAGGATCGAGGCTCAAAAGTCCATGAGACTCCTATCTCCAATTAACCACCAGAAAACAGGAAGTGGTGCTGTGGCTCAAGGGGTAGGGCAGTAGCCTTGAGCTGAAAAGCTCAGGGACAGTGCCCACACCCAGGTCAAGCCCATGACTGACAAAAAAAGAAATAAAGAAAAAAGTCAGGGAGATTAAATGAGTGACACCACTCTGGAAAGCAGTTTGGAGGTTCCTCAAAAAAAAATATTCTGTAGACATATATTGATCAATATGTATCTATGACATATACTCAGCCTAATTTTAATTATGTTCTTAAATTTATGTGCCAGTGATTGCATATAGAGATTCTTTTCTTGAATACTTGTTTGTAGAATATGACATATGAAATACGATATAAAAACTCATTATTAATGAAAAAAGAAAAAGAGCACCACAAAAAAAGATGCATTGTACTCATAAACATGTTGAAGGCTCTTTGTACAACTAGTTAAAAATAATAAAAATGTAAAAAAGAGTACAGACTCAGAGCTCAAGTCCCAGTACCAGGGCAGGGGGCAGGGAGAAAGGCTTTTCATGAGCTTGCCTTTTTAAATTTTTTTTTTGCCAGTCAGTCTGGGGCTTGAACTCAGGTCCTGGGCTCTGTCCCTGAGCCTCACCATGTTCAGCTAGCACTCTACCATTTAAGCCACAGCAGCACTTCTAGCTTTTTCTGTTTATGTGGTACTGAGGAATCAAAGCCAGGGCTTCACTGAAGCTTTCTAAGCAAACAGTGTATCCCTAAGCCACATTGTCAGCCCTAAACTTGTATTTTAACCCAGAATATTTTCAATATAGAATCTAGAAAGTTAATATCATTTACCTCAATGCTTACAAATTTTGCACTCATGCCCTTTCTTTTAAAAATATTTTAAAATGGAAAGAAGACTTTTTGTAACAACGAGAACAGTTTCTATCTTGACTAAGCACCAAAGGCATCTGCTGAAGAGCAGTGGGCTATTCATACCATCTTTTAGATTTAAAGACTGATTATTGAAAGGAAGAGTTTCATTAATGTGGCAGAAGTGGAAATGGTGTTCTATTTTTGGATTTCTTCTGTATGTGCTTTGAATTCATCTCCTACTCTGATCTAACCAGCTGTGGTCACCAAGCCCCCCAGCAATGCTGTGCTTGTCAGAATCCAATTCTAGGGAAAGAGGCACTCAGTGTTCTGGAAGAAGGGTTTTGTATAAGTGAAATGATGCATAAAGGTAGGCTAGTTACATAAAAGTGCCTTTAGACTTGAAGCAAGGACAGGCATCTTAAACCTAAATCTCTGAATTGGTGGAGGGTTGGAGCTGGTGTTTTATACTTGCTTGAAAGTTACTTGTGGTGTGATCGTCCAAGTTGCTTATAGGACAGAGCTAGGTATGTGGGTCAGCTGGTTCTGGGACATTTGCCGATGGATAGTGCACATGCAAATACAATCTTTGGCAAACATTCCTTTTTAAGTTGTGTTGCTTATTATTTTCTTCCTTCAATTTCTCACAGCTTCCCAAACTGGTATACTTGAACAAATAATCACCTTCTACTCACACTTCCACCCTGTTAGGACCTTTTATTGGTGAGAAGACACTGGACTGAAGTGAGGTCCACAGTGACTAGGCAAATTTGATTTACTTGCTCTTGCCCTGGGTTAGCCATAAAATGACTAGGGAAGGGTGCCTTGTTGGCAGGATTCCTTTAGCATCTGCTCAAACTGAGGACTGAAGCCAGAGGAAGGATGTTTGTTTTCCTTTGCCATTCTTTCATGGCAGGCCAGCATGTTTTATGATGTAGCCAATATGGCTTTGGTGACACCCACTCAAACATTGGAGAAGTCTCTGCATCCCCAGCCACTTGACTGCTAGATGTGGGAACACAGATAATGAGACTAGCAACATATAGGAGTGAGACTGCTTTGTACTAAGCCCTTTGGTCTATTCTGTATTTGGGACTGCCCCCTAAGGTACAGACTGAGGAAGATGTTTGGCAGTGAAGGGGGATAGTCTTTCCTTAATAGTCCATTGAATGTTTCAGGACAAATGCTAGGGAAGGCCTGGTATGAGAACTCAACTCATTGAAGTAGGTGCTTCTTTTAGGCCCTTCTTTACCACTCTTCTTTCTTCCTCTGTCCCTGTCACTAAGAGGTACCATCTTTCTGTAGTGTCAGACTCTTGGCTTGGCAAAGTCATCTGATGGAGATGGGCAGGGAGAGAGGATCTCAATGTATGTGATCAGGAAGACTTTTAAGTGAGCAGATTAGGGCTGGAGTCATATTGCTAGGAGAGAGGTAAAAAGTAGATGCCTTTCTTTGGGAGGTATAAGACTGATGATAAAGGAGTCTGGGGAATAGGAAAAAACTCTAGAAAGTAGATGAGAATGAGACTTGTAGGAAGAAGCGTAGCTCTACCAGCTAGTAGTTACACTCTACTACTCTCCCTGTCTTGTCTTTTTCCAGAAGTTTTCTCGAGCAGAAGACAGAGAGAGAGGGCCCAAGGGCCCAGGCGATGGTAGTGGTAAAGGTAAATATTTAGGAGTTAATGACAAGGAGCAGAAAATGGGAAAGAAATTAGTGACTTAAAAAAAAAGAAGAAGAAGAAGAAACCAGAGCCAGGCTCAGTGTCTCACATCTGTAATCTTCACTACTTAGGAGGCTAAGATCTGAGGATCACAGTTCAAAGCCCTGGAGCCCAGGCACAAAAGTCCCAGAGACTCTTATCTCCAATTAACCACTAGAAAACCAGAAGTGGTACTGGGCTCAAGGTATAGGGTGGCATCCTTGAGCTGAAGAGCTCAAGGACAGTACCCAGGCCCAGAGTCCCATGACGGACCAAAAAAAAAAAAAAAAAAAAAAGACAAAAAAACCTTTAAAACTTTTTATTTCCTCCCTCTCTTCCTTGTCTATGATGGGGCTATAGAACACAGAGCCTTATGCATGCTAAGCTATCTACCACTTAGCTCATACCACTAACTCCCAAAACTTTAAAAAGTATGATCACTTTCCAATAGTTTGCAAAACTAGAAGTCTTCCAGACAGGTATATGCCAATAATCCCAGCTACTTTAGAAACTGAGTGAAGAGGATGACTTCTGTTTAAAAATTTTGGATTTAAATTATGTTAAGGTTCAAAGATACAGGTGTGGAATGGAGATCACCTGTAATTATGTAGTAGTCAGGTAGTACTCAGTGTGCCTCTCTCTCTGCAGATCATGGGGCCTTGAACTCAAGGCCTGGGCGCACTTTCTCTGAGCTTTTCTGAAAGCTCAAGGCTAACACTCTACCACTTTGAACCACAACTCCACTGTTTCTACTGTGACTGTCCCCCCCCCTTCCCCTCTCTTCCTTCCCTCCTTCCTTCCCAACCCTCCCACCCCTCATCACATCTACTGCCCTAGCTTCGGTTAGGCCATATATTATTCCCAGACCACATTGCCTCTCAGCATCTTCACTTCATAACTCTCAAAGAACTGTCAGCATGTCCAGGGCCAAACTCAGGTTCCTCCTCTCTTAAGAGCTCCCAAGATCTTTCATTAGTGTTTCCTGAATGTCATCGAATGGTGCTACTGTGTTCTGATTTCAAAAGCAAAAAACTTAACAATCATTGTTAACACTCATTGAAACTTAGTCCCATACCCAGTCCATGTTTAAACCTTACCGATCTTATCTCTATTTATTCTCTCAGATATTATAAGACTTCTTTGTTTATTAGACTGACCCTCCTTGAAAGCTGCACAATAATGTAATTTTATTTATTCCATTTTGACCCCTTTCAACTCTTTGTGCATGACTTAGTGCTTAAAAACTCAGGGATTTTTATATTGCTATAAGGATAAAGCCAAGTCTTGCAGGATTTTGCAAGCCTGATGCCTATTTTGTAGTTTGTTTTTTTCTTTTCTTCCCTTTCTTTTTTTCTTTCTTCCTTCCTTCCTTCCTTTCTGTCTGTCTGTCTGTCTTTCTTTCTTTTTTTTTTTAATTTTTTTAACCAGTCTTGGGGCTGGTTAAAGGACTCAAGGACTAAGCACTGTCCTTGGGCTTTCTCAAGACTAGAGCTCTACCACTTGAGCCACAACACCACTTCCGGCTTTTTCTATGTATATGGTACCAAGGAATCGAACTCTGGACATTGTTCATGCTAGGCAAGCACTCTACCACTAGGCCAAACTCGCAACCCTGTTTTTGTAGTTTCTTTCCTCTCACATTCATTATTTAGTTAATATCTGTCTTCTTCATTAGAAAGGTGCCTTCTTTGTTTTTTGCTTGCTAATTTTATCCTTAATTAAGGCCTAGCATAGAAGCCAGTGTGTAAACAACGTTCATGTATTTGTTGAATGACCCAGCGAATCCTGAATGAAGTGGGTAGGTTTACCATCTGGAAAACATGCCTATAAGGTTCTAATGTGAAAAGATTCACCATTTAATCACTGTATGTATCTTCAATTTCTAGATTCTTAAGGCTGTAAAAAAGCCCCGAAGGTTTGTTTGTTTGTTGTTGTTGGTTTTTTCTTGTCCTGGGCTTGAACATTGGGTCTGGATACCATCCTTGAACCTCCTTATATGCTCAAAGCTAAAACTCTACCACAGTGCTACTTCCAGCCTTTTCTATGTATGTGGTATTGAGGAATTGAACCCAGGGTTTCATGCATGCTAAGCAAACACTCTACCACCAAGCCACATTCTCAGCCCCCTGAAGGATCTTTTCTTTTTTTTCATTAAAGAATTCATTAACATTGATTTTTACATCATATTTTAAATGACGTATTCAACAAACAAGTATTCAAAAAGGGAATCTCTATATACAATCACTGGTGGATCTTTTTATTTCAGACTTTTATCAGTGAGAAAACTGAGGCTCAGAATGCTAAACTGTGACTTGTAAAAAAGTTCCCAGAGTGATGATCACAAAAGTTAGTACTGTTGCTCATTTCCTCTAGTCTCCAGTGCACATATTCTCTGTTAACTGAGGCATCGCTCTTTATGCATATAGGAAGGAATTCATTCGAAAAGGCCTCAGGGGCATGAATGTCCCTTGGTATGGAAACTATTCTTAATCTTCTGAGAAGTTAGTCATTGGCTTTTCTGCAGCTACTGCAGTTTTTATTGGTTCTGTTAATTTTTTCTTTCTCATACTACCTCAGAATCTACCTTTCTTTCCCAGATTAAGTTGGAATCTGCTTTTCTTTTTTAAAATTATATGTGTGTATATATGTACATATAAATGCTATATTATATAAATTTACATTTATAATATAAATATATGTATATTATATAACACATAGTAAATATGTAATCTAAAATAATGCAATATATTACAGATTACATATATAAATACGTATATACTATATATGTATGTACATGTATATAGTGTGTATGCGTGTGTGTGCATGTGTGTGTGTGTGCACACTGATGATACTGGAGCTTGAACTCTGGGCCTCTCTTTCCTCACCTAGCTTTGTCCATCCATAACTGGAACTTTACCACTGGAGCAATGCCTACAGTTCTGGCTTTTTGCTTACCAATTGGAGATAAGGGTCTGTTGGCTTTGTCTGTCCTGGCTGGCTTTGACCCATGATCCACAGCCAAGATCCTCTTGAGTTGCAGTAATCTTTATTTTACCTTATAATGCCACTAAGGCCTTATATGAGTAGTGATGCTGGTAACTGGATATGGCAAAGAGAGGTCTTAAGTGCTTCAGTGATAGGACAAATGAACTTAGCCTCCTGAGTAGCTAGGATTACAGACTTGAGCCATAGGTGTCCAGCTTTTCTCAATATGTGACCATATAATTCTAATTTTGTCCTCTGATGTGACAGTAATTTTATTTTTTTAATTTATTTTTATTCTTCTTCTAATTATTATTATTTTTTTGCTAGTCCTGGGCTTGAGCTCAGGGCTTGAATACTGTCCTTGGATTTTCTCAAAGCTAGAGCTCTACCACTTGAGCCTCAGCACCACTTTCAGCTTTTTTCTATGTATGCAGTACTGAGGAATCGAACCCAGGTCTTCGTGCATGCTAGTCAAACCACTAGGCCAAACTCTTGGCCCCAATGTGACAGTAATTTTAAATTTAATTCCAGGCAGTCTTAACTCCTTTATTTTAGCACATTCATTTTTTGGTGAATGATTGTTTTTTAAGATAAGGAATTTCAGGCTTTAATTGAATTCAGAGTCCTACCCCTTAGTAGTGATTTCACTTTCTAGTTTTAGTAACCTATAGTCAACCATTGTTCAGAAATATTAAATGAAAAATTTTATAAATAAACAGGACTTTAAATTATGCACCATTCCTAGTAGTTTAGAGAAATCTCAAGCCATCCCAGTCCAAGGTTGTGAATCCTGTCTTTATTAGCTACCCTGGCATCACTGAATTATCATGTGGGTTATCAGATCTTCCCAGATCACAGCTCTTGAGTTGCAGTAATCTTTATTTTACTTTCTAATGGCTCCAAGGCCTAAGAGTAGTAATGCTAGCAATTGGATATGGCAAAGGTAGACCTTAACTTCTTAAGTGATAGGGCAAAGTACACTGATGTTTCACACATAACAGTCACATTATATGTGAATACTTAGGAAAGAAAAGGCATTCAATCATAAGGGTTGGTACATTCCATGGTTGCACTCATCTACTGGAGTTTTGGGAATTAATTCCCCGTGGTTAAGTGATAACTTCTGTATTCTAGCTGTCAAGCGGTGATCTAACATACATATGGTTCAGTAACTAAGCTTTGGGGTTGCACAGTTTGCATGTTGGGCAAAGCTATTGTTTACATTAAATAAAATGATCTAGATGCATTCATAATAAGTAGCACATTTACCAGCCCATAAAGCCCTCAGTGCATTTTCCTTAATTTTGTTGTCCTCAGCGTTGTCAATCTAAATTTTAGAGAGATTCTCTAAAAACCAGTATTTATTTATGAATAGCAGAACGTTGCAGTGGGAAGAGTGAATGCAGTTAGTAAACTAGGAGATTGAAGCAACAGGAAGTTTTTTGTTTATTTGTTTTGGCCAGTCCTGGGGCTTGAACTCAGGGCCTGAGCACTATCCTTGGACTTTCCTCAAGGCTAGAGCTCCACCACTTGAGCCCCAGTACCATTTCCAACTTTTCTATGTATGTGGTACCGAGAAATAGAGCCCAGGTCTTCATGCATGCTAGGCAAGCACACTACCACTAAGCCAACCTCCCAGTCACCATTGCTGAGTTTTAAAGCTGCTTAATACAAAAACAGCTTGCTATACATCTAGGTAAATTTAGATAGTATAAAGTATGTACCAGAAAGATGATTCTTTAATACATGGCTTTTTATTTTTCTGTTTTAGAATCACAAGAAGCTGAGGAACAGCTGGTAGCAGAAGTGATTGAAAAATGTTCATCTGAAACTTGTTCTAGACCTTCAGAAAATGAGATACCACAGCTGGCCATTGATACTCATTCAGTCCAGGATGGCAAAGAAGAGCCTGAACATGATAGTAGCAAAATCTCGGTAGTAAGGCCATTTTCAATAGAAACCAAGAATTCCATAGATATCCCAGCATCTCTTGGAACAAAAGCAGCTTATGGCTGTGTAACTGTAGTCTCAGGGGAGGCTTTGCCTTCCTGCCCACCAGAAGCTACCCAAGACAGGGCAATGACAGAAGGCAACATGGGGGTTACACTTGAAGCTTCTGCAGAAGCCAACCTGAAGGTCAGCAGCTCCTGTCCAGAGCCCGTGACCAGTAGAAGCAAGCTAAGAAAGCCTAAACCTATCTCCCTGAGGAAGAAAGCAACTGGAGGAGAGTTTTCAGAAACAGAAACTTCCAGAGAAGGCACAGCTTTACCCAAGTCATCCTCCCAGTTCCAATCGGATGAATCTGATGAAAGCACACCTTCTGTGCTGGGAGCTACCAAGAACCAGAAATCTCCTCCTGACTCGAAAGAAGCTTCTGGTACTCTCAGCAGTGACACCAATGACTCGGGAGTTGACCTGCAGGAAGAGTTTAAGAGTTCACCTCTCAAACTCGAGTTTGATTTCATAGAAGTGGAAAATGGAGAGGCTAGGAAAGCCCTTCCAAGGAAATTTGGCAAGAAACTAGGAAACAAAGTGATGCCCAAGATGCAAAAAGATGGCGTCAGTACACCAGTAGGGGTAGAACAGATTGCAGAGCCAACAGCCAGAGACACATCCCAAGCATCCCCTAAGAGAGACCCTAGTCAGTGGGATCACCCCAAAGTTAATCCCTTTGGGGGCCACTCTGTACTGCAGAACTCCCCACCTCTGTCCTCTAAGGGCTCCTACCACTTTGACCCAGATAACTTTGATGAATCCATGGATCCCTTTAAGCCAATCACAACTTTAACAAGCAGTGACCTTTGTTCTTCCACTGGTAATCATGTTAATGAAATCCTAGAATCACCTAAGAAGGCAAAGTCTCGTTTAATAACGTGAGTGACCATGGGCTCTTGGTGCTGTGTCTGTGTATTCTCTGTGAGTTCAGCAGTAGCTACTTTTGGATTTGGTTAGCTATATTTATCTTTGAGGTGTAGTGGGGCTATACAAAGCTTATGATTATTATGTACTCCAAGAGCTTTTCCTTCATAGGTTTTCAACTAATTTTTGAATCCTTGGCTTATTTAACTAAGCTCTTTTTAGGTATTTCTTACTCTTCATAGTTCTTTTTTTGTTTTGTTTTTGTCCACCAGCATCCTCCCCACCCCCATGAACTTCCCTACCTGGGCTGGCTTTGAACTGTGATCCTCAGATCTCAGCATCATGGGTAGCTAGGATTACAAGCATGAGCCACCAGCCCCTGGCACTGCAGTTTTTTGTTTGTTTGTTTGTTTTTTGTGGGTCAGGGGGCTTGAACTCATCCTGGGCACTGTCCCTGAGCTCTTCAGCTCAAGGCAACCACCTTACCCTTGAGCCAAGCCCCACTTTCTATTTTCTAGGGGTTAATTGGAGATATAAGAGTCTCAGGTCCTTTTGTGCCTGGGCTGGCTTTGAACCTTGATCCTCTGATCTCTGCCTCCTGAGTAGCTAGGATTACAGGCGTGAGCCACCATGCCTGGATTTCTGCAAATTTTTTTATGTTAAAAAAAATTAGGTAGAGATAAACCTCAGTCAAGATTATTTTGGATACAGAATTCAAATTGTAAGTGCTCTGGGAGTGTGTGTGTGTGTGTGTGTGTGTGTGTGTGTGTGTGTGTGTTGGTGAGGCTTGAACTCAGGGCCTGGATGCTGTCCTTGAGCTTTCTTGCTCAAGGCTACAGCTGTACCATTTAAACCATAGCTCTCCTTCCGGCTTTTTGATGGTTAATCAGAAGAGTCTGGTGGATTTTCCTGTTCTGGCTGAATTTGAATCGTAATCTTTAGATCTTAGCTTTCTAAGAAGCTAGAAATACAGGTTCCAGCCACCAGTGGACCTCCCCTGCCCCCCGTATAAACCTAACACAGAAAATGGTGGTGAGAATTCTTGTCTTCTTGTATAGCTTGTAGTTCATTAGCAAGAAATTGAATTTCTGATTTTAAAAAAAAGGGTGTTTCAAGGGACCTGTTATATCTGAATAAATTACTCAATTCATTTTCTGTCTTATGCTACCTCCAGCCCCCATTTTCCTGAGAAACCTGGATGAATTTTGAGAAGCTCTCGAGTTCCCAGAGCTTCTGTTTAAGTTTGTTGCAAGATTACCTTAATTGAGTAAATGACAGTGTATCTGTTTGCAACTCTGACATTTTTTTAAAAGACAAAGAAGGATCAAGTGACACTAAAGAATGAAATGTGAAATGGAAAGATAAAGAGACCATACTTATAGCTGTCACTTCATCAGTTGAGGAAGTGCTTCTCAATATTACTGTCACTTGAGTGAAAATACCAGATGGTGACTTATACTGGAAAGGAAAATATCTGGAATAAAGAGAAATACAGATTTCAAGACCAAGCAGACTGAGCAACGTTTTCCTGAATATCTCCTATGAGAGTAAATGTCATTAGTAGTTCTTGGTCTGACTGTATATGAGTTGTTGAAGAACGATATACATTGGGTGTTCGCACAGTCTTCTTTTGTGGCTTTCAAAGTTAGATATCTAGTCTAGACAGCACTGGGGTTACATACTGGGCCTTGGTACTTTGTCCTCTAAAGGTGATGCTTCTCACCAGTTGATAGGAGTCATTTGGAAGCTGTGTCCAGTTGTATTAGATGAAATTAAATCTGCACCAAAGAGGCCACATACTTAGTACCAAGAAGCTTCTTGACTTGAGTCCTGCCATCCTCACTTGATAGCATTTTCCTTCTGATTTTATAGAATGGACTTTTTTTTAAATCTAATATGTCTCATACATTAAAAAATTGGTACACAAGCAAACTCTTTTCTTTCTACAAGAAAGACCTCTTATTTTATATAATGTTAGGATTTGGATGGCCAGAGCCCTTCATTTGTAGAAAGGACTGAAAACTGTATTTTATGGTAACATCTAGTGGGTAATTAGGAGTTTTATGAAACGTTCAGAAAGATGTATGTAAGCCAGGTGCCAGTTGCTCAGGCTTGTAATCCTCGCTACTTAGGAGGCTGAGAACTAAGAATCACAGTTCAAAGCCAGTGCAGACAGGAAAGCCCATGTGAGACTTTTTTCCCTAACTAACAAAAATGGTAGAAGTGGGGCTATGGCTCAAGTAGTAGAGTGCTATCCTTGAGCACAAAAGCTCAGGGATAGCACCCAAGCCCTGAGTTCCTAGGGCTGACCATACACAAGAAAATATGTATGTATGTGATTCATGTTTGGGTTATTTTCTTTCCTTTTTTTTTTTTTTTTTTGCCAATTGTGGGTCTTGAACTCGGGGCCTGGGCGCTGTGCCTGAACTTCTTTTGCTCAAGGCTAGCACTTTACCACTTGAGCCATCACCACTTCTGCCTTTTTCTGTATATGTGGTACTGAGTAATCAAACCTAGGGCTTCATACATACTAGGCAAGCATTTTATTTATCACTAAAGCCACATTCCCAGCTCCATGTCTTGATTTTTCTATGAAATGGACACAGAATAGTATGGTTGGTATTTTGCAGACCAAATAAGGTAGTTGATGTGAAATAATTTTAAGCAGTTTTTGGGTTTTTTTTTTTCTCCCCCAAGACAGGATCTCATTATTAAACCTAGGCTGACCTAGAACTTGTGGTTTCTCTTGCCTCAGCTTCCCAACTATTGGGGTTTCAGGTGTGCATGCTCAATTAAACTTGGCTGAATTTTTTTTAGTGGTTATATATCTGCTAAAGAGATATTCAGAATTCTTTTTAATTATGTTTTTATTCATGTATTACTTTGGATCTGGATGATGAGACAGTAAAAAGTATAGACGTTTTCAGTAGTGAAATGTTCTTTACATATGTTTTATATATATTTGGAGGTGTACTTTTCATCTATTGATTTGCATATATGGCATTTCTGAGTGTTTACTACTCTCTTAGACCATTGGAGCTGAGGCCTTACTAGTCATTTCCTCACCAGTGCTAACATTCAGGAATACATTTTAAATCTGTATCTCATCTCATAGAGAAAAACCTATTTTACATCTACCAGAATCAAGATATTCTAGTCTTTACATGATTTTTTTCTCCATCTGTCTGTCTCTCTTGTCTCTAACTTTGTTGGTGCATCAGGACTACTGAGCAAGTGAAATTTCTCTGTTTTCTGTTGTAAGTACTCTTGCTGTTGTTGCTGTTTGCCCCTGGGACTGCTGACAGTCCCTCTCCTAGCCCTGCTCCACTGACTTTTCATAGCATGTTGGCTTTTCTTTTTCCAAGTTCCCTTTTTGATTATTTTGTTTTTCTTTTGCATTTCATTTGCCCCCTCATAAATTGGCTTAGCCTTGCAAGTCATACCTAAGGGAGTGAAAATGACCCTTTCCACCTTAGGTGGTAGAGCTTGTGTCCCCTGGCTTGGCACGCTTTGAATACCAAAAGCTGGCTTGGCCCCAGAAAGTGCTGTGGCTTGGCTATAGCACTGGTTAGAGGGACTGCTCTGCTGTATCAAGGGAATGACTGGATAGTTTTGATAGGTTAAGGCTACTGGCTTGGAACAGGTTATATCCTATAAAATTTACTGGTAAATTTCACTGAGCCATCTTGAGTTACATGGCAGAGAGTGGCACTCAGTAAGAGCATGGGGGAAAGGCAGTGGACTAGTAATGATGTACATTTTGGAAACTTGCTACTTGGCTTTGTATTTTTTTTTTTTTTGGCCAGTTCTGACACTTGAACTCAAGGCCTGGGCACTGTCCTTGAGCTTTTTCAAGGCTAGCACTCTACCACTTGAGCCACAGCTCCACTTCTGGCTTTTTCTGTGTATGTGGTGATCAAGGAATCAAACCCAGGGCTTCATACATGCTAAAAAAGCACTCTACCACTAGGCCAAACTCCTGGCCCCAGCTTTGTATTTTTTACAACATAGATAAGCAAGTTGCAAGTATTTTTTTTCTTTTTTTTTGTTGGTCAGAGTGGTATTTTTTTTAATAGTTATTATTAAGTAGTTATACAAGAGAGTTACAGTTGGGTTTTCTAACTGAAAAATTTAAGCTTATTAAAACAGCAGAATCTGAGTTAATCTTATGATCACAGATTATGAACTATATAATAGGGTTGGGGGGGCCCAAGTTCACCCTAGTTGTGGCTTTGTATGCTCTACATCTTGTTCCTCTCCCATCTTGCTGTATATAAGAATGGTAATGCTTTGATTTTTCATACTCGTTGACCACAGTTCTTTTCTGTAAATACCCAGCTCTGGACTAGAGCTGTCTTAGGAGGTAACCTTGTCAGTGGCTTTTAGGGCAATAAAAACTTTTTAAAGACTTTGTGCAGTGTGGTGATTTTCCTGATGGATATGAAAGTCAAGGGAATAACAATAAGACTAGAATGTGTGTAGGCTAAGGCTGTACTATCTGAAAGGCTTTGGAGATGTGTAATGAAACAGTGTAGGAGTCAGCACACTGGTGTTGACAACACATGGAAGCACTGTGAACTCATCTTTCAGAGAAGGACCCCAGCTGTCATTCTTTGCTTACCCTGTCTCTTGGGAGAAGATTCAGAGACAGCAAAGGTGTCTCTGTCTCTACCATGCACTTGTGTGACTTGTGTGGTGCTGTTTGCTTTGGCTTCTCTTTGCAACACTGCCCTCTGCTCCGCCTCATACTTTTAGAGTTGTTATTGTGATTCCAAACTGGCTTGCCTGTTTTCCTCTCTTTTCTAGGAGTGGCTGTAAGGTGAAGAAATATGAAACTCAGTCTCTGGCTGTGGATACTTGCTCTCAGGTAAGTCTGTGCCCTTTACCAGAATGATTCTTAAATCAACTGGCCTCTGGCTAGAATTTGTATAGAGATAGCTCAAGAAAAATCTGCAGTGGCTGCCTGAGTACTCAGTATGTCATGATTGTATCCTGAAATCCAGGAAGGTCCTAGAAGAGACGTAACTATTTTTCACAATGAAGAGTAAAGTCTTGCCTTGTTGTTGTTGTTAATTTCTGAATCTGAGTCTTACAAAGGCTTATCACCACAGATTGTAAAACCTTCCGAGACATCAAAAAGAGGAAAGATGAGAAATAGTGGTTGGTGTGGGAATTGACTCTGTTCCCTTCTTAGAACCTACATGATGTATTTAATAATTTTTTAACTCAGGTAATTTTCCAATTCATTGCTCTCAACAACATGGAGGACCTGAATTGTAGACCTTAGAGATGATTAAAAATAAATTTTGGTGACAGGATTTCTTGGCATACAACTTGGAAAAGAATTGGAAGGCATTTCTATTACAAAATTTTGCTTCTGTTAAATCTCTTTTCTCTGTAAATATGGGGTTTTATTATAGTTCTAAAATTGGAAACCATGAATAAAATTAATTCCATTTTTTATTCCAATAATAAGTTTATCTAATAAATATTTGGCTCATGTCTATATAACAAGGAAACAAAAAACCTAACAACCCCCAAAAAACTCGAGTTCAACTAATTGCTGTGAGATACTTTTAAACGTGTATTTCAATCTGGGCACTAGTGGCTCACACCTATAATCCTAGCTACTCAGGAGGCTGAGATCTGAGGATCAAGGTTCAAAGCCAGCCCAGGCACAAAAGACCGTGAGACTCTTATGTCCAAATAACCACCAGTGAACCAGAAGTGGCGCTGTGGCTCAAGTGGTAAAGCACTACCGTTGAGCTGAAGAGCTCAGGGACAGAGTCCAGGCCCAGAGTTCAAGCTCCATGACCTCCCCCCCCAAAATGCATTTCAGTGTAATTACAGAAATATTTCACTCATAACAGTGATGAAACACAATTTAAGATCATTCTGTGCAACTTGTACAGAAACTTATACATAGTTTAAGATGTTTAAACAACAACAACAAAAAAGCCTGGGAGGTACTTGTGTTATTTTTTGAGTGTTAAAAATGTATAAAAGCGGGGCCGGGAGTTTGGCCTAGTGGTAGAGTGCTTGCCTAGCATGCATGAAGACCCGGGTTCGATTCCTCGGTACCACATACATAGCAAAAAGCCAGAAGTGGTGCTGAGGCTCAACTGGTAGAGTGCTATCCTTGAGAAAATCCAAGGACAGTGCTCAAGCCCTGAGCCCAAGCCCAAGACTGGCAAAAAAAAAAAAAAATGTATAAAAGGCCAAGAGTGTGGCCTAGCACGCATGAAGACTGGGGTTTAATTCCTTGGGACCACATACATACAAAAAGCTAGAAGTGGTACTATGGCTCAAGTGGTAGAGCACTAGCCTTAAAGCCCAAGGACAGTGCTCAGGCCTTGAGTTCAAGCCCCAGGACACCCCCCCCCCAAAAAAAGGAAGAAATGTATGAAAGTTCCTCAGATTTGGCACATCAGGTAGCAAGGACTTGGAGGAATTTACTTTTGATTTACTAAAAACAAAAGTTCCTTACTTAATTGCAAAAGTTTGAAAAATTGGTGCAATAGCTACTTTGGGGTTTGATAATTATAACAACTTGCACTAGGGACCAGGAGTATACCCTAGTGGTAGAGTGCTCGCCTAGCATGCATGAAGCTCTGGGTTCTATTCCTGGGTACCACATATACAGAAAAGGCCAGAAGTGGTGCTCTGTGGCTCAAGTGGTAAATCTCTAGTCTTGAGAAAGCTTAAAGACAGTGCCCAGGCCCTGAGTTCAAGCCCAGGACTGGCAAAAACAATTGTATATTAGTAGTTGTAATAGTAATTCTTCAGAAGAAAAAACCCCAGCAGTTTACACTTAGGATCAAAGAAAAAAATGTTTTAAAGATAAATTTAGGATAGAGAAAGAGCTTAAGACTTTTAATGATACAAGCATATTTCATCATGAAGTGATGTAGCATTACAAAGTGAAGTAGAATTACAAACTCAGAAATAAGAATAATGTCTTTCTGACAATTGAAGAACTGTTTAGCTGAGCTCACAGTGGCTCACATCTGTAATCCGCTCTTGGTTCAAGGCCAGCCAAGATGGAGAAGTTCTATGGAGAAGTTCTAGAGACCCCTTCTTAATCCTATAGCTTGTTGCAATGACCCACACAAAACTCCGTGGGAAGCTGAGATTGGGAGGCTCATGGTTTCAGGTCGGCCCAAACTGAAAAGTCTGAGAGACTCTTATCTCCACCAAGAGAAGCTGTGGGCATGTTGTAGTGTGCCTGTGACCCAGTAACTATGAGAAAAGTAAAATAGGCAGATCTCAGTCCAAGTAGAATCCTGGCAGGAAATGACCTTATCTTATAAAGTAACTGGCAAAAAACAGCTGGAGGCATGGCTTCGCAGTTAGAACATGGCCTGGCAAGCCTGAGGCCCCAAGTTCAAACTCCAGTACTGTTCTCACCAAAAAAGAAGACACGTTTGTATAGTTTTGTGAGAGAGTGTGCATGCCTGAGCGTGTGCATGTGTGTTTATCCTGGGGCTTGAACTCAGGGTTTTGAGGCTTTTTGGTTTTTGTTTTTTGTTGTTGTTGTTATTGTTGTTTTTTACTCAAGGCTAGAGCTGTACTGCTTGAGTCACATTCCCAGTTTGGCTTTTTGGTGGGTAAGTGGAGATAAGAGTCTCTTGGGCCAGGCACGGCACGGCACGGCACGGCACGGCATGGTGGCTCATACCTGTAATCCTAGCTACTCAGGAGGCTTGAAATCAAGGTTCAAAGCCAGCCCAGGCACAAAAGGACCTGAAACTCTTATCTCCAATTAACCTCTAGAAAATGGGAAGTGGGGCTTGGCTCAAGGGTAAGGTGGTAGCTTTGAGCTGAAGAACTCAGGGACAGTGCCCAGGCTAAGTTCAAGCCCCATGACACCCCCCCCCCCACACACACACATACACAAAGAGTTTTGGGGGCTGGAAGTTTGGCCTAGTGGGAAAGTGCTTGCTCACCATGCATGAAGACCCAGGTTCAGTTCCTCGGTACCACATACATAGAAAAAGATAGAAGTAGTGCTATGGCTCAAGTAGTAGAGCTCAAGAACGCCCAAGAGCAGTGCTCAGGCCCTGAGTTCAAGCCACAGGACTGGCAAAAAAAAGTCTCATGAACTTCCCTGCATGGGCTGGCTTTGAACTGTGATTCTCAGTTCATAGCTTCTACTGAGTAGCTAAAATTACAGGCATGGACCACTGGTGTCCAGCTGGTTTATGTACTTTTTTTTTGTCTTGTTTTGTTGTTTTGCCAGTCCTAGGGCTTGAACTCAGGGTCTGGGCACTGTCCTTGAGCACTTTTTTTTTTTTTTTTTGTAATTAGTAAAAGGGTTACATGATATTTGCCAGATAGAAGGTGCATTAATTCACGTACATTGATACACTTTCACATGTCTTGGTACCCATTTCCCTCCCCCCCCCACACCCCCCACCCGTCTTGGTTTTCCCCCCTTCCCTATCAAATTTCCTTGAGCACTTTTACTCAATGTTAATGCTCTGCCGCTTGAGTCATAGCACCATTTCCAGCCTTGTCTGGGTATGTGGTACCAAGGAATCGAGCCCGGGGCTTCATGAATGTTAGGCAAGCACTCCAGCCCTGGTTTATGTACTTTTTCTTTCTTTTTTTTTTTTTGCCAGTCTGGGCTTGAGCTTAGGGCCTGAGCACTGTCCTTGGACTTTCTCAAGGCTAGAGCTCTACCACTTGAGCCTCAGCACCATTTCTGGCTTTTTTCTATGTATGTGGTACCAAGGAATTGAACCCGGGTCTTCATGCATGCTAGGCAAGCACTTTAACCACTAGGCCAAACTCCCGGCCCGGTTTATGTACTTTTTAAATGTGTCACTAGCTGTTAAATTACTGGAGTAATTTAAGTTGCATTAAGCAAGTATATTCAGAATTTTCCAAGTATTACATTCTTTGATATTTAAAGATAATTTATTCTTATAAAGATATTTAATTATTGGGGCCAGGAGCATAGCCTAGTGGTAGAGTGCTCGCCTAGAATGCTTGAAGTCCTGGGTTCGATTCCTGGGTACGACATACACAGAAAAAGCCAGAAGTGGCACTGTGGCTCAGGTGGCAGAGCACTAGCCCTGAGCAAAAAATTTCCAAGGACAGTGCTCAGGCCCCATGACTGGCAAAAAAAAAAAGATATTTAATCATTGTAATTTAAAAGGTACTTATTTCAAAAAGATTTTAAAAGTGGCTTGAAAATATACTGAGTTGCATGGATTTCCAAAAATAATTAGGAGGTATATGAGCAAGAAAACTTGAAACCTGTTTCCATTTGCTTAATTAAGTTTATAAATTTAAGTGAAGGTTAGAAAGCCAAGCGCTTATGATTCCTACCTGCATCCAAGTAGCATCTTAGAAGGCTGAGATCTGAGGATCACATTGCAAAGCCAGCATCAGCAATAAACTCTCTAAGACTGTTATCTCCAGTTACCCATCAAAGTGAAGAGAAGCTGTGGCTGAAAGATTAGAGCACCAGCTGTGAATATAAAAAGCTAAAGGATAGCACCCAAGCTCTGAGTTCAAGTCCCAGTACTGACCCCCAAAATTAATTAGAAGGTTAGGCATCAATGATTCATGCCTGTAATCCTGGCTACTCAGGAGGCTGAAATCTAAAGATCAAGCTTTGAAACCAGTCCAGGCAGATACAGGTACAGCTATGAGCAAGGAAGATGAAAAGGATACAAGGCCTAGTATTATGAAGAAATAAAGAAAAGCAAACCACAAACTCAAGTTACAGAAGCTAAGTTCTAGGAAGTACCACCATTCATAACTTTAGGCTTAAATCTATCATTAATTCTGTGTCTGTATGGAATTATGACCACTTGCTTCATTGCTGACTTGTTTTATTACTTGTCTCCTAACTGGTAGTGTCTGCCTTTGCACTTCCAGGGTGAAGGAGCAGTGATCTCCCAGATTCCAGACATTTCTAATAGAGATGGCCATGCAACTGATGAGGAGAAACTGGCGTCCACATCATGTGGTCAGAAATCAGCTGGGGCCGAGGTGAAAGGTGAGCCAGAGGAAGACCTGGAGTACTTTGAATGTTCCAATGTTCCTGTGTCTACCATAAATCATGCGTTTTCATCCTCAGAAGCAGGTATGGAAGCATCTCTTCGTCTTCTAATGTGCATAAGTCTAGAAATGCTTAAAGTTAAAGCAGGAGGTACCTTAAGAGAGATTAGAGAATTGGGTCACTTGAATAGATTAGGATGCTGATCTATGCTTTGCAGTAGCAAAGCTTTTGTAGACAAAGCATGTCGACAGACGAGGACTGCAGAGTGCTTATCCAAGTACTACAAACATATAGTTAAGTGTGGGAAGATGTTCAGGAGACACTGAATTCCCCTATAATTTTGCATTAGTCTGGTATCATAAATCTGCTATGCATTTGGCCTTTTTGCAATTGAACTCATTATTTAACTCACAGCAATTTTAACAACCACCACTGTAGCACCAAACCACATATACACATTGCTCTGAGTGCTTTACCTGTATTAACTGGTATGCTTTTCCTCATTCCTCTGAGAAATAGAATAGGCACAGAAGTTGAGAAACTTGACCAACCTCATTGGCTAACACTGAAGAGGAAACGAGTATTTTTTTTACTCCCATTATAAAGTTCATGTCTGAGATCTCTGTCCCCAAAATGAGACTAATTGGAAAAATGTACAAGTTAATCTAAGGGCTTTTGTTTTTATATTTGCCAGTCCTGGGGCTTGAACTCAGGACTTGGGCATTGTCCTTGAGCTTTCTCAATGCTAGCACTCTACCACTTAAGGATTTTGTTGTTGTTTGTTTTTTTTTCCAGTCCTGGCCTTGGGTTCAGGGCCTGAGCGCTGTCCTTGGACTTTCTCAAGGCTAGAGCTCTACCACTTGAGCCTCAGCACCACTTCTGGCTTTTTTCTATGTATGTATGTATGTATGTATGTATGTATGTATGTAGTACCGAGGAATCGAACCTGGGTCTTCATGCATGCTAGGCAAGCAATCTACCATTAGGCCAAACTCCCAGCCCTTTTTTTTTTTTTTTTTTTTTTTGGAATTAGCATCTTATAACCTGTTTCCAGGGGAAACATGCATCAAGGGAGAAGGATGGAGAGACCTTCCTGCTTCTGCTGCTTCCTCAAATGCTGAGATGTCATATTTGGAGTAGCATGTTCTGAACACTATTACTTGTAAATGGTAGCATTAGATTGCAAGCTAAGCAGTCAGCTTCCATGGCCTTTAACACCAATACTAAAGTGTGAGGTGATTATTTTCGTCATACTAAGCTACTGTGAATTTTCCTGTCACAAAATACTAAGTTGACTTAATTGGTATACATAAAATCCTTACCATTCTAACAGGATCTAGCCTTGTAATATATAGCACTTTTATTTATTTATTTATTTTGATCTCTTTTTTTTTTTGTGGGTCATGGGGCTTGAACTGTGGGCCTGGGCATTGTCCTTGAGCTCTTCAGCTCAAGGATACCACCCTACCCCTGAGCCACAGCCCCACTTCTCTTTTTCTAATGATTAATTGGAGGTAAGAGCCCCATGTTCATTCTTTGGTGCCTGGGCTGGCTTTGAAAACCTTGATCTGGGCTGGGAGTTTGGCCTAGTGGTAGAGTGCTTGCCTAGTATGCACGAAGACCTGGGTTCAATTCCTCAGTACCACATACATAGAAAAAAGCCGGAAGTGGTGCTGAGGCTCAAGTGGTAGAGCCACTGTCCAAGGACAGTGCTCAGGCCCTGAGCTAAAGCCCAGGACTGGCAAAAAAGAAGAAAAAAGAAAAAGAAAACCTTGATTCTCAGAGCTCAGCCATTTCAGTAGCTAGGGTTACAGATGTGAGCCACCTCACCCTGCTCACTTCTGGCTTTTTTTTTTTTTTAATTGTCAGGGTAATGATTAAAGTTATATTCACCAGGTAGTAGATGCATTACTTCTCACACACTGATACTCCTCCTGTTTTTGTCCCCATTTCCTTCCCCCCACACTTCTGGCTTTTATACTTAGAAGTTTTAAAGTTTTGATCCAACTAGGAAAACATGGGAAGTTACTTCTTTGACCTCCCTGTCCCTCAGATCTCAGTTTCCTACCTGATAATGAACTTTCTGTTGCTACATCACCTACCTGAGACAACCCACTTGTGGGCTAAAGGCTGATTTGGTTCATTGTTCTAGAGGTTCCGGTCCTGATTTGGGGGTGGGGAGCAGGAAACCTCTTGCTTTTAAGCCCGCGATGGGGAGGGATCCTATCCTTGAGCAGAACTGCTTACCTCTTGGCTAGGAAGTAAAAGAAAGGGAAAGGGGCCTGGAGCCCCACAGTCTTCTTCAAGAACTTGTACCTAATAACCCAAAGGACCACACACTAGTTTCCTTTTGAGGGTCCCATCACCTCCCAATAGCGCCACCCTGGTGACCAACCTTTTAACACAGGATTTGGAGAAACGTTCCAGATCCACATTTAATAAAGTCACTGTACCAGCAGATACAGTAATTTCTTTCCCAAAGCCTTGTTCACTGTTGTCCTAGATACTCTACTTCTCGAGATTAATCCTTAGTACTCTTGTGCCTGCTTTGTTTTTCCACATATCTGAAACATCTTTGACATTTCTTACAAAAATTCTGCTATTCTTTCAGGTGTGTCATGAAAGTTCCTTGGATCCCACTGTACTCTCTGCTCTCACCAGTTTCTTCTATTCCACAACACTTCATGACAGCGTTCCTTGTAGAAAAGGGACTTACAAATCCTCCAGGTCAGGGATAACTGAGAGGCCTGCCTTTGTATTTCCTCTGGTACAAGTATATGGCAAATATTTTTGAAGTGTATTCTTCCTCCTCGGAGGAAATTTCTTGCACAGGAGTTATTAAAGACAGCTCTAGAAGCTATAGTGCTGTCCTCAATACTGGTAAATTGGCTGGCTGTCTTTGGAACTGTGGTAACATTTAAACAAAAATGTCTCACTGTGACTGATTACCTCTGTCAAGGAGTAGGCAAAGGCTGTGGGTGATGGGTAGAGGGTTGCCATTGGCTCTCCTGTGAGACTTTACTGAAGAGAATCCAAGGAGAAGTAGATCTTGATGGATATGTACATAGTTCTCCAGGAAGAATGTCACACAGCCTGGGACACTGCCACATTGGTAAAATGCTCCCTGGCTTTCTTCATGTACAGGACAAGTAGAAATGGAGACTAGTGAAGAATTTGGGGATGCTCTGAGAGATGAGAGTAGTAGGAAAATGGTCATATTTGTGTTTTAAATGATCATCTACTAAAACAGTTACATGAAGGATTATGACTTTTAAGGATTTTTTTTGTTTGTTGTTTCTGTTTTTTGTTTTGTTTTGGTTTGGTTTTGGTTTTGGTTTTGTTTTCCAGTCCTGTAGCTTGAACTCAGGGCCTGGACTCTGTTCCTGAGCTTCTTTTTGCACAAGGCTAACACTCTACCACTTGAGCCATGGCACCATTTCCAACTTTTTCTGTTTATATGGTACTGAAGAATCAAACCCAGGGTTTCATGGCATGCTAGGCAAGCACTGTACACATTAAGCCACATTCAGCCCCATTGTGGGGTGTTTTTTTTTAAATATCTTTATATCTTCTTCAACAAGAACATAACCTGTTTTCTTTGTTAATGACAATTATGGTGGTAAAGTAAAAAATAGAACTGATAGGGGCTGGGAGTTTGGTTGAGTGCTTGCCTAGCATGCACAAAGACATGGGTTTGATTCCTTGGTACCACATACATAGAGAAAGGTCGGAAGTGGTGCTGAGGTTCAAGTGGTAGAGTGCTAGCCTTGAGAAAGTCCAAGGACAGTGCTCAGTCCCTGAGCCCATGCCCAGGACTGGCAAAAATAAAACAAAAAAAAAACTGATAAAAAGAAACCAGTTAGAAAAGTATATAAAGGATAATGGATATACTGTTTTAAGTTTTAAATTGAAAGAGGATCATATTTCTACTTCATTAATTACATTGAGGGTGTCCTTCCAGTTTGGAACTTCAATTCATTTAGACTTGGTAATGAAATAGTGTTCAGTGAGTGTTAGAATTTCCTTCTGAAATAATTCCATAGTAATTACAACTCATGGGTTAAGCTTCCAATGGACACAAGGGGGCAGCCTCGTGCTTCTTTTTGCAGCAGGATTTACTGCATTCTTCTGAAGTGTGGGTGATTTAACATGGGACGAATAGAATGCCAGTGTGCCTTTAAAAATCTTGAAATGCTCTTAATGTGTTCATAGTCATTTCTGGCCTACATGGAGTCCCTGAGCTTTTCACCAGTAAGGGAAGGAATCAGTTTCTTGGGATAACTATAAAAATAACTTTCTATATTTTAGGCGTAGAGAAAGAGATGTGCCAGAAGATGGAAAAGGATGGCTCCATTGTGCTTGTAAGTTCCTAAACTGGGACGTGTGGGGTGGAGCTCAGGTTTCTTTCAGTAATTGTTTTGAAACCCATATTGATTTGTTAAAAATAAATTCGAATATATAATGCAATGGGTGTCTGATTACATGGCAGATAGGAGAAAGGCTGAATTTGGGATAAAAACGAAATCTTTGTTTTCAACTAAGCTTAGACTTATAAAAGTAATACTTGTATAAGTCAGCCAGCCACTGGTGTTCTTACCTATAATACTAGCTATTCAAGAGGCTGAAATCTAAGGAGTATGGTTCAAAGCTAGTCTGGGCAGATTGGTGATACTCTTATCTCCAATTAACTGTCAGGAATCCATTCATCATGACTCAAGTGGCAGGGTGCTAGCCTTGGGTATTAATACTCAGGGACAGTGCCCAGGCTCTGAATTCAAGTTCTAGCTCTGGCACATAAGAAAAGTGTCTTATATGTATTTCATTTATTGTCTTAAATATTAGTATTATATACAGCTATGCATATACATATATACTATTCCTTAGTTTCTTCACCTAAGGAACTTACAGTTTATGTAAAATGTTTCATACAATAGCCACTGGTCATGTGATGTTTTATTATTTTGTTTTGTTTTTAGTGACTCTGGGGTGAAGAATTTAGGGTAAATCAGCCTTCTTTTCTTGAGCCCATGGCTAGAACCAGTCTTTCAAAAGATGATGGCAACTTTATAACCAGTTTTACTATTTCTAGGCTTGGTCTCCCCTCTTTTGGCATAAGCTAGTTCCTTTTAAAGTTTGCCAAGGGTGACACTTCCTAATAACTTTAGTTTGTAAAAACAATGAAGGAATGATTAGAGAAGGTATGTTCAGTAGACAAAATATTGTCTATGTGGCTACAAAACCAGGTAGTTTGCCCAGTACTTGAAACCAGCTCTTTTAAATATCTTGTAACTCATGCCATCTATAAAGTGAGCAACAGTACCTATCTGCTTCATTTCTAAGGAGAGCATATGGCCAATTTTTTTATTAAAAGATTTTATTAACACTGATTTTTTGCATCATATTTCAAATGCCATGTTTAACAAACAAGTATTCAAGAAGGGAATCTTTCTGCAATCACTGGAACATAACTTTTAGAATATAACTAAAGTTAATCTGAGACTTTGTATGTCATACATACATATCAATCTATATAACATTATGTCTATAGAATATATATCCCATCACAGATTTTTATGTCTGTGTAGTAATATTTATATTTCCAAGACCATGTCCATAACCTTGAGTACCTGAATATTGAGTCCTCGCTCTTGTACTGTTTGGATCTAATATCCACATATCAAGGAGACCATGCACCTTTTGTTCCTTTGGTCTTGACTTATCTTGTTCAACATGATTTACTCTAGTTTCACCCACTTCCCAGTGAATGCCATTATTTTATCTTGTCTGTTGGCTATGTAGAATTCCATTATCCATTCCTCTGTATTGGGGCATCTGGGTTGTTTCCATTGCCTGGCTATCGTGAGTAGTGTAGCAATGAACATGGCTGACCAAGTGTCCTTATCATATCCTGGGTTATGATGCTCAGGGTAGATGCCCAAGAGTGGTATGGCTAGGTCTTAGGGAAGGTCTATTTTTAGTTTTTTGAGAAAGCTCCAAACTACATATGGCCTTTTTTTTTTTTTTTGCCACTCCTAGGCCTTGAACTCAGGGCCTGGGCACTGTCCTCAGGCTTTCTCAAGGCTAGAGCTCTACCACTTGAGCCACAGCACCATTTCTGGCTTTTTTCTATGTGTGTGGTACTGAGGAATCGAACCCAGGTCTTTGTGTATACTAGGCAAGCACTCTACCACTAGGCTAAACTCCTGGCCCCATATGGCCAATTTTTATGCTAGTAGATTCTATGTATTTTCCACATTTTTTTTTTTTGCCAGTTGTGGGGCTTGAACTCAGGGCCTGAGCACTGTCCTTGGACTTTTCTCAAGGCTAGAGCTCTACCACTTGAGTCACAGCACCACTTCCAGCTTTTTTTTTCCCGCTATGTATGTGGTACCAAGGAAACAAACCCAGGTCTTCCACTAGGCCAAACTCCCGGCCCTTTGCTTTCCACATTTTTTAAAGCAGAAAGTACTAGGAAACTGATGAGAGTAGCTAAAATAGTCACAGCATAAATTCCTGCCTCAACTACCCTATGACATTCTTCACAGAAATAGAAAATTAAAACGCTAAAATCAATATGGAAATATAAAAGATCAGAAATAGTCAAAGCAATCCTAAGCAATGCTTAGAGGTACCATAACATACAACTTTGATTCATATGACCCAGCCATAGTAACAAAAACAGCCTGTGTTGATACATGGTCTATTCCATGTAGATGAAAGGAATGGAATATTAAACCCAGGCATAAGTAAATAAATAAACTCAGGGCATAGACACTTGAACTTTTTTGCATAATAAGGCTTGTGCTGTACCACTTGAGCCATAGCTCTACTTCCAGCTTTCTGGTAGTTAATTGGAATTAAGAGTCTCACAGACTTTTCTGCCCAGACTGGCTTCAAAGCATTATCCTCATTTCTTACCCTCCTGAGTAGCTAGGGATAAAAGGATGAGCCACCAGCTCTGGCCTTATTTTTTATTTTTATTTTTTGAGAAACCTCCATGTTGATTGCTATAGTTGTTACATTGATTCACATTCCACCAGCAGTGTACAAGGGCTCCTTTTCCCTATGCTGCTCTTCCTGACATTTGTTGGTGGTGTTTTCTTGGAGATAGCCACTGTTACTGAAGTGATATCTGCATAGTTTGGCTTTTTCTTTATGGCTAAAGATGTCGAAAACATTTTTTTCTGTTTCTTTGTTGAACTCATTTGCCCATTTATTGATTGGATTATGTGTTCCAATATCATTGCAATTTTGATGGGAATTACTTTGAATCTATAGATGCTTTTGATAATAGTCTTTTTCACAATATTCTTCCCGTAATGAACATGGATGTCTTTCCATTTCTTAGAAAAGGTTTTTCTTAATTCTCTCTTTTCCGTATTTATTGTAGAAGTCTTTCATCTCCTTGTTTAGCTTTAGTTTTTGGTTTTTATTTGCTTTAGTGTTTTGGGTTTTGTTTGTTTGTTTGTTTGCTATTGTGAATGGGATTATTGTCATGATTTCTTTTTTTTTTTTTTTTGCCAGTTCTGGGGCAAAAACTCTAGGCTGGAACACTGTCCCTGAGCTTTTGTGCTCAAGGCTAGCACACTAGCACTTGAACCACAGCTCCACTTTCAGGGGTTTTTTTGGTTTTTTTTGGTTTTGTTTTTTTTTGCCAGTCCTGGGTTTGGGCTCAGGGCCTAAGCACTGTCCCTGGATTTTCTCAAGGCTAAGGCTCTACTACTTGAGCCACAGCACCACTTCTGGCTTTTTGCTATGTATGTGGTACTGAGGAATGGAACCCAAGTCTTTGTGCATGCTAAGCAAGCACTCTATCACTAGGCCAAACTCCCGGCCCAACTTTCGGCTTTTTTTGTAGTTTAGTGGAGATAAGAGTATCTGGACTTAGCTGCCCGCACTTGCTTTGAACCACAATCCACAGACATTAGCCTCTTGAGTAGCTAGGATTACAGGCATGAGCCACTGGCAATAGCCAGCGAAAAGCTATTGATTTTTATTTATTTATTTTGTATTTGGCTACTTTGCTGAAAGTGTTTATCAGATCTCCAAGTTTTCTGG
The DNA here is from genome assembly GCF_031878675.1 of Megascapheus bottae. Taxonomy (NCBI): domain Eukaryota; kingdom Metazoa; phylum Chordata; class Mammalia; order Rodentia; family Geomyidae; genus Megascapheus; species Megascapheus bottae. The sequence goes on along the minus strand of NC_143528.1, from coordinate 3,925,618 downwards.
TAGAGCAATAGGACAGTTTTTGGATAGGAAGCCAGGCATGAGCTGACCTCCATGTCAATACTTAGTGGCATAAACAGCAAGTATTTATTATTTCATTGTTCCTACAGATTAGGAAGTTTGTGGCAGTTTTGCTGGGTCCTCTCGCTAAGAAACTCTCAGGATCAAGTTGTTGACAAAATTGTAGTCAATTTTGAACTTGACTTAGGTACATTCACTTTCAAGCTCACTCAAGTCATTCATGGTCACATGAGCCTTTCCATAGAGTTTCTCAATACACAGAAGCCACAGTCTTTATGCAACCTCTTTTCAAAAATAGTATCATAGGATATGGCTAAAGTCATATGAATCCAGATTCATATAGATTCATAAAGTCACTGAATTAGGCTATCTTCCCACAATTGTTGCAGGAAAATAGGCTGTTTCAGCTGGTAGCCTTTGCCTTTCTCTCTTCTGTAGCCTGTCTGAGTTTCTGTGGATGAGATGTATGCTAAAATTTATGTGTGTATGTGTGTGTGCGTGTGTGTGTGTAGCATTTAGAGAGTAGGTAAGGCTATAAATTTGGATTTGGTCTTTGTTCAAACAAGATACCAGACAAGAACTGATTATAAATTAACAACTAACCTGTCAGTATACTTATATCCCCAGTTCAGGCATTTGGATATTCTCCAACTATTAAATCAAACATGTAGGCAAAACTTCAGCTCAGTTTTTTCACTCATAGTAGTACTCTACTACTTGAGCTACACTTCCACTTCTAGCTTTTTACTGATTACTTCGAGCTAAGCCTTGGAATTGTTTACTGGGCTTAGCTTTGCACCCAGATTTTCACATCTCAGCTAGAATAACTAGGATGATGGACTTGATCCACTGGTGCTAGGCTAGAACCATATTTCTTTATATGATATTGTAACTAGATTGTTATTTTAGAGCTATCTTGCTTTTTTTTCTGCAAGCACATTTTTAAGAGGTGTTGTGAATTTTGTTATAAGGAAGTTTTTGAAAGATACATAGTGTTGGGACTGAGAGTTTGGCCTAGAGGTAGAGTGCTTACCTAGCCTGCATGAAGACCTGGGTTCGATTCCTTGGTACCATATATATAGAAAAAAGCTGGACGTGGTGCTGTGACTCAAGGGGTAGAGCTCTAGCCTTGAGAAAGCCCAAGGACATTGCTCAGGCCCTGAGTTCAAGGCCCAGGTCTGGCAAAAAAAAAAGTGAAAGCTAAACATACTATGACTCTTTCCCCACAGGGGATGTTTGAGTCCTCTGCAGACAAGGCCCCAGTATCCATAGAGTGTGGACGTGAGAGCTCCCTGGATGGGATCTGCCTAAGCGAATCTGATAAGACAGCGGTACTCACCTTGATCAGAGAAGAGGTAAAGGTCTACTTGTTCTATCTACTTGTCACTCTGTTTCTTTGCAAAGCCCATTTGCCAGCCCCAAATTCCATCTGGTGACTCATGTTACCGCATCCTATAAGTTCTCACCCTTGCAGCAGATGAGCTCACTTAAAGTCTCCCTATAAAAAGTAGTTCTGTGCAGAAGTCTGACATGCTGGAGCTTAGGTAAAGAGCAGATCTTCTCTGAAACACACCTAGGAATTTTGTATACTTCACTTGTTACTCTGAATTGTTAAACTTTACTAATTCTGATCTCTTGTGTAGAGGATATATGCACATAGACTTGTTAAAATACTCCCTGATACCATTTCTTCTTTAAATAATTCAGTTCTTCAGTTCATGTTTAAGATAGAAGACTGCTATGCTTTTCTAGGTGACTTGAAAATTAGCAAAAGTACTCATGTATCAGTTAACACTTCTGGTCTATTATATTTCTGTGCTGTATTTTACATGTTTGGTTTGTGTGTTTCTTAAATATCCCCACCCCTCTTTTTAAAGAAGGCCTAGCAATTTTATTTTTACAGCGTTGACAAAAGTAGTTAAAGTGTCTCTGCTATAGTTCTTTGAAAGCTAGCTATAGAACTGGCTCAAATGGCAGAGATCTGCCTAGAAAGCACAAGTTCCTGAATCTACTTTTTATAACAGCATTATGCTGGCAGTAGGGGATGTCTTCTGGTCCTGTGGTCAAAACCTGAAAGTATTCGTTATAGGGCTCCCCGCTCATTCCATCCTATGAGTGAGGGAAATGACTTCATCTTCTTCATAAGAGTTAGGCTTTGAGTGAACACTTAATGGATCAAAGTAAAGATGTACTTGGTCACCTAAAGCACCAAGATGGCTTCTTGATTCTTGAGATCTTTACTGAAAGCAATTGGGAGAATAAAAGAAGAAAGCACCATAAGGAAATATAGTGAAAAGTAAGAGTGGTCCAGTAAAAATAGAATTGAAGTGTAGCTAGTTTAGAATATTTCTTTATCTTTAGCAAGAACATCCCAAATATGGAAGTGGGTTCTGGTCTGAACAACAAGATGCTGTCTGAACTGATGGCACCATGGTATATGCATCCTGAACCCTCCTCTGACTCCATTCTTTTCTTTTTTGTTCTTTCTTTTTTAATCTCTCTCTTCTGGTACCCCAGTACCAGGCTTAAACTCAGGCTAAGTACGTACTATGTCTTAGCTTCTTTGCTCAGGATGGCATTCTACCACTTAAGCTCCACTTTGAGCTGTGCTGGCTAATTGGAGATAAGAGTCTCACAGATTTTCCTGCCTGGGAATTTGAACCACTATCCTCAGATCTCAGCCTTCTGAGCAGCTAGGATTACAGGCTACTGCCGGACCCAGCCGGCAGCAAATTGGGATTCCTGAAATAGGGGGCAGGGACTAGGAAAAAATAGAAGAGAGACAAACAGATGGGGTCCAGGAGGTCTGCAGCCCAGGAAAGACTGCAGCCCAGTTTATTTCAAGTTCTGACCTTAAATACTCTTCTTAAAACTAGGGAACCGCCAGAGGCTACATTCATACAAAATAATAATCAAGTCACAAATAGGATAAATGAGAAGCGATTAACATTGCCCAAAGTCATCTTGATAAGAAGGGATTGACATTGCTTAAAGTTATCATGATAAGAACTACTTCCTTGTGTACACAATTGTGTGGGTCCAAGGTCACTGACCCCACAGTCATGGTCACTGACCCTACAGTCGGTCCCCAACAGGCTACCAGCAGCCAGGTGTTTCTTTATTAGCATATGTTATAGAAGAAAGTGTTCATTGTGATATGTATATAATATATCCCAAACAACTCCCCTCACTTTTTTACTCTTCCATTTCCTCTCCCTTTTAAAAACAATTTTGACAGGTTTTATTGTTCTATTTTCATATATGTACATAAACTGTATTCTTCTAGTCTAGGAATTTGGCTTAGTGGTAGAATGCTTGCCTAGCATGCATGAAGCCCTGGGTTCAGTCTCTATACCACAAAACCATAAAAAGCGAGAAGTGTCACCATGGCTCAAGTAGTAGAGTACTAGCCTTGAGCGAAAGAAGTTCAAGGACAGTGCCCAGGTCCTGAGTTCAAGCTCTAGGACTGGTAAAACAAACAACAACAACAAACTATATCCTCTTAATGCATTCTTATCAAATAGTTAGATACCTCTATCTGCTGCTGGGGCATTGTACATTACTGTAATACTAGCATTTTGAAGGTTGATACAGGAAAATCAAGAGTTTAAACTTAGTGAAACAAATTCACACAGGTTGTAAATACCACATCATCATCATCATCATCGAGAGTCCTGGGACTTGACTAAAGGTCTGGACTCTGTCCCTGAGCCTCACTGTGCTCAAGCTAGCACTCTACAACTTGAGCCACAGCACTATTTCTGGATATTTCAGTTTATGTGGTACTGAGCAATTGAAGCCAGGGCTTCATGCATGCTAGGTAAGCACTCTACCACTAAGCCACATTCCTAGCCCTACCACATTAAGTTTTGGGAAATATTCTACACCCTTCCATGGTGGCTCTGTTTCAGTATCTTAAGACTGCACTTTTCCAAATGTTTATAAACATGATATGTGACACTGAGGTTTCTTATTCATAGTATCAGTGTAACATCTTGTGTTACTTTTAGTCTCTAATCTCAGATTCATAGTCTAATAGATTGACCGGTTAAAACCAGCCTCTATTATAATCTAGATAATCACTAAAGAGATTGAAGCAAATGAATGGAAGAAAAAATATGAAGAAACCCGACAAGAAGTCTTGGAGATGAGGTTAGACCAGAGGTGGGGGTGGGGACTGATACCATTGTGCTTTGTTAGATATGATACAGAAGTACTTGCAGTTGGTGACAACTTGAGAGTTGTGGTTCTGCACCCTGTGAATGTTATATAGGTTGTTACTGACTAGTCACATATTCAAATATAGCTTATTTGAGTTGCAAGCAGAATTGCATAATTCTTGTCTTTTTTTAAAAAAAGAATCAACACAAATATACAGAAAAAAATAGCCACTTGGAATACAGAGTGATAAGATATATTGATAGTTATATTTAATTTGGGAAACACGTTGTAATACTCTTAAAAGGTTAGTTATGCATGGTAGCTTCAAATTATATAGTCAAATTTTGTTATTGATGTTTTGTTTTGTTTTTTTGTCAATTGTGGGACTTGAACTTTGGGCCTGGTAGCCTGAGTTCTTCAACTCAAGGCTACCACCCAACCCCTTGAGCCATGGCCCCACTTCCGGTTTTCTGGTAGTTAATAGGAGATAAGAGTCTCAGTGCCTGGGCTGGCTTTGAACCTCGGTACTCAGCCTCCTGAGTAGTTAGGGTAACAGGCATGAGCCACTGTGCCTAGCTCATAATCAAAGTTTTAAAAGCTTGTTTACACTGCAGATGAATGGTACAGAAAATGTGGTATATATATACAATGGGATTCTACATAGCCAACAGACAAGATAAAATAATGGCATTTGCAGGGAAGTAGATGAATCTAGAGTGAATCATGTTGAGTGAGACAAGTCAAGACCAAAGGAACAAAAGACGCATGATATCCTTAATATGTGGCTATTAGATCCAAACAGTACAAGAGCAACGACTCAATATTTATGTACCCAATGCTATGGACATGGTACGGGAAATATAAACACAACTACATAGACATAAAAATCTATGACTATAAACATAATGTTTTATTATGTAGATTAATATGTATCTATGACATACAAACCCTCAGCCTAATTTTAATTATGTTCTAAAATCTAAGTGCCAGTGATTGTATATAGAGATTCTTTTCTTGAATACTTATTTATTAAATATGTCATTTGAAATATGATGTAAAAGTCAATGTTAATAAATTTTTTTAAAAAGCAAAAAAAACTTGTTTCCAGAAAACAAAATTGACTTTTAAGTTGAAATATTTGTTTTTCTTGTTAACTCTTGAGAGTGTGAACCATTGAATAGTTAAAGATATTATCAAGGAAGACAGGTAAAAAGTATGGATAATTCTTATGCGACACAGCCAGCACTTTTGTCATTAAGAAATGTTTGAATTAACACCATTATAACCTGTGGCAACTATACTACTTGGTTTGGGAGCATTTCCTGGGTGTTAAGCCTTTTATTGCACCCAACATGGTAGACACACAGTAAGGGACAAGACAAAGAGTAGTCATTCTCACTGATGCAGCCACAGGAAAGAGCACTGCACTGGGCAGGATCAGAGGAGTGTTGCACTTCACTGTGTAAAAGATTAACCTGAGTGAGTGAGGCAAGCACTCTACCATTAAGGCATATTCCCAGCCCCAGAGCACTCACTAGTCTTGAGCAAAAAAAATCTCAGGGACAGCACCCAAGCCTTCAGTTTAAGCCCCAGGACCAGCATGCACACACATACACATACACAGGATTGATTTGTGTAAGTAGAATTAACCATCTGTCTTGAGGTATTCAGATAGCTATGAAGAAAAAGTGAGTGTTTTTGTTTCTTCAAATGGAATAAGACTTATTCTATTCAAAAAGAATAAAAGAATAAATATAAAATCTTAAGGAAAGCTTTTTATGACTAGGAGGTGTAGCTGAGTAGTAGACCACTAGCTTGGCATATATGAGGCCTTGGGTTTAGTTCTAAGCACTTAAAAAACAACAAAAGAAACACAACCACCAGATTCTGTGCTGAAAACATATTTGAAGTTTAGTACATATTATATAAGGAAAACAACAGAAGGATACAAAACAAATGGGCCATGAAAGTTGTCAGTATATATTAATATGTTTGTTTGGGACAGCATTCCTCTTCCATTGATGGAAAATTCTCTTCTGATACTGTTTCTTTTTTTTTCCCTCTTAGAAAAATTGTGGCTGAATATGAAAAGACCATTGCCCAAATGATTGGTAAGGAAAAAGACTTTTTCGTAGGTCATGAGCCATGGGTCCTGCCTTAGACATTAATTCTTCTCAATTTGGAGGTTAGGTGTTATACAAAATCAGGACTATGGTAGGTTCTTGTGTCTGGCAAGAGACTGACCTCTTAGTCCCTTCTCACTCCATCGTCCCATGGTGGCCAGAAGGGCTACTAGCTCTCCAGAGTCTCTTTTTAAATTGATACCTAATTGTGATTAAAAATGATGATGGGGGCCTGGAAATGTGGCTTTATTGTTCCATTTTCATATATGTACATAAACTATATCCTCCTGGTCTAGGAATGTGGCTTATAGTGGTAGAATGCTTGCCTAGCATGCAAGAATCCTTGGGTTTGATTCCTCAGTACAACATAAACAAAAAATAAATTAGGAGTGGTGGCTCATGCCTGTAATCCTAGCTACTCAGGAGGCTGAGATCTGAGGATCAAGGTTCAAAGTCAGCCCAGGCACTAAAGACAATGAGACTCATATCTCCAATTAATCACTAGAAAACGGGAAGTGGTACTGTGGCTTAAGGGATAGGGTGGTAGCCTTGAGCTGAAGAGCTCAAGGACAGAGTGCAGGCCCAGAGTTTAAGCCTCATGACTGACAAAAAAATTAATTAATAAATTAATAGAAATAAATAAGTAAAAGAAATGAAAGAGAAAAATTCATTTAAAAATGAATATGGGACACAGTGTGATAAGTTGATTTATGAATCCAGTGTGGGTAGAACACATCATTTTTTTGTGTGTTAGGACCCAATTTGCTGTATTCTTTCTAGTTCTTTATAAAATATAAATTCTGATTGGAAACGTGGCTTAGTGGTATGAAGCCCTGGGTTCAATTCCTCAGTATCACATAAACAGAAAAAACAAGTAGTGCTGTGGCTCAGGAGTAAGACCATTAGCCTTGAGCAAAAGTGCTCAAGGACAGTGTCCATGCCCTGAGTTCAAGCCCCAGGACTGACAAAATATATATATATATATATGGTATATTATTATATAAGAATTCATATATCATATATAGTATATATAGAATAGAGTTATATAAATTCTTTAAAATGATAGCCACCTTACTACACTATGAAACACTGACTTACTCCTCCTACATTTTGGGGGCTTGTTACTCACCTTTTTCCGTCTCCCACACGTACAACCTTGGTACAACGGTAATCAATACTTACTAGCCTCCACTTTTATGATATTGGCTCCTTTAACCTCCACACATCACTTAAACTACACAGTATTTACCCGTCTGTGCCTGGATTATTTCACTTAACATAATGTTCTTTGATCTAGGGTTTGAAAGGCAGGTATGGGCCAAGACAAGACCCTCAGGGACCTTCTTCCTTCCCTTAGGCCCTGTCTCCCAAAATTACCACCACCTCCCAAAATAATGCTACCAGCTGGAAAACCAGTGTTCACTTTAGGAGCCAATAGATGAAAAATCTTAATCAAACTATAATACCTCTTCAACCACCTCACACACTCTGTCACTTTGGGAAGTTGTTTTCAATATACAGATAGGAATTGGGGGCTGGGAGCATAACATTCAGATCATAGGGGAAACCATAGTAGGTATTTATTTCTATATTTATAGCAAACACTGAATCAAAACAAACACATGGCTTTTAGGGAACATATAGGGCTAGTTTCCTGTAAGTCACTGCTTGTAAAATTCACCAGTGAATTGATATATAACTTATTTGTGTGTGTTTCTGTTTACAGAGGTCTCACTTAATATAGACTGTTGACTCATTAACTTGTAGCCAGCAGTGCTTTAACTTGAAGGAAGAGACACCAGACACTTCACCATCACCTTAGAAGCCACTTTAAACAGCACCAGCAGCAGAAATACAGATCCATGGCACTAAGGAGACTATAGCAAGGATTCTTGTTTATAGTATGAGCCAAAAAAGCAGCACATTAGCCTTAACCTCCAATGTGAAAGTGTCCATTAAATGAATATAAATTCCAGTTACATGTCCACAAATAACTGTGGAAGCCCCTGAGTACTGATTTGGGAAATCAGTTTTAGGTAATATACAAAGTCTCAGATACGGACTGCTAGTAATGAGCATCTGCTGAACTTAGGTTCTCTGGTTTTGTTGTTGTTGTTGTTGTTATTTCTTGGTTTTGTCTCTTTAGAAAAGCCTTCCATGGGCACTAACCTGTAGGGAGTGAGTCCTTTGTTTTGCAAGTTCATATTTCCCTCCATCAGACTCAGTAGTGATTCATCTTGTGTTGAATTTGGAGCCTCTTCTAATGGCTATTGCAAAAACAGGCTTCATGGGGCCAGGAGTTTGGCTTAGTGGTAGAGTGTTTGCCTAAAATGCATGAAGACATGGGTTCGATTCCTTGGTACCACATACATAGAAAAAAAGCTGGAAGTGGTACTGAGGCTCAAGTGGTAGAGCTCTAGCCTTGAGAAACTCCAAGGACGGTGCTCAGACCCTGAGCTCAAGCCCAGGACTGGCAAAAAAAAAAAAAAATGCATCCTAAATCAAAGCAGTTCTGATATTCTACACTAAAGCACTGAAATGATACTTTCTATTATCCACATCACCAGTTGCCTTCACAGCTCAGCCTTGGCTATGGCTGTCGAAATCTCTAGACTATTCTCTAGGTAGCAGCATGCTTTTACCCTCAGGGATTTAAGGTTTCTATTGAGATCTCCTCTTAAGAGAGGCCACTCTTTAGATTAGCACTTCTCCATCCTATTCCTCTTGCCTTGCCTTGCTTTTTCCCAGCACTGATCACTTCATATTTCCCCCTTAGCAGTGGGAGTGGGGATTTTGTTATACCCATGGCTCTGTTCCCATCGCTGAGGCAGAAGGCAACTCTGACCTTCCCAGATGCTTGTCTAATAACTAAAGAAGCTGTCACCTTAATTTGTGATTCCCAGAAGATGAACAGAGGACAAATATGACCTCTCAGAAGAGCTTTCAGCAGCTGACCATGGAGAAGGAGCAGGCCCTGGCCGACCTGAACTCTGTGGAAAGGTCCCTTTCTGACCTCTTCAGAAGATACGAGAACCTGAAAGGTGTGCTGGAAGGCTTCAAGAAGGTAGTGTGTCTCTTTCTACCTGTCGGCTGGCCAGTGGTATGGCTTCTTGGTAATAGTCAGCATATATGGCAAAGGACTGGTAGCCTTCCTTAGGAAGCTCAGGGCCTGTTGGCCTTAACATTTCTAATTTAAAAGCTTTGCTTCCCACCCCCTTTCTCTCTGAGGTCACCCAGGCAGCTGGCTGACAGGGTAACATGTCTTTCTCATTCTACTGGGTCAAGCCAGTGATCCTCAGACACAGCCAGAGCATGGAATTGGAGCCCTCAGGTCTTTGGAGGATTTTAGATGTACTCTTTTTCATCATTCATCCTTCCAATATCACAATATTAGTAACAGTAGAAAGGATAATACTTGGATTTGAAAAAAATTAACGTTGCTTATTATAGAATAATCATTTAGTTGCATGTTATTGACAAGACAAGTTTACAAGCAGTGGTGTGTGTGTGTGTGTGTGTGTGTGTGTGTGTGTGTGTGTGTTGTGATGACAACTGTTGTTCCCAAGGCTTCATATACACTAGACAGACATTCTACTCTTAGCTATATGCCCAGGCAGAATTCCTTATTTTCAGCTTAAAACAACCCCCTTTGTGGAGCTCCTTAAAGACAACTTTAAAATGTTAAAGAATAGCTCATTCTTGAGACAGTACTCTTGATGCTGAGGCTGGAAGAATCGAAAATTCAAGCATAGCTGGGGCTACAAAATGATTCCATTTCAGAAAACCAAAACTAATTTTTAAATAAGAATGTGACTAGCCAAGTTATAGAATATGGACCAAGCTACTGTTTAGTATTAGTAAATGAACAGTATTAAAAAATCAGACAGGGCTGGGAGTTTGGCCTAGTGGTTAAAGTGCTTGCCTAGCATGCATGAAGACCCGGGTTCGATTCCTTGGTACCACATACATAGAAAAAAAAGCCGGAAGTGGTGCTGAGGCTCAAGTGGTAGAGCTCTAGCCTTGAGAAAGTCCAAGGACAGCGCTTAGGCCTTGAGCTCAAGCCCAGGACTGGCAAAAAAAAAAAAAAAAAAAAAAAGTCAGACATCAGGAAAGTACAATAAATTAGTGATGCTTTCCCATTTAAAAAAGATACATGGTACATTGATGTTCAAGAAAAATAAAGATATCAGTTTGTTTTTAACTTTTATTTTGAAACAGAATGAAGAAGCCTTGAAAAAATGTGCTCAGGATTACTTAGCCAGAGTGAAACAAGAGGAGCAACGATACCAGGCCCTGAAAATCCATGCAGAAGAAAAGCTAGACAAGTAAGTGCGTGTAAATTTGAGTTTCCCCTTTCATAATATCATAGGAAAATTGGTAGAGGCAAAAACTTTGTTTTTCATCTACAAATTAATATATACTTACATATTTTGCTATTTAAATTTCTATTTTTAAAACTAAAATTCAAAGCACTGAAAGTGTTCTACAAATGTTTGTGAGTGTGTAATGTTTCATTTGAGCATTACAAAGTATAAAAAGGCATACAAAGCCAAGTGTGGTGGCTCATGCCTGTAAATCCTAGCTACTCGGGAGGCTGAGATCTGAGGATCTTGGTTCAAAGCCATCCTGGGCACTAAAGGAACCTGAGACTCTTATCTCTAATGAACTATTAGAGAACAGGAAATAGGGCCATGGCTGAAGGTGTAGGATAGCCTTGAGCTGAAGAGCTTAAGGTCCACCCAGGCCCAGAGTTCAAGCCCTACCACCCCCCCAAAAAAAGGCATACACCTCCTCTTCTTATCCTGATTGGCTTCTGCTAGTGTCTCATAGCTTTTGCTCCCTGAGAAATCATTTTGTACATAATGGGATAGACAAGTATGCTCTTGGATCCTACCTTGTGAATATGACGTTACATATATCCAAATGGCTCTTGGCTGAAAAGAGGTTCCCTATTTCTGCTGATCACTGATACTCCTTGGTAATTAGTGTTAACTTCTATTTTTCCTTCTAATTATACATTTCTTCCCTCTTCATTTTCAGTTATGTGTGCGTGCGTGTGTGTTGGTAGGTATTGAACACAGGACTTTGTATATACTAGGCAAATACTCTACCACTAAACTATTCCAGCCCTTCCCTCAAAGGGATGATAGCATCCCTTGCTTTTCTGCATGATAATGTAATTTTGAAAATATTTTAGTATCTGTTTGTGAGAAACTTCCATATGGTGTTTTATTGTTGAAATGTATCATTTATTTATTGAACAAATCCCTCTTGATAATCATTTAAAATATTTTTCTACTACAGTGATTCAGGAAATTGCTATAGATTACTCTTTTGCATATAAAAATTCCTTATAGATTGATACTGAAATATTTAACATTGCTAACTTGAGCCACACATCTACTTTCAAAATATTATTGAAGGGAAGGGGGGAAAACAGGATGATTGCGAGGGGGTGGGGGGAGGGAAATGGGGACAAAGACATGAGATGGGATATCAATATTTTAGAAGTAATGTACCTACTACCTGATGGATGTAACTGTAACCCCTTTATACATTATCCCAACAATTAAAAATATTATTATTATTTATTATTTATTATTATTATTTTGCCAGTCCTGGGCTTGAACTCAGGGCCTGGGCACTGTCCTTGGGCTTTCTCAAGGCTAACGCTCTACCACTTGATCCACAGCACCACTTCTGGCCTTTTCTGTATATGTGGTACTGAGGAATCAAACTCAGGGGTTTGAGTGTGCTAGGCGGTGCTCTCAGCCCCAAAATGTTATTTTTTTAAGTAGCAAATGCACCACTAGGCCATGCTCTCAGCCCCCAAATGTCATTTTTTTAAAGTAGCAAATGCATCCATCTTTTTTGCCAGTCATGGGGCTTGAACTCAGGGTCTGGGCACTGTCATTGGACACTTTTTGCTCAAGGCTAGCACTCTGCCATCTGAACCATAGCGCCACTTTCAGCTTTTTCTATGTCTGTGGTACTGAGGAATTGAACCCAGGGCTTTGTGCATGTGAGGCAAGCACTCTACCACTAGGCTTCGCTCCCAGCCCTGCACCAGTCTTTTCTCAGTTTCTGAATTCCATGTCATAGTAACAAAGAGCTTACCTGTGCTGGGTAGACAGTATTCTATCCGTTTTTCTTTTAAGTGCTTTTTTGGCTTAATTTTTTTTAATGTTCAATCTCCAAATGATTGAGTATTCTGATTTGTCTCCCCTTCCCTTTTCCATTCATCCACCCACTCTTAAGTGCCCCCCTCACACACACATGTAAGCTATACTTTTAGCTTCCTGATTGACCTTAATTAAAAAAAAAAAAATTATGCCAGTCCTGAGGCTTGAACTCAGGACCTAGGCACTATCCCTGAGTTTTTGTGTTCAAAGCTAGCCATGTACCACTTGAGCCTCCACTCCACTTGTGGCTTTTTTGGTGCTTACTTGGAGGTAAGAGTATCATAGACTTTCCTTACCTGGCTGGCTTTGAATCTTGATTGTTACATCTCAGGTTCTGGAGTTGCTAAAATCACAGGTGTAAGCCATCAGTGCCTGGCCTGGCTTAATTTTTTTTTTTTTTTTTTTGCCAGTCCTGGGCTTGAGCTCAGGGCCTGAGCACTGTCCTTGGACTTTCTCAAGGCTAGAGCTCTACCATTTGAGCCTCAGCACCACTTCCGGCTTTTTTTTTTCTATGTATGTGGTACCGAGGAATCGAACCCGGGTCTTCATGCATGCTAGGCAAGCACTTTAACCACTAGGCCAAACTCCCGGCCCGTGACTTAATTTTTTTATTCCTTAGGTTCAGTAAAATTTTAAAAATTTATCCAAGGAAAGTAATGTATTAACTTCATTATTTTTCTAAAAAAAATAGGCACATATGTGCTCATTTTTCCATAAACAGTCCTATTTATAAAACCTTTTTTCTGCTTCCATAGGTCCCATTATTGTACAGTATGTTTATTGTAGGAGATTTATTTATGTATTCTCCTACTTTTTTCTGTATGACTTTACAAATAGTACCCAAAATGTTTTAGCATCCCTTGTCTGCTTGTACTTAAAATATATATGTGTGTGTGTATACACATAATAGTGGACTTATTACCTAGATTTTATTTTTTGCTTTATTGTAAGTCAAGGCCATTTTCCCATTTTACTTTTACTTTGCCAAGTGTCTGCATTTCGTGCCTGTAATCCTAGCTATTCAAGAGGCTGAGGTCTGCGGATCCCAGTTTGAAGTCAGCTTGGACAGAAAAGTCTATGAGACTGTTACCTTCAATAAACAACCAAAAAGTTAAAAGTGAAACCAGATCTCAGTTTCAGCAACAGAACTAAAGAAGAGTGTCCTGGCCCTGAGTTAATCTCCAGTACAAGCCTGCGTGCGCACGCGTGCGCACACACACACACACACACACACACACACACACACACACACACACACACACAGGAACGTTTAATAGACTATAGTAACATCTTTTTTCTTAAATTGGTGGGCATGTAGATGGTTTCAAATCATTTTTCATTGCAAACAGTGGTAAGTAAGCCAAGAGTATTTGTGTGAATAGATAGCTGCTGGGTCAGAAGGTATGCACTTTATTCTGGGGCCTCAAATTTACCAGGCAAGTACTCCACTACTTGAGCCACTTCCTAGATGTAAAAGTTTTACATTGTCCTGGTTCTCACCTTTTTGCCCCCCAAAAGAAAGTTTTTATCCTCATGAGCACATGATTCTTTCTTTGTATCTCCACCAACAGAGGACAAGATCGTTCTTGTTCATTTTTACTAATCCAATGACCTTTTTTTTTTTTTTTTAGCCAGTCCTGGGCTTGAAGCTTAGGGCCTGAGCACTGTCCTTGGGTTTTCTCAAGGTGAGAGCTCTTTTCACTTGAGCCACAGCACTACTTCCAGCTTTTTCTATGTATGTGGTACCAAGGAATTGAACCTGGATCTTTGTGCATGCTAGGCAAGCACTCTACCACTAGGCCAAACTCCGGGCCCCACTCCAATGAACTTTTAAATCTTTGTCTGGGAACTGAGTGTAGCTCGGTGGTAGAGTGAGTAGGATTTGGGAGACCCAAGATTTAATTCCCAACATCAAAAAAATAAGAGACTTCTGTCTTTAATTTGAATGTACCTGATTACTACTAGTGAGATTTTAATCAGTTAACAGGCTGTTCATCAACTGACGTTTATGGTTTTTAAGATTTCCTTTTGCATCTCACAAACAAAATTGCTTCTTTGAGCTGTGTTTTATAAACAATATTGTTTTGTATCCTGACTGTTTAGCTATGATAATTTCCAAAATGATTTGACCTGCTATTACTATATTGGATTAAAGTATTTAAGGTTGCTTAAAAATTCTAAAGGGACTGGGAAGGTGGCTTAGTGGTAGAGAGCTTGCCTAGCGTTCATGAAGTCCTGGGTTCAATTCCTCAGTACCATATAAATAGAAAAAGCCAGAAGTGATGCTGTGGCTCAAGTGGCAGAATACTATTCTTGAATAAAAGTAGCTTAGGGACAGTGCCCTAAGTTCCAGCCCTAAGACTGGCAAAAGAAAAAAATTAAGGTTGCTATGAGAGTTACATAATTGGGTTTATTATAAAACACAAATTTTGAAGCACATTGATCATTGAGATTGATCCTGTCATTGGTATGTGCCATGGAAATTTTATTAGGAGTTATAAAGAAACTGAACTATTCTGTGATGATGCAGTCAATGCTTTTGAGTATATATTTTTAGGAAATCAATAGTTAATATCCTGATTCTAGCTGTCCCAATGGCTAACCCTGTGCTTTTTGTCTCTTTTATTCTAAACAACAACAAAACCCACCATAAACAGAGCCAATGAAGAAATTGCTCAGGTTCGCACCAAGGCAAAGGCTGAGAGTGCAGCTCTCCACGCTGGACTCCGGAAGGAGCAGATGAAGGTGGAGTCCCTGGAGAGGGCTCTTCAGCAGAAGGTACAGCAGAGGGCTGGTGTAGACAGTCTCTGAAATGCTTGCTTGTCCTCCACAGAGGCTCAGATGGGACCTGGTGATTAGTTCACCATGGGTTTGGATGAAAGTGGCCTTGCCTTTCTAACTCAGACTCTCCCAGTGATTCAGGGTAGACTTGTGATATTAACCTTTTATGCAGGTCTCATAGAAGTCTATTGCTGGGGGTTCAGAGAGAAAGTTGAGGTTTAATGAACATGCAGAGAATCAAACACTTAGTGTAGTCACAAGGCCTTTCATTCCTTCTGCATGTTTTTATATAATACAGGTAGCCACCTTCCCCTTTCATTGCTTTAGATCACTGGCTCTCAATTAGGGATAGTTTTTCCTGATATTAGGCAGTGTCTGGAGATTAATTGGCTGTCATGACTGGGAGAAGCTCCTGGCATCTAGCATCTTACAGAGCAAGATTGGCTCTACATTTACAACATACCTAGCTGTAGACAAATTAAAGTCAGTGTTAGTATTGGCAAACCCAAGTCTGACTGCTCCCTACCTGATGACAGCAAGGAAAATGACTTTATTCAAAGGCTAGCAAGGAGAAGACACTTATCCAAGATCTATCATCGAGTGGTACATGATGGGTGTTCCCAAGACAATGGGCACCTTTTCATAGCGAGTAGACCAGACTGTATCAGATTGTAATGTAATTCCGTTGTTGCACATCTTAAGAATACATCATTTCCTCGGGCTTTTCTTGTCACTGATTAGCTTTGCAGTTCCTTGTTACAAGTATACCAGTTAGAGAGGGTAACTGCCCCAAGGCCAAATTGACTGTAATGGAAGAAACCTTCCTCAATGCTGGGTTCTGGTTAACAGTATCCTATTTCCTACTGGTAAGCGGTTTTTAGCTCATCGTTTTTATGTCTACTATGTTTTGCTTACTCCATCTCCCAAGAAGCACTTAAGCTGGTGACAGCCACAGAGCTGGCAGTCGGCAGCCCCTCAGTGTCCTTGAGACATGCAGACTCTAGAATCCAATCCCTGGACTGCTGATGGCTGAGTGAGACCCTGATACTTGTATTTTTAGCAAGTGCTCCCCACAGTTCCTGTGATAAGAAGAAAAGTAGGAATGGAAAGGTTCATGAACAGGCTCCCGGGTGCCATTGCTGCTCTTACTCTTGACTTGGTTTAGCACAACACCATAAGTACCTGCATATATTATCTGGACTGAAAGTGCATGGCCTCCCTTTCCTTAGAGATGCAGAGAGCAGAGTATCACTAAGTTGAGATGTCTAGGTAGGTCTGTCCAGCAGTGATTACCTTTGTTTCAGAACACACAGGGGCCTGTGTAATTGTATTATCTATCTTTCAGAACCAAGAAATTGAAGAACTGACAAAAATTTGTGATGAGCTGATTGCAAAACTGGGGAAGACCGACTGAAATTCCTCCCGTTAGCTCAGCAGATCTGCCATGATTACCTTGCCTTACCCCAGGAAGACAGTCCCTTTTCAGAGGAAGAAAAAAAAAAAAAAAAAAGCACATCCTCCTCCTGCTGCCTGTCCTGCTTTGCTGCCAGTGCAACAGCCCTGGAAGACCCAGAGTCCAGCCTAAACAGGAAGGAATATAACCTGCTGTGCCAGCCGTGAGGCTCCCAGGTGTGGGTTCTGTCACACAGGCTGTTTGTGACTATCGTTAGTTCATATGCACATCATTTTTTCTTTTCCCATGTTTAATTTCTGATTTTGTGGCTACTGTTTGGGCTCTTATCCTCTACTAGATATTTTCATGACCTGTTTAATCTTTTCATTTCTAGTATCAGTGGATTTACTGCAGGAGAGACTTTGACCTATTGTTATTTCTAGTTTATAAACAAGGATCTCTGAGTACTTATATGCGCATACTTGTATCTATACATGTATATCTTATCTATGCTGCTGCTTTTTCCCCAAAGCATAATTAAATGAGAACTTTTCTATAGAAGAACACACTTCCATATTTAAAACCCCTACTTTAAAATAGAGCCCTGACTCCAAATGTCAACTTAGCAATTTAGGGATTGAACACGGTGTTATGTGTCTGAAGTTCCAGCTACTCAGGAGGCCGAGGCAGGCAGATTGTTTGAACCCAGGAGGTAAAGGCCAGCCTGGGCAACATGGTGAGGTCCTGTCTCATAAACAGATAGACAGATAGATAGGTAAATAAATAAATAAATGTATAATTAGTTGTGGTAGCACATACAAGAAGTGCCAAGCCAGCCCAGTCAAAACTAGCAAGGACTATCTGAAAAATACAATACAAAAAAGCCAGGGGTGTGGATTAAGTGTTAGAGCACTTGCCTATGCACAGCTCTGGATTTAGTCCTCAGTACCGCTCTATTCCCACAGGAGAGTGAATATGTGAAGGCTGAAGACTTTTTGCTGTGCTGTTTTGTTGCCATGGTATCTGGACAGCCCTCTGCTTTGATGGGTGCAGCTCTTAGTCCTCAGGCTCAGTGAATGTCTGCTTTCCTTATAAATAGCAGTGTTTGCCTCGCTCAGAGCTGGACTTGGATGAATCCACCCTGGAGTCATTCTGCTTTAATTTTCTGATACAAAATTGACATCCCATTTGTTACCTATTTGAAATATGCAAAAGAAAATCAACTTGTGGAATGATTAGATGATCTTACTTAAATAAAAGGTAACTCTAGTCCCATTACAGTTGTTAGGTTGAAGGAACCAGTGGTTGGTTGTCTTTATTACATGGTGCATCACTCAGTGTTTTTAAACAATGGCAACAAATGATTTCATACTTCAGATAGAATTTTTAGCAAAACAGACAGTAAAATAAGTTCTGTGTGCCACTCTGGGAAACATTGCAAAAGATAGTTTGAATACAGAGGAGGGAGTAAGGGAGGAAGTCCACACAGACAAAACTAGCCTCCTCAGACTCATTCTGAATCCATTCCGAGTGATGGAATGGTGACCCCAGAATAGAACCGTCTCACATTATGCTAGGGAGTTATTGGACAGGCAAAATGAAATACATTCAAGTGCTAAAGCACTCTTTGTCTTAATTGTGCACCCCCAACTCTCCATGGTGTTATGCACTATATTCAGTTACATCCCTGTTTTCCTGCTTCTGCAAAACTGTTGCATGAGCCAACTTCTGCATTGAATTGTGCCTCCCAGAGAATCGCTAAATATTGCAAATGAGTATTTCTTTAGTAGTATATTGTTCTTGTGGGTGTGATGTTTAGCCCCAGATAGGTCAGTAATGTTTTTTCAAGGCAGAATCCATGTTTTACCAAAATGCATGTATCACAATGGGTGCTTAGGCTGTATTTCAAAGACCATTGTCTTAAATTCTGTACAAAAAAACAACAGCATTTTTTTTTTTTTGTGGTTGGAGAACTGACTTGACAATCATTTGGACTCTTAAGTGTAGTCACTGTGGCTTAATGTAAATGCTCTACTGGCGTCCTAGTTCCAGTGCAGTGTCTTCTGGTAGTATAACCAGTCTCTTCTCAGTCCTCTGCTACAAGGCAAATGAGCTTTGCATTTTGCAGAAATAGTACAAAATCATTCACTCTGCGTTTTGGTGATTTTCTCCATGTTTGCTTACTTAAATATTGATTTATTTTAATACAAAATGTCTATAGTGGTCTCCATTATACATCCACAGTCATCTTTTTTTTCCTTGCAATGCCAGGGTTTTGCACATGTTAGGCTTACATTATATTCCCAGCCCCATGGTCATGTTTGAGCTCATTGTGTATTGTGCAAGTACAGCTATGCCATGTGTGAAAATGGATGACAACAATTCTTCCCTAGCACATTGGTAGAAGAAACTTCAAAACTTGACCTCTGTGAATGAAGATGCTGCCTACGGGAGCTAGCAAGGGCCCTTGGGAAGGGCCTCTCCATTGGAACTACTGTGAGGAAATGCTTGCCATTTTGGTTTGACAGATGAATCCTTTCCAACAAGAATAAAAATGTAGGTTTTACAACTGGAAAATCAAGGGAATATACTAAGAATAAGATATATTTTTCTTTAAAAAAAAAGTCTCCCTTCCCCCACCACCCCACAAAAAACTTTTAGAACTCCAGAGAGTAAGAATATAGTCAAGTTTACTTCATCACATGTGGAAGCCAAGTTTCTTATTTGTTAGGCAATTAAAAAAAAAACCCACAAGCTCTGGGTGTGGTGGTCCACGCCTGTAATCCCAGCACTCCAGAGGTGGAGGCAGGATGACTGAGGGCTTGAGGTCAGCTTGGGCTATGTAAAGAAATCCTGTGTCACAAAATCAAGGACTGGGGGTAGAGCTCTGTGGTAGAGCACTTGCCTAGCAGGTGCACGGCCCCCTGGGTTCCCAGGTCTGATCCTCAGCACCTGCGTGCACATATGTACACACACACACACACACACACACACACCCTCTAACCAAAAAGGGGGGTGAGGATACCAGCTTAGACAGTGGTTCAGACATTTTAGGTGATCTTACCAATCACCTAAATCCATAGCTACTTCTTTGGATTTTTACTTTGCTAAAGTAACTAGAAGACAGTTTTTCCTGATGGCAAGACAGTTCCAGTTAGACTTCTCCACATTTACTTTTTGGAGCAGCTCTGTGAAGCCCACGATTTCCCCTAACTTTTCTCTGCTGATTGGCTCTGGACATATTGAGAAGCACCAAATTAGGAAGTGCAGAAGCCATGGTGGTGAAAAGCTCTGAGCCACTGGCTGCCATCCAAACGGTATGGAATCTAAGCCCTCCTGTCATGTGAAGCATAGCTCAAAGTGAGTTTTCTTCCCAGCCAGGGTTCCCCTCTCCCTTTTCATAAGTGGCACCACTGCCACCAGAGTGGCTTAGATATTTATTAGGCAGCCACAGTGAGGTCTGTCTAATAAGCAGAGCATAGACTGCTCCAGGCATTCTGAGCTAAGCCGCCAGTTGAAGCACTCACTTGCAGAGACGGTAGCAAAGGGCAAGGAGGTGGGGAATCACCACGGTCCCGAGAGCAGCCGGGAAAGTCCATGAAATCTATGTGCCCAGGCTAGGAGTGAGGCCGCCCTTTCTTAGTGGAGAAAATAGTCTAAAATCCCTTTCTGTTCCTTTACTTTTTGTTTCAGCCATCTGCCATCTCATCATTCTTGTGTGAGTGACTGTGAATGTGTTCTCAGAGAGGTTCTCACTTCATCTTCTAGGCAAGAGAGACTAGTGGTGAAAAATTAAATGATTCAGGCACATTTTTTAAATAAAGGTATATATATGTATATGTATATATATTATGGTGAATTTTAAGAAGACAAATTAAATATTGCTTAGTGAGAAACAAAATAGTTTCTGGGAATGCCAGAATGTCAAGCCAAAGGTCTAAGAAGTCACCTCTTTTCAAAGATTCTAATAATAAGTTATTCTGAGGAGACTTCTGTCCAGATTTCACTGGCTTCAGTTCCAGTTATTTTTCAAAAGCATTTTACTGGGGCTGAGGATATAGTTCAGTAGGTAGTTTTCTTTCCCCAGCATGCACCAGGCTCTGTTCCATTCCCAGAAATGTAAAAAGGAATCAAAACAGCATCTTACTCCTCAGTCTTTGAGTCTCTCATACAGTGTAGAGGTGAAGGAAGTAAAAGAATCCACTCCTCTGGCGGGGGTCTCCTCTGGAGAATACACACACAGCACCCTCCAGTGAAGACCCTCCCTAGTACCAGAGCCTGCATTCTGGAAACTAAAGATTTATTGCACTTTTTGCAGGGTGTGTGTGTAGTGTGTATGTGTGTATGTCCAAATGCAATCCCATTTCTGTGCCTCTTTAGCATGCAGTTAGATTTGGACATACAAGATTCCTAAGGAATGACTTTATTAACTATAATATGGTTACAGCTATTATACAATGATGTAGACTCTGGTTCTAGTTCTAATACGGAGATGTTGTGTGCAATGCTGGCCTGTAACAGTCTGTGTGATCTGTATGATGCTTTCACTGTTCAGAGGAGGCCAGGCTGGGAGCTGAGGTGTGGCCCATGCCTTCTCTGTGTGGACTTTGCGCATGCTGTCAGGACACCTCTCTCTCCCCCTCTGCCTTTAGTGGCATCTGGAATATCTGCTACACCATCAACCAATATGCTCTATTTATGAGTAATTTGCAAATGGACATGATAAAAATCTGAACTCTAAAACTACGTCCAGTCCAGACACAGTGCAGCATGTAGGTCACACCACAGCCTTGGCCTCCCTCTCGGCCTCGATCCTTACCTGCCTTGTGAACAGGATCCAGGTGTTTTTTTTGGTTTGTTTTTTTAACTCTCAGAGATAGCAGTAAGCTTGTCAGTATTGCCGTTAGCGAGTATGTGTTTGCCAATAGATCCCCCTTGTACACCGTGCCAACAAGTAAATGCCTATTGCACACTGGCTCCCACTACTGTCCTCACCTGGCAGGTTAGGGCGTGTCCCTGCTAGGAGGGCGGGAGTGGATTCCTCATCTACATAGATTTTATATTCATAGTAATTTCCCTTTTTTATATGTCAAGTAAATATTTGTAAAAGTTATACTCACACAAATGAAATTATTATAATGATTAATATATTTTTTCCATGTTTCATTGCCTGAATAAAAACTGTTTACCACTGTTAGGTCTGGGTGTGTGTGGTGGTGTTTTTCCTGGCTGTAAATCATTTTTCTCTCTTGAGTGAAAGTTTATGGCAGCCTCACTTTTATGAGTTCCATATTTCAGTGTAAAAATAGAAAAGATGACATTTTCTCCACACTCATTTTGTGGTTTTATGCATTTGGTTGGGTGTGTAATTAAAAACAAAACAAACTTGAGAACTCAGACCTTGCCTTATAAATGACCATTACTTTACATCTGTGCAAACAGACTCTAGCCGAGGCTTGGTTTTGCCTAGAGGCTGGTTGTTCACCCTTGCAGTTTTCCAATCCTGGGAAGCCAAGTTTCCTTATGCTTTCTGACTTGGTGAAGAACACGGGATAAGTCAGAGCTGGGTAAACATCACAGGCTTCAGAAAAATAGTTGACATTCTATGTTTCTTCTAGGTTACTATCAGGAAAAAACTTCCAATACTGGCCAGGCAGCTTTCCATTCAAAGGGGTAGGCAGGAAATGTTGTGTTATATTATTGGAAAAGGTAAGCAAGAGGATTCCAATGCTTCATTTCTCACCATGGGTGGGGATCCCTGAGGAAATGGGGACATTGTCCCTTCCACATTGCACGAAGAGACTGCAACCTATGAGATTCTTAAAAGGAAAATGTCTCATCCAGGTGTTCCCTGAACTGCAAAGAAAATCCAGAAAACTCACTGAAGGAGGGGACACGAGAATTACTGGGGAAAATATGACAGAAGTTTACTCTCTGCTATTTTAGTTTGGTTCTTTAAGTTTGTATTGTCAAGTTGTTTGGTTTTTTGTTTTTGTTTTTGTTTGTTTTGTTTTGTTTTTTGCCGGTCCTGGGCTTGAGCTCAGGGCCTGAGCACTGTCCTTTGACTTTCTCAAGGCTAGAGCTCTACCACTTGAGCCTCAGCACCACTTCCAGCTTTTTCTATGTATGTGGTACCGGGGAATCGAACCTGGGTCTTTGTGCATGCTAGGCAAGCACTCTACCACTAGGCGAAACTCCCAGCCCTTTTTTGTTTTTTTTAAAAATAGTTTAAGACCACTGGTGTTTGCTTCTTACAGTTGTAAAAATAGACTATGGCCAAACACCCATGCCTACAATCCTGGCTACTCAGTAGGCTGAGACCTGAGGAATCTCAGTTCAAAGCCAACCAAGGCAAAAAATGTTTGCAACACTTCCATCTCCAGTTAACCAGCAAAAAGCAGGCTTGAAGCCTGACCCAAGGCTAGAGTACCAGCTTTGAGCAAGCAAGCTAAGTGAACGTATGGCCCTGAGTTTAAGTCCAAGTAGAAGACCATGAAATCAGTGGGAGATAGTCATAAATGTTTAAAATTTCTAGTTGCATCATATGCAAAAATGGGCATATTAAATTGAAACTTCTTTGTACAACTACTTGAGGATAATAATTTAAAAAGAGGTGAAGGAAAAAAATTAACATTAGGAGATCTAATCCATAGCTGGAAGTAATCAGTATTTTAAGGAGAGAAAAAAAATTATGGCTGGGTGCCAGTGGCTCATGCCTGTAATTCTAGCTACTCAAGAGGCTGAGATCTGAGGATTGAGGTTCAAAGCCAGCCCTGGCACGAAGGCGATGAGACTCTTCTCTCCAACTAACCACCAGAAGTGGTGCTGTGGCTCAAGGGATAGAGCAATAGCCTTGAGCTGAAGAGCTCAGGGACAACGCCCAGGCCCAGAGTGACAAGAAAAAAAGAAGAAATAATGACAACTACCAGAAGCTGCTGCAGCAGTTTCAGACAAGTACTGGTTTGTGAAATTTGCTTCAGATACAAATTCATGTGCATTAACTAGCTCATGACAAAGTTTTTTGTCACACTAAAAGAAAGTATGAAAAAGCAATCTAGGCAACTCGGGTCATTTTACAACTGGAATGAAGAAGAAGGTTGTCTGTTAGAAGATACTAAATTGATTCATTTACTCAAGATGGGCACATTCACAATTTAAAGTAAAACATGAAAGATTTGGTGAGTTGAGTTGGTTAGAAAAGTTTCCACTTTTCTTGGGAAGTGGGGTAGTACTTATACTTGAACTCAGGACCACCCTAAGTTTGCTAACTGCTGGCATTCTACCACTTGAACCACACTGCCAGCCTGGCTTTTTTGCTGGTTAAATTGAGGCAGATTCTTCAGGACTCAGCTTCCTGAGTAAGTAGGGTTAAAGTCTTGAGCCACCAGTGTCTGGGCTGGCTTCTATGTTTTACTGAAGCTTTGTTTAAATGTGCGTAATGTGGGGCTGGGAGTTTGGCCTAGTGGTTAAAGTGCTTGCCTAGCATGCATGAAGACCCGGGTTCAATTCCTCGGCACCACATACATAGAAAAAAGCCAGAAGTGGTGCTGAGGCTCAAGTGGTAGAGCTCTAGCCTTGAGAAAGTCCAAGGACAGTGCTCAGGCCCTGGGCTCAAGCCCAAGACTGGCAAAAAAAAAAAAAAAAAAAAAAAAAGATGTGCTTGATGTGCTAGTTAAAACTCCTTGGAAGGCACTGGTGGCTAAAGCCTGTAGTCCTAGCTACTTGTCAGGAGGCCAAGTTCTAAGGATTGAGGTTCAAAGCCAGCCCAGAAATGAAAGTTCATGAGGGCTTGCTTGTTTGTTTGTTTGTTTATCTTCAACTAACCATCAAAAACCCAGAAGTGGAATGAATGGTTCAATTAATAGGGTGCTAGCTGTACGTGAAAAAGTTCAAGGACAGGACCCAGGCCCTGAGTTCAAGCCTGGGGATCAACATAAAATAACAAATAACCAAGAGCAAAACCTGTATTCTTACCCAAAAGTAAGCCATTATTGGTCTACATTTCTAAGCTTCTTAGGGAAATGCATATTAGTTTTTATATAATTAAGCTTTATATACTTTGATCTGAGGGTAGAGTGGTCTATGAGATTAGTCTTAAACCTCAAAGCAAAACATGATCGTTTGATTGGCTTGTATGTTCAGATGGACAAACAATCCAGGAAAAAGGAATATGTAACAAAATTACCACATGGTAAGCACTGTAACAGAGTAGTGTTGAGTAAATTTCCC
Source organism: Megascapheus bottae (assembly GCF_031878675.1). NCBI lineage: Eukaryota > Metazoa > Chordata > Mammalia > Rodentia > Geomyidae > Megascapheus > Megascapheus bottae. Next base: position 3,900,731 of record NC_143528.1, on the reverse strand, counting down.
ACTAGCTGCTCAGTCATTCCACCTTCCTGGGCTTGAGTTTTCTGAAATTCTAGCCTATAACAGTTCCTACTAGACAAAGTGGATAATGAGGACTGCAACAATGTTCTCAAAGTAAATAAGCCCTTATTAATGACTATCATCATTATCTAAAGCCAAAGTTGAAGACATTTTCTAGGTTTGGATGTGGTAGGGCAAACCTGTACTATCAGCTACTCAGGAGACTGGAAGATCTCGGTGGGAAGCTGGCCCCCAGCAGCTGTATAACAATAACTAAGCAGGGATTCTTTATCTCACAGATGTTCCTGCTCCAGCTGACTTGAAATGAATCCTCTTATATACGTGCTCCAGCCTAACTAGCCCAGCTAATTAGGAGGATTGAGGTTTGAAGTCACTAGGCAGAAAAGTCCAAAGAGACTCTATCTCCAGTTAACCAGCCAAATAGCTGGGCTGCAGGTGGAGCACAGTTGGTCTGAGCCAGAGTGATACCCTGAATTGATACCTGAATGTAGCTGAGCCAGAGTGATTCCCTGAATGTACTAGGCAAGGGGGACAGGGATGACGCTGTGATGAGCTTGAGTGACAGAGTACCTGTCTTGAGTTCACAGCCCATTAAAAAAAAAAAAAAAAGGAACCAACCAAAACATTCAAATGGTGACTCCTCTTTAGAGCCAAAAACATGATTAGTTTTATTATCTCAAAAATAAGAAAGCTTTGGGAACGCAGGGTTGTCTAATCTTGTAGAAGGTGAAGGAATTGAGAATTTGCTGACGACAAAAGGTTCCAAACTTAGGGTGTCTGAGGTATAAAATAAATAGGAACCCCTCTTTATGATTTACTGACCAGCCAAGATTGCCCAGGCCTACACCAGCTATAAAACAGGACATTTTGGGAGTCTTTATTTTTCCTTTGCCAGCTATAAAATTCCTTTAGAAGCTTAGGTCTCAGACTTAAGATATACCTCAGTTAACAAATAATATTTTAGCCAATGTAAATGCAAGGAACATTTGAATTTCCCATGTGCACTCTTCTTTAAAAATGTTATGTACAGGGACCGGGAGTTTGGCCTAGTGGTTAAAGTGCTTGCCTAGCATGCACGAGGACCTGGGTTCGATTCCTCGGTACCACATACATAGAAAAAAAAAAAAGCCAGAAGTGGTGCTGAGCCTCAAGTGGAAGAGCTCTAGCCTTGAGAAAGTCCAAGGACAATGCTCAGGCCCTGAGTTCAAGCCCAGGACTGGCAAAAAAAAAATGTTATGTACAGACTCTTTCTTGTAAGTAGATTATTCTCAAAAGTAACTGGAAAATAAAGCAAAAAAAAAAGCATGTAAAAACAAAATAGCTGGAAAGTTGAGCTGGTAATGTTTGATTTTAAATTTGTTCTCTTTAGTTAGGATTTGGAACATATTTTGGGCAGTATTGTTCAGCATTGTACAGGAAAACACTATTCATTGTGTGAATTAGTTCTCTTTCCTCATCCCACATGGAACCATTTCATTGTAGTACACAGGTGTGTGCGCATGTGTGTGTGTGTGTGTGTGTGTGTGTGCATGTGTGTGTGTGCGCGTGCGCGCGTGCGGGCACACACACACACACACACACGCACACACACACACACACACCCCTTTGCATAATCTTATCACTCATTCAGTGGTATGGGCTCCTAAAGCCTAGTCCCAGATGAAGAGTTACCATATCTTTGCCGTGCAAAGCCCTTGTTTGTGGTAAGGGCTTAGGGGTGGAGAGCTGGAACATAGGCTCTGGTCAGCTACAATGGGCAGGTCCTTAATGCCCTTGTCTGGACTAAAACCACTACAAGGAACTTTCTGGTTTTGTGATTTTACAAGTTCCACTCCAGTGCTAACTATGAGACCAAAGGATCCCTGGATTTCCCTTTTGAAGTCACTAAATACTTGCTTGAGGTATGTTGACTGATACCATAGGCTGATGTGAACTTTCCTCATGTTTGCTTTAGCTACAAAATTCTAGGAGGTGAAATAACTAACTACACATTATACAATAAGGGGAAAGGCCTGGCTTCAAGTCTCCAGACCAGGTTTTCATTTGTTGTTTCTAGAGCTCAGTTCTGATGCCCTCCTCTCCAACCATGAAGAAGAGGGCGTCTCCCAAGAGTCATTGACTCAAGCAACACTTAAACTTCTCCCTGAGATGCCCCCAGCTCCAGGAGAGCCAACCTGGACATTCTGCATCACTGAGAATCAATGAACGGCCTGGGCACTGTCCCTTAGCTTTTTCATTCAAGGCTGGCAGCTGGCACTCCAATTTCAGCTTTTTGTTGGTTAATTGGAGATAAAAGTCTCATAGACTTCCTTGCCCTGGCTGGCTTTGAACCAGAACCTTCAGGTCCCAGCCACCTGAGTAGCTTAGACTACAGGTAAGAGTCACTGGTGCCTGGCTAGACAGGCAAACTCATTATAAATATCCAGCCACAAAACTTGGGAATTCTGTTCTACACAAAAGACAACTAATTTTGTGCTTTCAGGCACAATTAGCTAATTTGATACATTCAGGCAAAAATGACAATATTTTGTGGTTATGTGCAACAATGAATGGGCTTTCTATTTCATGGCAAGGCTGGCCTTGACAATAATTTGTCTCTCAAGAAGCCTTAGATTTTCCAGTCACTTGTTTCCCTTACTTTCAGTTGATTTTTACCTCATCAATTTTCAGCCCCCAAAAGATGTGTAAAATAGGTTTGACTTCCAGCAGCATTTGCCATGCAAATATGTGGAATGGCCACTAGAAGGTGCCATTCCCAAGATTTGGGGAGCTTTGTTTTTCAAACCCTGGAGACCACAAGAGAAGAGAATAGAAAGGGATTGATTTTTGTATAAATAGTAGGTAAGTACTGTTTCATGAAACTTATTACACTTTGTGTGTGTGTGTGTGTGTGTTGTATATTTTTAAATGTCTTATGAGCTTAAAAAGTTTAAAAATATTTTTGAAAATTAAAAATCCAGGAGCCAGGAGTTTGGCCTATTGGTAGAGTGCTTGCCTAGCATGCAGAAAGACCTGGGTTCAATTCCTTACTACCACATACATAGAAAAAGCCAGAAATGGTGTTGTAGAACTCTAGCCTTGAGAAAGCCCAAGCACAGTGCTCAAACCCCAGGACTGGCAAAAAAAAAAAAAAAAAAAAACCCACCACCACCAACAAAACAAAACAACAACAACAAAAAACCCTATGAAATTTAAATGTTGTAGCAGTTATCATTTTTTTCAGTAAAGTTTCACAAATTCAGCACAACCTAAGTCACTAATTTTTGTTGTTGTTGTTGATCATGGGGCTTGAACTCTGGGCCTGGGCACTGTCCCTGAGCTCTTCAGCTCAAGGCTACCACCCTACCCCTACACCTTGAGCCACAGCACCACTCTTGTTTTCTCGAGGTTAATTGAAGAGGGCTGGTAGCCTGTTTGGGTTCCCAGTCTCCTTTGGGGCTTTGTTCCCATTGTCAGAAGTATTCTTCCCTTCCCACTGGAAAGACAACCTGTGGGCTGGGGCTGTTGCTAAGAGCTGGAACCTGGGCTTGAGAAGCTGGAGACCCTGGGTTTATTCCCAGTACTGCAAAAAGAAAAAGATACTAACATGAAAGTCACCTTTCCCATTTCCTTTCCTCCTCTTATCCCTGCCTCCCTCCTTCTTTCCCTCCTTGTCTCTCATCTTTTCTCAGTTCAAGACACTAAACCAAGGCCTTCTGCATGTTAGGCTAGCAGTCTACCCCTGAATCCACTCCCCTTTTTTCTTCAGACATTTTCTTCACATGGAAGATACTTCGTAAGGAAGTGGTGAGCTCTCCTCCATTTCACCAGAGCAGTTACTGTGCTTATAGCATATGTTATCCATATGTTATAGCCATATGTTATCCAATGGACGAGGTATGTTTAATGACTTTTTACAAAGCTAGGAAAGGATAAATTAATATGTGTTAATTTGACCTAGATGAAAGAAAGGTTTCATTCAGTTTTTTCTCTGACTATTCTCTGTAGACTGACATTCAGAGAACTGGCCAGGGTGAGTGACTGGCCTGTGTGTTGAGCCCTGGGCTGTCCAATTAATCTTGCTGATTCCTTTCTTGACACCTGTGTAACAGCAGGAGTTTGGACTGGCTCTATGAACTCTGTGATCTTTCAAAAACTATGTTCAATCGTTGGAACACTAGCATTTGAACGTTATCTTAGAACTTGAGTTCTTTTCAATTTGTAAGATTTACCTTTAATTCTATGCATAGTCACCTGTCACAGCTGTTTCATTTATTTGGCTTTAGTTCCACATTGAGAAATGTGACTTTTTCTGGAATCCCTATTTGAAAATCTACCATCTGAATTAACATTTTCAGCTCAGTGCTGGTGACTTACATCTATAATCCTAGCTACTCAAGACCTGGAAGACTGTGGTTTGAAGCCAGTCCAGGCAGAAAAGTCCCTAAGACTCCAGCTCCAATTAACCAAAATAAAGCCAGGCTGGATATGTGGCTAAAAAAGCCATTCAAGACCTAGAATGAGGGAAAAAAACCCACAAGTTAATAATTTCTAACATTATAGACACTAAGTAATTAGGAGATAGAGAGGTAGGTAGATGAACAGATAGATATATAGGCAAAAAAATACAATAGTGCCTTTGTGTGTAACTTCGCAACTCAGTGTTCAGGAAGCAGAGGGCTGTTGGCAGCGACAGGCAGATGCGTTGTCCCCACCTGGTAGGCTGTGAGGGAGCTGAGGGAGGCTTGAGTACCTGGAGACATCTTTTGTAGGTAGCATCTGCAGAGCCTGGTTGGACCCATTTCATTTCTGTGGGTGGATCAGATTCTATGTCTATCTGTGCCTTTGGGCACTCATCTGCCTTTTCATTTTTCCCCCTAGTTCTGGTACCATCCTAGTTCTGGTCTATAACACTGACCCATAGTAGTATTCTAATAGCCCTTGACCATTTCTTTTCCTAGCTTGTCTAGGTATCGTGTCAGTCTGGCCCCATTTTATTATTTATAATTGTCTTGTAAAAAAATAAAAATAAAAAGGTTTATGGCAGGGTATAAAATCTTCTGCATCCCCTAAGATTCCACATAGCAACGACCTGACAATGGATTTGTATGCTATTGGGACCAAACACTGATGCTTCATCTGCACAGCAAACACAGTCCAGACAGACAGCCACTTGTGTGCACTGTGAGCCAAAGCTTTCTGAAGTAACTTAGTGAGTCATTCTCCTGAAATCTCTCCCACTGGCCTTTAGGCATTTGTCACTTCATTTGAAGGAGTATTATTGTCAAACGTGGAAGGACTAGAACTAGAGGGATATGCCTCCTAAACTACATTCAGCTTTTCTTTCTTTCTTTCTTTCTTTTTTTCTTTCTTTCTTTCTTTCTTTCTCTCCCTCCCTCCCTTTCTCCCTCCCTCCCTCTCTCCTTTCCTTCCTTCCTTCCTTCCTTCCTTCCTTCCTTCCTTCCTTCTTTCCTTCCTTCTTTCCTTCCTTCCTTCCTTCCTTCTTCTTTATTTCCATCCTTCTTTCCTTGTCTCTCTTTTGTCTTTATGAGCCCAGGCTTAATCCTTCTGCTCCAGCCTTCTGAGTGCTGAGATTAGAGTCACAACTGGTTATTTATCCTTAAGTGATGGCAAAATCCTCCCCAGTGCTGCTGGAAGATGCCTCTAGGCCTGTCTGTTGCTCCTGAGCCTTCTCGTAGGATGGATCCTGGGCAGAAAGATTGCCTGCCAGGATGTGTTCTCACTCCCTGATTTCTCTGACCTTGGCATCTTAGTAGGCCTAGCTTTGGCTGCAGCCACAGAAAGACAAACTTCAAAAGGGAAATGTCTGGGGCCGAGAGTTTGGCCTAGTGGTTAAAGTGCTTGCCTAGCATGCATGAAGACCCGGGTTCGATTCCTCGGTACCACATACATAGAAAAAAAGCTGGAAGTGGTGCTGAGGCTCAAGTGGTAGAGCTCTAGCCTTGAGAAAGTCCAAGGACAGTGCTCAGGCCCTGAGCTCAAGCCCAGGACTGGCCAAAAAAAAAAAAGGGAAATGTCAAACTAGGGGCTGATGGTTCACACCTGTAACCCATCTACTCAGAAAGCCGAGATCTAGAGGATCAGGATTCTAAAGCAGCCTATGCTGAAATGCCCAGTAGACTCCACTTCCAAAATAACCAGCAAGAATCTAGGCTGTCAGTATGGCTCAAAAAGTAGAGCACCAGCAGAACAAGTCAGCTGAGCAAGCTCAAGGCTCTCAGTTCAAACCCAAGAACTGGGGGAGGGGACAACGCAGGGATTTCAGAAAGTAGGGTGACAATATTTTAACAAACTAATGGAGCACTTGAGGGGTGGCTCCGTGGTAAAGTGCTTGCCTAATATATTCAAAGCCCCAGATTCTACCCCCAGCATCATAAAATCAAAGAAAGAAGAAAAGAGGGAGGAAAGGATGAGGAAGGAAAGAAGGAAGGAAGGAAAGAAGGAAGGAAGGAAGGAAGGAAGGAAGGAAGGAAGGAAGGAAGGAAGGAAAGAAGGAAGGAAGGAAAGAAGGAAGGAAGGAAGGAAGGAAGGAAGGAAGGAAGGGAGGAAAAAGGCAAAAGGTATTAATAGACAGTCTGAATTTGAGTGTCTGAGAAGTAGGAAAGTTGGGGAGAGAGACTGGATCAACTTGGGAGTTTGGGTGAAGGAACAAGGAATCCATTTGACTAGACTTTCAAAAGTCTCCTTAAAATGTGAAAATAATTTTGCTGAGGAATGTTTACACAGAAACTAATCTAAAGAAAAAACAGAGTACACCCAAGAATGGAAATGTCACTTGGTCCCAGGGGGAATGAGCTCACCAATAAGGGGAAGGGATGCTCTCCAGCTAGCAACTGCTTTTCAAAGATCCCTTGGGTTTACATTTGTTCCCGGAAGCAGACAGGCCCTTAACCCCAGAGGAGACGTCTTTGCAGAAGCTGTGTTTAGAATGGGGTGCAGAGGGAGGAGAAGCCCACAGATATTTGAAATTTATTTTACAGTGATGAGTTCAGCAAGAATTCCAGCCAGATTTTGAGTTCAAATATCAGAAACCTGAGGATGGCCTTTGTTTTGAATCTGCTTTCCTGGCCACAGCCAGGCCAAGTTCATGGTGAGTGATATCACCAAAAGACTCAGAAAGCAGCTCCAAGTTTTCTAATAGGCTTCTGAAAGAAAAATAGGAGGGTGGGTGGGGTGGGAAGGACAGAAGCAGACATGCCATGGTCACAGCGTGGTCACGGTGGAAATCTCAGGTCAGGGAAGAAGAACCAGCTTCCCAGTCCTGCACTTTTAGTATGACCTTGAGATGTAAGTATGCCTAGCAAATATAAAAATAGCTTCAGAAATGATGTTGAGCCTGGCATGGTGGTGCAGGCCTGGAATCCCCAGCATTTGGATAGCTGAGATTTGAGGATCATGGCTCAAAGCCAGCCAGGGCAGGCAAGTCTGTGAGACTTATCTCTAGTCAACTACCCCAACTCTGGAAGTAGAACTGTGGTAGAGCAGTAGCCTTGAGCAAAAAAAGCTCAGGTACAATGCCCAGACTCAGAGTTCTAGCCCCAGACCAGGGGTGGGGCGGGGAGAGGGGAGGACTACAATTAACTGCAGGAACATTTATACAGAAACAGTTATATTTGCCAGATAGAGGGTATATTACTTCTCACACATTGATACCCCTTCTCATGTTCTTGTCCCCATTTCCCTCCCCCTACCTCTCCCAAACATCTTGTTTTCCCCCTTCCCTTTCCTATTTCAAATAAACATATATACAATATACCAGGTAACAAAGTCAGATACTGTAACAATATGGGATTAACCAAAGGGCAACAAAAGAGAAGAGAAATAACATAGTACATGAAGAACAACAATCACAGGATATGTTTCCATATCCTGGAGGTCCTTTCATTTAGCCTCATCCTATAAGGCTTTCTTTATCTTGGTTTTGAGCTATTGTAATCCTCTGCTAGGAGAGTCCTAGATTTGTACTAATTATTACAAATGAGGGAAACCATTGAGCCTATGTTCCTTTGGGTCTGGCTTACTTCACTTAATACAATTTTTTCTCTCTTTCCATTTCCTTTCAAATGATGCAATGTTGTTCTTTCTGATGGCAGCATAGAATACCATTGTGTATAAATAGCAAATCTTCGTGCATGATCCAATCATCTACTGAGGCGCATCTGGGTTGGTTCCATATCTTTGCTATGATAAATAGTTAACCACAGGAACTTTTATTTCCCTTTCTGTAAAAGCACAGACTTTGCAAAGCCTGTGCTAATAGCTTCATTTGTTGACTGTGGACACACTGTGTTTTAGGATAATAGGAAGATTTTGGGTTGAGGCCAGCCAGGGCAGAAAAATTCACAAGACCCCTTTTCAACATCTAGAAAATGTTGCTAAGTACTTACTAAATGCTCTCTGTGTACACTAAATAGGGGGAGGAGAGGAAGAAATAGCAGGTTCCTACCTGTGGTAGAATTTCACCATCAACATTATCTTTAAAAAGCATTCTTTTTTTTTTTTTGCCAGTCCTGCGCTTGAGCTCAGGGCCTGAGCACTGTCCCTGGACTTTCTCAAGGCCAGAGCTCTACCACTTCAGCCTCAGCACCACTTCTAGCTTTTTCTATGAAAGTGGTACTGAGGAATCAAACCTGGGTCTTCGTGCATGCTAGGCAAGCACTCTACCTCTAGGCAAAACTCCTGGCCCCTCAAAAGCATTCTTAAGACAGTGGCTCACACCTGTAATCCTAGCTAATCAGGAGGCTGAGATCTGAGGACCACAGTCCAAAGCCAGCCTCAGCAGAAAAGGTCATGAGACTCTTATCTACAATCAACCACCAGAAAACTGTAAGTGGCGCTCTGGCTCAGGTGGTAGAATGCTAGCTTGAGCTGAAGAGCTTAGGGACAGGCTCAGAGTTCAAGCCCCACGACTGACAAAAAAACCAAAAAGTATTCTTAATTTATTTCTAGTCTATTATTATTAAGGTGTTGTGTAGAGGAGTTACCATTTCAAAGAGCATTTTTTCACAATAATGATAGCCACTTATAAAAATATATGACCTAGCTGAGTGCTGGTGACTCATGCCTATTATCCTAGCTACTCAGGAGGCTGAAATCTGAGGATCACACACACACACACACACACACACACACACACACACACACACACACACAAATCCATGTCCCAATACGGTTAATGTAGTTTATTTGTATATATGAAAATACATTGATGAAACCTGTTGAAATTGTTTCAGAAAGGAAGAGTAGGACAAGGGAGAGTGATAGATGAAGTGGTTTGATCAAATATAGTATACATATATATATATATATATATATATATAAAGTCACAATGAAGGGGGCCGGGAGTCTGGCCTAGTGGTAGAGTGTTTGCCTAGCATGCACGAAGACCCAGGTTCGATTCCTCGGTACCCCACATACATAGCAAAAAGCCGGAAGTGGTGCTGAGGCTCAAGTGGTAGAGCTCTAGCCTTGAGAAAGTCCAAGGACAGTGCTCAGGCCCTGAGCTCAAGCCCAGGACTGGCAAAAAAAAAAAAAAAAAAAAAGAGAGAAAAAAGAAAAAAGAAAGTCACAATGAAAACTGTGATTACAACTAATGTATGCTAATAAAAGCATCCATGGCTGCATACATATTTCCAAGTACTATATGTTCATTAAAGAAACAAAGCCAAAAAAGCCAGCACCAGTGCCTTAACCTGTGATCCTAGGTGCTTAGAAGGTTGAGATAGAAGGATTTGGGTTTAAGGCCAGAAAAGTTCCTAAGACCCCTTCTCATCCCAGGGCTGGGTATAGTGGTTGGATCCTAGCCTGGGAAGCAAGGATCCAGTTCCAGATTAGCTTGGAGCAGAAATTCTGTAATATTTTATTTCAGTAGAAGAAAGCTGAAAGTGGTGGCTTCTGCCTGTCATCCCAAATTTGAAGGGAAACCAAAAATAGGCAGATTATGGTCCAAGAAATGAACCCTTACCAGTACAAAAAAGAAATGGAAGCAGTCCCAGCTTGGAATACTTGCCTATAAAGGTGAGGCCCTGCATTCGAATCTTTATACCACTAAAAAAGAAAAATAAGTGGACCAGCCATAAGAAGCAGAAACAGAAGGATCACAAATTCAAGATCACAGAACAAGATCTTTTTTTCAAATAGCAAACAAAAGAAAAGAAAACATGCAAGAATCCATAAAGGCTCACTGAGGACTAATTCTGTACACCATAGAGTTGCTGAGCAGATGTGGATTCCTGTCAAAATTGAACACAGGAATCACTAAAAGTAGCATAGAACTATGGGTTACATCCTCACATGTGCAGACTAAGTCAACCTTAAAAGAGTCAAGAATTTGGGGCTGGAAGTTTGGCCTGGTGGTAGAGTGCTTGGTTAGCATGCACGAAGGCCAGGGTTTGATTCCTTGGTACCACATACATAGAAAAAAAGTTGGAAGTGGTTTTGGGGCTCAAGTGGTAGAGCTCTAGCCTTGAGAAAAACTCCAAGGACAGTGCTTAGGCCCTGAGTTCAAGCCCCATGACTGAAAAAAAAGTCAAGAATTCCCCTCCAAAGCTCTAAGGGTAAGGCACAGTGGAGAGCAGAAATTTATCAAGCAAGAAGCAATCTATTGCACCAAATATACAAATAATTGCCCAACTTTACTTTTGCTTGTTTTACTCCTAATCAAAGTCCTGGATGTTTCTGATTCTTTCTTTCTCTACAAAGTGGTGATCACTGGGTATCAGATATGCCGTGCCAACCTCTCTTTCATCTCTCTTACCCTCTTGTTTTTTTGTTGGTCATGGGGCTTGAACTCTGGGCCTGGGCGCTGTCCCTGTGCTCTTCAGCTCAAGGCTACCCCTTGAGCCACAGCATCACTTCTGGTTTTCTAGTGTTTAATTGGAGATAAGAGTCTCATAGTCTTTAGTGCCCAGGCTGGCTTTGAACAGCAACCCTCAGCTCTCAGCCTCCTGAGTAGCTAGCATTACCGGTGTGAGCCACCGTGCCCGGCTTTCTTCCCTCTTTACCTAATAACAATTGCCCAGCCTGCTTGACAGAGACCCCCAAAGGGATCATTAAGGCCTACCAGACCCCAAATATTACTGAGTGAAGCCCAAGTTTCTCAGGAATGGATTCACACTCCCCCTACTTTGTTAATATGTCACATGGCTCCAGGCAAGCTCACCTGATGGGCCATGAGGGAAAAGAGAGACCATTCTAAGACCCTCTAGTCAAGCACTCCTAGGAATTGAAGCCTTGTCCTGGCAGTCAGGCAGAGGGGAGCTTTGATGTTCCACCTCTGACCTTTAATTCTGGAACCCTGGGTCCCTGTCATATGTCCCAAAAGGCAATGTGACCATGGCATCTGCTGCATGAACAGATGACTCTGGGAAGGACAGGCAACAGCCTGTGCTATAAATAAGCACAGTGTTACTCCTGGATGAGACACCGGCCTCCTCCCGACTCCCTCCCCAGCCTCTCAGTGACTGTCCCCCAAGATAGCCTGAGCCAAGGGATTAGCACAACCACAAGGCCAACAATAGATTTTCTCCTGTCCATAAATACTCCTGGAGCCTCTTAGTCACAAGCTCTGCACTGGGAGGGGGGAGAAATGTAGAAGGAGGGAGAGAGGACTATCTTCTATGGTGGGGCCGTTTTTATTTTTAAAACCTGACTCTCCTCCTGAATCTAGGAAGGGGGCGGGGTGGGGGAGGACCATTTCTGTTCCCACAAAAAGAAATCCTTTTCTTTCTAGAGTCCCTATCTTGATCCTCGGAACACAGCTCTTCCAGATTTTTGTTCAAAGAAACTCAAGAAGTGATACCCCTGTAATTTCAGAATCTCTGTTGCCATTCTCAAAAGATTCCATTCCCAGTCTCAGGTAGACAGGAGGAGAGCAGGGCTAAGGAAGGGTTTTGTTTCTAATTTTGGATATGTGGACCAGGAAAACCAAGAGGTGATTTGTCACAGAGCCATTCAAGAGGTTTCTGACACCCCACTTGCCAAACATGGGTACTCTGTGTGGCAACCAGATTCAAACACCACGGTGGGGGCAGTGATCAGGGCACAAAGAGCTGCATGTGGGAGGGAGCGAGCTGCCTAACAACACTGTGCCAAACAGAGAAGGGCACGATGTGCTGGTAAGGGTGCCACATACAGATACTCTGCACTTCTGCCAGGCAGAGGCGAGGACAGGGGGCGGATGAGTTTACTGTCACCATCAGAGCAGCTTGGATGAATCACCCCGAGCACTTACAGTCTCAAAACATTTAAATAAGGATGCTGAGGCAGGGAGACGCCACTAATGAAAGCTGAATGTTAGTACATTGTGCTTAGACCTTGTATATAGATAATGATATCTAGGGTTATTGATTCTTTTGGCTCCATTTTAAGGAGAGACTACTACTAAATGGATCCTAGAAGAAGGCAAAAATTGCAGTTATTTTAGGTGATATGGCCAGTGTATACAGCTAACCAAAAACCAAAACCAAACCCCAAATCAAACTACCTAAGCCAAGTATCTGTAATCCTAGCTACTCAGGAGATTGAGATCTGTGGATTTCAGTTCAAAGCTGATAAGAGCAGACATAATTGAGAGAATCTTATCTCCCAATTAAGCAGCAAACATGCGGGAAGTGGAGGTGTAGCTCAAGTGGGAGCGTGCCAGCCAGTCTTGGACACAAAAGCTAAGCAAGAGTTTGAACTAATCCCTGAGTTCAAACTCCAGAACTGACACACACAAAGTTTAACCAATTGAACAGGGTCATAATATATATAGTTTGGATACTAAGTGTCCGTCACAGGCCCAAGTGTTGAAGGTGGCTCTCCAGCCTGTGGCCTTGGGGGTAAGTGGTAGAAACATTAGGAGGTAGAACGTTGAGTGAGCTAGGTCACAGGGGTGTGTCTTGGAGGAGATATTAAGACCATGTGTCCTTCCTGCCTCTTCCTTTGTTCCTTAACTTCCATGAGGTGAACAGATTTTCTCCTTCTTGTGGTTCCACCTTGAAGTATTGGCCTGCGTGGGCCCCAAATAATAGAATGAGGCAGCCTGGACTGCAGCTTCTGAAATAGTGAGCCAAAATTGTTTTCCTTTGGGTTGATTATCTTAAGTATTTTGTCAACCTAGCAGAAAGCTAATATACAAAATTTTACTGTATATCTTTGTTTTACTTTTTAAATCCTGAATTTAAATTCTTAGTTTCAGGATTGTTAATTTCCTGTTGGTATTTTATAGCAGAGTTAGAATCCTGCTTGCACTCCCCACTTTCACACTCACTCCTCATTTGATCCCATTGGGTGGGCAATAGATTTGCCAAAAAGTGTGCCAACTCTTATGCACAGAAAAACAGCTGAGGGTAAAGAGTATATGTTTACGATGCATGAAAGCTTTGGTTCAGTCTCTGTCAGAGCACGAGTGAAAGATGGAGAGTGAAAGAGGAGGAGAAGAAACAAGAGGAGGAAAAAGGAAGGAAGGGAGAAGAGGAGGGAAGAGAAGGGAAGGGAGAGGAAGAGAAGGGAAGGGAGGGGAAGAGAAGGGAAGGGAAGAAAAAATGATGCCGAATCATAGAATTCTCATTTGCCTTTGAAGACACAGGGTTTTGTTTTTTTGGTTGTTTGCTTGTTGTGAAGACACAGGTTTTACCTCTGCAGAAAACATGAAAGATTATGATCAAGCAAATGGGACTGCAAGAAAATCTGTTGCCTAAGATGTTTAGAAGTTTCCAGCTATTTAAACATAACTATTAAGAGTTTTCTAGGCAGCCATTGGGCTTTATATAGACTCTATATGTGGGGATATTTAATCCATATTAAATGTCTTAGCCAGGCACTGTGGCTCACACCTGTAATTCTAGCTACTCAGGAGGCTGAGATCTGACAATCAAAGTTCAAAGCCAGCTGGAGCACTAACGACCATGAGACACTTCTCTCCAATTAACCACTAGAAAACCAGAAGTGGCGCTGTGGCTCAAGGGGTAGGGTGGGAGGCTTGAGCTGAAGAGTTCAGGGACAACGCCCAGGCCCAGAGTTCTAGCCACATGACCGATAAATGAATAAATAAATAAATGTCTTGCTACAACTTCATAGTGACCCCATATTTCATACAAACTTTTTTTGGGAGGTCAATTGTGGGGCTTGAACTCCGGGCCTGGGTATTGTACCAGAGCTCTTCAGCTCAAGGCTAGCATTCTACCACCACAGCAACACTTTGGTTTTTTCGTGCTTAATTGGAGATAAGAGTTTTATGGACTTTTGTGCCCACGCTGGCTTTGAACCACAATCCTCAGATCTCAGCCTCCTGGATAGCTAGGATTACAGGTGTGAACCACTGGCACCTGGCTCATGCAAGCTTTTGATGTACAGTGAACTACATGGATTCCTGCTTGATTTGAAAACCCCATGCCTTTTGTACAAAATTGGATCGGCTAGTCAAGAAACAAATGCATGGAAAACTTAAAAAAGTAAAGCCAACTGAATTTTTTGTACCACTAAATGAAGAGAGTCATGGACTTAAACTTCACCAAGAAGCTGTGTTTCCTTGCTGCTGAAGTGATACCACTGCAATTAGGATTTACAGAGGGCCTGGCTCCCATCATCTGTAATTGGCTTTGAATTCACAAATCTTCAAAAGTAGGCAGGGATGACATCTCCATGAACTCCAGACAGCTGCCCTCAGTGAAGGTTGCTTATTGGCAATCTGGACCAGATCAAGATGTTTTGTTGGCAACGTTTTTGCAGTGTAGCTCTTTGGAGAGGATGAGAATGTGTTCCTCTGGCTACCACTATAGGATCACGCTTGCCTTTGTGTCTGTAGGAGTTTGGATCTGGAATATTCCCTGAAGTCACTTGTGTGGAAGGTTTGGTCCTCAATCTGTAGTGCTTTGGGAAGACAGTGGAAACTTGAGAAAGCAAGGCCTATGAGAGAGAGTTAGGTCATTGGGGGTGTGTCTTCCAGGAGGATTATGGGAGTCCAGCCTCTTCTTATCTTTCCTGTCATGAGCTGAGGAGTCTCCTCCACCACTCTCCCACAAAATGTTTCTGTCTCACCACAGGCCTAAAACAACGGAACCAACAGGCCCTAGTCTGAAACCTCTTGCAATGGTGTGCCAAAAATCCCTTTCCTTCTTTGTGCTTCTAGCTATTCATTAAGAGGAAGAGAATGAGCAGTGCCACATTATAACTTGTTTTCAGTGAAGAACTCACCAAAAGCAATTGGTGATACAACTCCAGGTCCTTCCCAGCAGAACTGCACAGGCAGCCACTGGTCCTGTGTCCCATGGTTTAGCAAACTTTGCCACCCCTTTGTTGTCCAGGTCAGTTTTTTTTTTTTTAGGTATGTATGTATTTATTTATTTTTGCCAGTTCTGGGGCTTGAACTTAGGGCTGGGCACTGTCCTTGAGCTTTCTCAAAGCTAGCACTTTTCTACTTGAGTCACAGCACCACCTCCAGCTTTTTCTGTGTATGTGGTACCGAGGAATTGATCCCAGGGCTTCATGCATGCTAGGCAAGCACTCTACCACTAGGCCATGCTCCTGGCCCAGTTTTTTTTCTTTCCTTTTTTGGTACTGGGTACTAGGGATCAAATTCAAGATGTTGCACTTGCTAGGCCAGTTTTGTTGCAATGGTTTCTGAGCTGCAGCTCCAGAGGAGGCAGGGCCAAGAAACAGTCTCAGTGTATGGAAAGAAAAGGCTATGAACATTGACCAGTCACTTTCTGGACTAGCCTGTGATAAGCAGACATACCATCAAGGTCAAGAGACACTGGAAAACTTTTGTAGCCTTGGGAGAGCTTGAGAGGAGGAGTGACATTGTCCCAAAAGCAATATACTTATTATCTGACTTTTGTAACTGTAACACCTGCATACATAACCTTTATGCCTATAACATACAATACAGTCTTTGGTTACCTAGTCCTAGGTGATTTTCTAAATATGTCTTGCCTATTAGTGAATCTATTGATAAAAATCAATTAGTACTTAGTGGGCCCACATGTGCAATCCTATCTACTCAGGAGGCTGAGATCTGAAGATCCCAGTTTGAAGCCAACTAAGATAGAAATCATGTGGGAGACTCTTATCTCAATTAACCAGAAAAATGCCAGAAATAACTGTGGCTCTAGTGGAGCAGCACCAGGCTTGAGAAAAAAAAGCCAAATAAAGAACCAAAGCAGAGTATGAGGCCCTGAGTTCAAGACCTAGCACTGACACATTAAAAAAGTCAATTAGTGTCTTCTGTGGACATTGTCATGACTACTCCCCTTTCCCAAATATCCAAAGCAAATTATTTACTTCTGGCCTCCCCTTGAGCTCAGGGACTGAGCACTGTTCTTGGACTTTCTCAAGGCTAGAGCTCTACCACTTGAACCTCAGCACCACTTCCGGCTTTTTTCTATGTATATTGTACCGAGGAATCAAGCCCAGGGCTTCATTCTTGCTAGGCAAGCACTTTAACCACTAGGCCAAACTCCCGACCCCATGTGTTGGGAATCTTTAAACACCTTTCTCCTCGATCTCTATAAAATATAAATTGTTGTGAATACCCCACTGTGCCGTAGAATATGTATTTCCTTACTTCCTCTATTTGCATTCCTCAGTGCTTAAACCCTTAGAGTGGCATGCTGAAGGATCAGATCTCATCTCCCAACAATCTTTCAGGGGTAGCTACTGGACCAGCAGCAGAACTCAGTGACAGTGTTGACATTGTAGGCTGAGAGGTGGCCCACAAGTAACTAGGTTTGTGCGCCCCATGTGTTTTCACTTGCTCAAACTCTTTCCTAGTTGCAGTCTTATCACTGAGGCCTGCCTGCTGATGTAGCCAAACACGAGCCTGCCGGAAACTCAAGGACTTCTGAATGTGCCACTCAGCACAGCAAAGTCCCACCTACCTTAAAAATGCATATGAAGCTAGGAGCTGGTGGCTCAGGCTTATACTCCTAGCTACTCAGAAGGCTGAGATCTGAGGATGAAAGATGGAGGGTAGAAAAGTCTCTGAGACTCTGTCTCCAGTTAACCAGCACAAAAGCAGGAAGTAGATGTGTGCTACAAGTAGTAGAGTGCCCTGGCCCCCACTTCAAGTTCCAGTACTGGCTTAAGCAGGCATGCACACACACAATCCCTACAGAGCTTTGAGCATCTGAGCACCTGTTTCTTTGGCAGAGCAATCGTGTGCACTCCAAACAAATGGAATAGCAGAAATGCAGTGTCTTTATGCAGTAAACAGTTCAATCTTTACACTGAGAGGCAGGGAACAGCTACGAGTACGGAAGGTTAGGTGTAAACACAGAAAGGTTGTCGAGAGCTAAAGGAATTAAGCTAGAAGCCTGGCCACTGCACACTGAGCATACAGAGGAAGGAAGGAGCCAATGTGGGCGATGTGACATTTGATCTCTGTCTTGAAAGATAAGAGAGTTTTGTTTGGTGCTAAAGTAGGGATGCCTGGGTCTGGAGGTGATGCATCAAGAGTAAAGTCTCAGTAGAACATATTAAGCCATCCCAAGGTTGCTTATGACCAAGAGGACTAGGAGGCACAGGAAGAAATAGAGATAGTGAAAAACATCTCATGAGGTTAAACTATTCAACAGCTTCCACAGGCAAATGTCAGCCACCGGACCTTTCTAACTTCCAGAGAGACATAATCAGATTTTTGTCACAGGCAGATCAACATGGAAGTCTGTGGAAGAAATATTACAGGGATATGAAAAAGCTTAGGAAGACATCTTGCTTCCCTAGTTAAAACCATTAAAGAGCTAGGCACTGGGCCAAAGCCAGCCAATATAGGAAAGTCCATGAGACTCTTATCTCCAAGTAGCCACCAAAAAGCTGAAAGTGGAGACCAAATGGTAAAGGCCCAGCCTTGGAAAAACTAAGGGACAGCACCCAGGCCCTGAGTTCAAACCTCAGTACACTCTCCCCACTCTCATCCTCCACAGACAAAAGTCTTTCAGGAGCTTAAAACCAAATCAGGATTGAGGATGTAACTCAGAGTGCTTACAGAATGAAGACCCAGATTTGCTCCCAGTATCGCAAAACAAGCACATACAAAACCAGACTTCTGGTTGTCCAGCAGATACTGGCACTTTCTCCATACATTAACCATCTTCCAGCTGGGGAGATCTTGCAGGGAGCAAGTGCTTCTCGCCTTGGGACCTTTGTATTTGCCATTTCTGTTGCTTGGAGCTTGTCCTTGGACTCTTTCTAAAACTCTTCTCACTTCACTTTCTTAATTACAGTTCAAATCTTTCAAGGGTACCTATGTCCTTCCTAACACATTCGTACACTGAAAACTTTCTCTTCTTTCATTTGCTAGATTATTGGCTTCAATGACCTCAAATGGACCTTTACTTTGGGAGGAGGGTCATTTTTGTTTCATTTACTAACATGTCTCTATACCCTGAGTGGGTGAATGATGAGCTAGTCCAGCAGTGGTGCTCACGCTGTGATCCTAGCTACTACTCTGGAGGCTGAGATCTGAGAATTGTGTTTGGAAGCAACCCACAAAGGAAAACCCACAAGATTTTTATAGCCAATAAACCACATAGAAAAAGCATGAAGTAGTTGGGCTCGGTGGCTCACGCCTGTAATCCTAGCGACTCAGGAGACTGAGATCTGATGATCAAGGTTCAAAGCCAGCCCAGGCACAAAAGGACCTGAGACTCTTATCTCCAATTAACTTCTAGAAAACAGGAAGTGGGGCTGTGGCTCAAGGGGTAGGGCAGTGGCCTTGAGCAGAAGAGCTCAGGACAGTGCCCAGGCCCTGAGTTCAAGCCCCCAAATCAACCCCTCCACCTCCTCCCCCTGCAAAAAAAAAAAAACAACAGGAACAAGGAGGAGGAAGGAAGAGCCGTGAAGCCATGAAAATTGATATGGCTTCATGCCCAGCTAGGTGTGAGTGCGAGAGAGGAAGAGGAGGAAGGTGGAAGGTGACATAGGGAGGTGAGAGGCACAGCCATGGAGCTCAGTTTCAGGCACTTTCAGAGATAAAAGCTTAGGTGAAAATAGGATGTGTGTGTGGGAGGGGGAGGTGTCAGGAGTTTGGCCTAGTGGTTAAAGTGCTTGCCTAGCATGCATGAAGACCAGGGTTCGATTCCTCAGTACCACACACATAGAAAAAGCCAGAAGTGGTGCTGTGACTCACATAGTAGAATGCTAGCCTTGTGAAATCCCAAGGAGAGTGCCCAGGCCCTGAGTTCAAACGCTGGGACTGGCCAAAAAAAAACCCCAAAACAAAAGCAGGACGTGGGGGGACAGGAATGAGGCCTAATGGTAGAGTGCTTGCCTAGCATGCATGAAGCTCTAGGTTCAATTCCTCAGTACCACCTACACAGAAAAAGCCAGAAGTGGTGCTAGGGCTCAAGTGGTCGAGTAGTAGCTTTGAGAAAACTCAAGGACAGTGCCCAATGCCCAGACCTTGAATTCAAGCCCCAAGACTGGCCAAAAGAAAAAGAGAGAAAGAAAGAGAGAAGGAAAGGAAAAGAAAAGTCCTAAGCTCAACGTTCAAGAGTTGACAAGCTACTGAGGAGACTGAGATCTGAGGATCACTGTTCAAAACTAGCTAACGAAGGAAGATCCATGAGACTTTCATCTCCAAGTAATCACCAAAGAGCTGACAGCGGAGCTGTGGTTCAAGTGGTAAAGCACCAGCCTTGAGAGAAAAAGTGAAAAGAGAGCACTAGACCCTGAGTTCAAACTCCAGGACCGGAACAACAATAAAAAAAAAAAAACGTTGTCAGTCAAAAGGCTAATTCAAGAGAGAAAGAGAGAGAGAGAGAGAGAGAGAGAGAGAGAGAGAGAGAGAGAGAGAGAGAGAGAGGGAGAGGGAGAGGAAAAGGCAGGGAGTAGTGACAGTGGGGAAGGATGGTGAGTGCAGTTCTTGCTGGGAGAAAGTTCTGGCTGCCAAAGTCCTGTCCCACTGCAGGAGCACTGGTGGCAAAATTCATGGAACACTTCAGGGTCACGAGGAGACATTTTCCCTTGTCTTGCCAATCAAGATGAAAGAACAAAAGACTTCATTCCCCCCAGGGCCAATCAAGAAGTGGCTGGATGGTTGATGCCAGAAGTGATGGGCTTAGGGCAGGGATTTTTCTTCTAGATGTGGCCAGGAGACCAAGGACTAAACCCTGTCTGAAATAGCTTCTTTTCCAAGTTTTCTCTCCATAGATACACACACCCACCATTGCAATCCCTGATTTTACCTGTTAGCTTATTTATTTAGAGGTGCCGAGGATGGAATACAGGTCCTCAAGAGTACTAAACACACGCTTTACCACTGAGCTGCAGCCCCACCCAAGAGTTTCATTGAATAAGTTATGTTTCCTCAGTCTCCTTTCCCCACCTCTCACCTCTCACCTCCCACCCCTTCCTCTTCCTCTTCCTCTTCCCCTTCCCTTTTCTCTTCTCTTTCCCTTTTGTGGTGCTGGGGATTGACTGATAGGCTATACTTTAAAAAAATAGTAGTTTAATGAAGAAAAGTAGATATAAGCAATAGTAAAAATAGCATAAACTAATGCTACATTTTAGCCAGGTGGGCGTGGTGGCTCACACTTATAATCCTAGCTATTCAGGAGGCTGAGATCTGAGAATCGCAGTTCAAAGCCAGCACAGGCACTACAAAGCCAAGAGACTCTTACCTCCAATTAATCACTAGAAAACAGGAAGTGGGGCTGGGGCTCCAGGGGTAGGGCGGTAGCCTTGAGCTGAAGAGCTCAGAGACAATGTCCAGGCCCTGGGATAGGGTAGTAGTCTGGAGCTGATGAGCTCAAGGACAGCATCCAGGCCCAGAGTTCAAGCCCCATGAACCCCCTCTCCCCCCCAAAAAATAATAGTGCTACATTTTAGCTTGGAAGCAATAATTTATACCTGTAATTGTAGCTACTTGAAGGCTGAGATCTGAATATCCAGATTCAAAGCCAGCCCAGTCAGACAAATTCAAGAGATTCTTAAATGCCAGAAGTGGAGGTACTGGCTTATTAAGGAAAAATATGAAGCCCTGAGTTCAAGTTATCGTACTAGCACACAGAAAATAAGTGAAATAAAGATGTTAGTGTTAGCTTTGTTTCGTCTAGGTTGCGTTTGTTGGTTTGTTTTTGCCAGTTCTTGAACTCAGGCGTGGGCACTGTCCTTGAGCTTTCTCAAGGCTAGTGCTTAACCACTTGAGCCACAGCACCACTTCTGGCTTTTTCTGTGTATGTGGCACTGAGGAATCAAACCCAGGGATTTGGGCATACTAGACAAGCACCCTACCATTAGGCCACATTCCTGGCCTCTAGTGCTTTTTTTTTATTCCTTCTCTAGAGCTTATAAAATATAGTTAAAACTATACATCTATATCTATATATTTATATGTATATATGGATCAAGGCTCTCCCTAGTGATCTCATTTTAAGGTAATCACACAATAAAGACTCTACATCCCAGTAGAGTCACATTTTGAAGTATTGGTGGTTAGATTTTTAGTGTATGAATTTAGGGTGGAGGTCTCAGTCCAGGGTATATTACCTTTATTTCCAATTTTTTTTGCCAGTCCTGGGCTTGAGCTCAGGGCCTGAACACTGTCCTTGGACTTTCTCAAGGCTAGAGCTCTACCACTTGAGCCTCAGCACCACTTCCTGCTTTTTTCTATGTATGTGGTACCGAGGAATCGAACCCGGGTCTTCATGCATGCTAGGCAAGCATTTTAACCACTAGGCCAAACTCCTGGCCTATTTCCAATTTTTTGAGTAGGCTTCTTGAGCCAGAGTCATTGTCATTGGAATATATATATATATATATCCACTTTCATTTTTAAAACTATTATTTAAATTTTATTAGGTGGTGTACAGAGGGATTACAGTTACATAAGTCAGGTAATGAGTACATTTCCTTTTGATTTTGCTCAGTTATACCCCCCCCTCGTGTGTGTGTGTGTGTGTGTGTGTGTGTGTGTGTTAGAGAAAGAGAGAGAGAGAGAGAGAGAGAGAGAGAGAGAGAGAGAGAGAGAGAGAGAGAGAGAGAACTCTTGAGAATTACTTTCTCCAATTTGAACAATTGATGTTGTTACAAGATATGTCAGTTGTTGGTTATATCAGTGAATGAACCATTTCTATCTCCTTTCCCCTTCTCTCTGGTCTCCTCCCCTTCCTTCTCCTCCCTTCTTTCTTCTATACATCTGCTCCCTTATCTTCTCTTATTTGTACCTCTCTTCTAATTTTTGCTCCTTTCATCTTTCCCTTTTCTCTTCTTTCCTCCCTCCTTTTGTTTTCCCATCCTTCCATAGTTGACTAAAACTAAGAGTCAGATCAAACTTTACCTCCCTTGTTTTCTCCAATATTTGTTATCAAATAGCATCAAAATACTCCTCCACTACATCCCACTATACACACTTGAGAGTCTACATCTGCGCCTTTCTTTGGTTTGTGGAAGCCCTTAGCACACATCAGATTTTCTGAAAAGTCTAATTCCTCAACAATCTTCAGTATGCTTTGCTATGAGAAAGTTGCTCCAGTGCCTCTTAGACCCTCAGACTTGCTTGATACTCCACTAGACCCTCTCTCCTCACCCCTGCATCTCATCCCTTCTACACATTCTTTCACACAGACCATTCATTCACTCTCACATTAAAGCAAACTTTTTTTGTTTGAAAATTATAATCAAAAGTAGGTTTTTAATTATTTGTATTACCATATATATATATATTTTTTTTTGGCCAGTCCTGGGCTTGGGCTCAGGGCCTGAGCACTGTCCTTGGACTTTCTCAAGGCTAGAGCTCTACCACTTGAGCCTCAGCACCACTTCTGGCTTTTTTCTATGTATGTGGTACTGAGGAATCCCACCCAGGCCTTCGTGCATGCTAGGCAAGCACTCTACCACTAGGCCAAACTCCCAGCCCCTGTATTACTATATTTTAACAGCAATATCCATATTTCACAAAGCATTTAAATTTACACTGAGAATTAGATTGTAATTCAATTTTACCTGAAGTAATTTTATATGTATGTAAGATCATAATTCCTTTTTAAACTTTGCATGATTTACAATTTCTCAAAAACACAGCAAAGAACTAGGAGCGTGGCCTAGTGGCACAGTGCTTGCCTAGCATACATGAAGCCCTGGATTTGATTCCTTGATACTACATACACAGAAAAAGCAGGAAATGGAGTTGGGAGTATGGCCTAGTGGTACAGTGCTTGCTTAGCATGCACAAAGACCTGGAATCAATTCCTCCGTACCACATACACAGAAAAAGCCAGAAGTGGTACTGTGGCTCAAGTGGCAGAGCTCTAGCCTTGAGCAAAAATGCTCAAGGACAGTGCCTAGGCCCTGAGTTCAAGCCCCAGAACTGGCAAAAAAAAAAGAAAAAAAAACATAGCAAAATGTTAGCGTACATTAAAAATGTTGGGGGGTGAGGGAAAGGGAGAAAAACATGGGAGAGGTCAAACTACCCAATATATGCAACTAGAACCCTTCTGTACATCATCTTGACAATAAAATTAAATTTTTTAAAAAGTTGGTGCTACCAGGCAACAGTAGCTCATTCCTGTTATCCTAGGTACTTAGGGGCTGAGATCTGAGGGTCATATTTCGAAGCCAGATGGAGAAGGACAGTCTATGAGACGCTTACTTTCTTTCTTTCTTTCTTTTTTTTTTTTTTGCTAGTCCTGGGCTTGAACTCTGGGCCTGAGTGCTGTCCTTGAGCTTCCTCAAGGAAAGCACTCTACCACTTGAACTACAGCACCACTTCTAGCTTTTTCTGTGTAGGTGGTACTGAGGAATCGAACCCGGGTCTTTGTGCATGCTAGGCAAGCACTCTACCACTAGGCCAAACTCCCAGCCCAAGACTCTTATCTCAAGTAAACTTCTCAGAGAAATTGGGAAGTGGTAAAGTGGGAGAGTGCTAACCTTGAGTAAAAAGAAGCTCAAAGCTTGAGTTCAATCCCCAGGACCAGAAATAACAAAAAGCAAGTCAATTTTTTAAGTAATACATTAAAAGGGATTCCTATATCACCCTATTTTAACATGTATTCATTATACATGAAAAACAACAGATCCTTAAAGTTATTTGCAAAGTTTTTTTATTGCTTATAGTTTCTTCAAAACACAAAAGTACATTTTTTTTACCAAATTGCAATTCTGAAGATATATCTGAACAGTATTTATGTCCAATGCTATTTTAGATGAACTCATTTTTTCAAGTCTGAAACAAAGTTTTAAGTCAGAAATTTTAAAGTTTTTCATTGTGTTCATCTCATTGAAAAATAAATATTTTACAAAAATGTATAAATACGTATTTTATAAAAAATGAAAAGCAGGACCTCAAAGGCACGGTAAAGTATTCATTTTTAGAACAATTTTAAATAAACTTAGAGAAATAAAAGGGACATTTTTGGCAACTCATATTTGGAATTTTCTATGGCTTTCAATTTTTTGTCACTCCTGGAGCTTGAACCCAGGACCTGGGCACTTGTGTTTTCTCAAGACTCAACCACTTGAGCCACAGCACTATTTCTGGCTTTTTCTGTGTAAGTGGTACCATGGAATTGAACCCAGATCTTCATGCATGATAGGCAAGCACTCTACCATTAGGCCACGCTCCAGGGAGAAATGTAACTTAATTTCAGAAAAGTGTCTTTTGTCAGTTTGTTTGAATGCAGGACCTCGTGGTAGAGCGCTAGTCTTGACCATATAGAAGCTCAAGGACACTGTTCCACCATTTCTGTGCTTTGTCTTCCACTCCTCAGATAAACTAATATATAAGACAAAGGGTACAGAAATCAAAAACAGAGACAAAAAGGAATAAAGTGAAGGTGTGGGGGGGACTGAAAACAGTACAACGAAAAATTTTTGTTTCCATTTCTTGGAGTTAATTTTGATAATCATTTCATATGATCATATACACATAACTATTGAGCCCTGCTGATCCTCTCCTGAGAATATCCTTTGTTCTCACTGTGTAAATGTTTAGAGCATTGTTTAATTAATCATGTCCAAGTGTAATATTTTGTCTTATACTATCCATTGGATTTACTTGTAGATTTATAGGCACATTCTAATTATTACAAATGAGGAAAGTGGGTCTATGGCTCAATAGGTAGGGTGGTAGCCTTGAGCTGAAGAGCTCAGGGGCAACGTCCAGGCCCAGAGTCTAAGCCCCACAACTGACAAAAAAAAGCATAAATAAAATGCAAATGAGGGAAACCATACAGCCTATGTTTCTTTGGGTCTAGCTTACTTAGCTTAATTTATTTTTTTCCAAGTCTTTCTGTAGCGAACTCAGAAGCTGAGCTATGAAACCTGGGAAAGGTTTGAAAGATTGGAACGTGGCCTCAACTGTATTCAGAACACTGAGAGCTTGGCATGGAAGGGTTAAAACAGACATCTCTGGACAGTGTTAAGAGACTGGACTGCTGCCACCCCATCACCCATCTCCCCTTCTTAGGCTGGCAGCTGTGTGGGAACCTTATAAGCTGGACCAAAGACCTTATCCTTGGACTAAATAAGTGGACTTGAGTCTGGACTTGCCCTGGGCTGCAATTACCTGTCTCAAAAGAATAAGTGACACAGTGTTGCTCACAAACTCTGTTTGAACTCTCATAGTAATATTAATATAGATGGTTTATTTTTTTTGCGTGTATCTATGGTAATGTTCCATATGTGAACTCAAATAAATGTGCTTGCTTGTGGGAACTCGGGCTCAAATGCCAGTGAGCGTTGGGATCTCCTGGTTCCTGAAGATTGTTACCTCTTCTCTATATATATCTTCTCCAAATTTTCTAGTTTTCCTGGGCCCTCTATTGTTGTGCTGCTTTGGGTTGTGGTTAGCATCTTTCCATTTCCTTATGAATAATACATTATTCTTTCTGATAGATGAGTAAAATTCTAGTGTGTGTGTGTGTGTGTGTGTGTGTGTGTGTGTGTGTGTTCTGTTTTCTTGATCCATTCATATACTGAAGGGCATGTGGGCTGATTGCATTTCTTAGTTATGGTGAACAATGCTGCAATGAACATGATTGTTTTGGTGACTTTAGTATGTCCTTGTTTCTGAACAGTTGGGCAAATGCCCAGGAGAGAGACTGCTAGGTCATAGGGGATCTCTATGTTTAGTCTTTTGAGGAATTGCCGTACTGCTTTCCAGAGTGGTAGAAGTTTCCATTCCCAACAGCGTAGTAGTGATCCCTCTGGGCACATCTTCACCAGCACCTGTTATTAGATTTCTTGATCATGGCCATTCTAACTGGAGTGAGGTAGAATCTCAATGTTGTTTTGATTTGCATTTCTTGTATGGCTAGAGATGTTGAGCATTTCTTCACCTGTCTATTGGCTATTCTTATTTCTTCTTTGGAGGTCTCTAAACTTTTATCCCACTTATTAATAGGGATGCTGTTCTATTGAGAATTTGATAAGAGGCCCTTGTTTGATGTAAAGATCTCCAATTCTGTGAGCTTTCTACTTATCTTGCTAGCTATGTTTTTTGCCAAACAGAAACTCTTCAGTTTGATGTAATTCCATTGATCTCATTTTGATTTGCTGTGACTCTGGATCTTTACACAGGAAGTTTTGACCTGTGCCAAGGAGCCCTGTTGTTTCCCCTATCCCTCCCTGTAATAATTTCAGGGTATCTGGTCTTACACTGAGTTCTTTAATTCATTTGGAATAGATTCTGGTGCAGGGTGATAGATAAGGATCTAGCTTCAGTTTTCTGCACATATATAGTCAATTCTACCAGCACCATTTGTTGAAGAGACTCTCTTTCTTCCATCCGATGTTTTTGACTCTGGATCTTTGATTCTATTCCATTGGTCCTCAGGCCTATACTTGTGCCAGTACCAAGTTTTTTAAAAATTACTACAGCTTTGTAATAGACTTTGAAGTTAGATATTGATATTCCTCCATAATTGTTCTTCCTGTGAAGGTTTGTTTTGCTATTCAGGGTCTTCTATTATTCCATATGAATTTTTGTATTGCTTTCTCTTCATCATTGAAGAATGCTGGGATTGATGGATGTGCATTGATGTATATATAGATAGCTTTGGACAGTATTGCTATTTTCTCAGTGTTAACACTTCCAATCCAGAAACATGGGTGTATTTTTTCCATTTCTTTAAATTTACTTTAAAAATCTTTTTCAAGTTTAAAAAATTTTCATCATAGAGGTCCTTCACATCTTTGGTTAATTCTGAGCTATTTTTTTGAGGCTATTTATTTTTTGAGTTGCTTTCTTGATTTCAGACTCACTCTTCTCATTGTTGGCATGCAGAAGAGATACTGATTTTTTTCTGGGTTAATTCTAAACTCTGCTACTTTTTTCTCTCATATTGCAAATAACTTGGGAGAGGGATTTATGGGGTTCTTTAAATAAAGGATCATGTCATTTGCAAAGAAGAATTTTTCTTATAAAGGAAGATCTCCTTTGTATTTGTTTCTTGCCTTATTTCTCTAGCTGGGAATACTGTATTGAAGAGTGGAGAGAGCAGATATACTGCTCTCATTTCTGATTTTAGAGGAAATGATTTTAACTTTTCACCATTAAATATAATGTTGGATGTAGGTTTGTCAAATACAGCCTTTATTTTATTTTATTTTTGCCAGTCCTGGGCTTTGAATTCAGGGTGAGCACCATCCTTAGGCTTTCCTAAGGCTAGAGCTCTACCACTTGAGCCACAGCACCACTCCCGGCTTTTTTCTATGTATGTGGTTCCAAGGAATCAAACTCAGATCAACTCAGATCTTTGTGCATGCTAGGCAAGCACTCTACCACTAGGTCAAATTCCCAGCCCCAAATATAGCCTTTATTATATTGAGGAATGTTCCATGGATTCCAGCTTCTCCAGAGCTTTTATCATAAAGCGCTGTTGGATCTTGTCAAATGCTTTATCTGCATCTACTGAGATGATATATGATTTGTCCTTGTTCCTGCTGATGTGTTGAATTACATTAATTGACTTGTGCATATTGAACCAACTTTGCATCTCTGCGATGACTCCTGTTTAAATCACAGAGTATGATTTTTTGAGTTAGTTCTTGAATTCAGATGGCCAGAATTTTATTGAGAAGTTTTGCATAGATGTTCATCAAAGAGATGGGTCTATAGTTTTCTTTCCTTGATGAGTCCTGCGGTTTTGGTAGTGCTGGCTTCACAGAATGAGTTTGGAAGTGATCTTTCCCTTTCAATTTCATTGAAGCATTTGGTATTTGAGTTCTCTTTTGAAGATCTTACAGAAATTGGCTGTGAATCCATCAGATCCTGGGCTTTTCTTGGATGGGAAGCCTTTTATTTCCACTTCTAGTTCATTACTTTTTTCCCCCAGTCCTGCGGCTTGATCTCAGGACCTAAGCACTGTCCCTGGGCTTTTCTCAAGGCTAGTGCTCTACCACTTGAGTCACAGCACCACTTCTGGCTTTTTACTATGTATGTGGTACCGAGGAGTAGAACCCTGACCTTCATGCATGCTAAGCAAGCACTCTACCACTAGGCTGAATTCCCTGCCCATAGTTCATTACTTTTTATAGGTTTATTTAGCTGGTTTAAATCTTCTTGATTTAGTTTGATTATATCAATATTTGCCAGAAATGTTTCCAGTTTTCCAGATTGTCCACCTTGTTAGCAGAAAGATTTGCAAATAGTCCCTTATAATGTTCTAGATGTTGCTTTGTTTTGGTCATGATGTACACATTTACGTGCCTAATTCAATTTATTTGAGTGTGTTCACCTCTTTTTTTTGGTAAGAGTTGTTAAGGGTCTGTCAATTTTGTTAATTCTATGAGTAGTTTTGGTGTCTCATGTTTTTATTTTTTTTCAAGTTCTGGGGGTGTGAACTCGGGGCCTGAGCACTGTCGTTGGGCTTTCTCAAGGCTAGAGCTCCACCACTTGAGCCACAGCACCACTTCTGGCTTTTTCTATATATGTGGTACCAAGGAACCTGGGTCTTCATGAGTGCTACACAAGTACTCTTTCATTAGTCCAGAATCTTGGCCCTTAATTTAAACTCATTGTTTCTGACTATTGGTTTGAGGTTTGGCTTGTTCTTATTTTACAAGAAGCTTAAGATTCACCTTTGGATTGTTGATTTGCGATTTCTCCAATTTGTTGATGTAGGCACTCAGAGCTATACATTTTTCTCTGAGTATTGCCTTTGCTGTGTACCAGAGAAGCTGATATTTTGTGTACTTTTGTTAAGTTCTGTAAATGTTTGAAATTGCATTCTGATCTCTTCAATGAGCCACTGTTCATTAAATCATCTGTTATTCCGTCTCCATGAGTTAGAGAATTTTCTATGATGGCTTTTGGTGTTGAGCTCTAATTTCATTCCATTGTGGTCTGACAGAATTCAGGGAATAATTTAAATATTTCTGAATTTGCAGAGAATGTTTTTGGAGACAGTTCCATGTGCTGATGAGAAGAATGTATATTCGGAGGCTTCTGAATGGAACATTCTGTACATATCTGTTAAGTCTAGGTGCTCAATGCAATTGAGTGGTTTCTCTGTTGAGTTTTTGCTGGGTTGATTTCTCCAGAGGTGACAGTGCCGTGTTTAAAGTCACCAACATCAATGTGTTTGGATCTACGTGTGTTTTTAGGGTAAGTAGTATTTGTTTGATGAAGTCAGGTGCTCCTGCATTTGTTGTATGGATATTTAAAACTGATATCTTCCTGTAGGAGAGATCCATTTTTTGGTATGTAAAGACTTCCTTTCCTTTTATATGTTTTATCTGATATTATATTGCTGCTCTGGCATGTTTATGGGGCCATTTGCTTGATAGATTTTTATCTTAGTCTTTCACTTTCAGAATGTTTGCTTTGTGGGCAAGATGTGTCTCTTGAAGACAGTAGATGGATGAATCTTGCTTTTTGATCTATCTAGGTCAGTTTAATTGGAGAGGCAAGTCCATTAACACTGAGAATCAGGCTGAGAAGTGTTTGGTAGATCCTGCCTTGTTATTCACCTTCTTAAGGGCTGTGCCTCATCATTTCTTACTATATTTTTCTGGTTCTCTGGTACAGGTTCATTTCTCCACCAATATCATGTTCTTAATGGTTTTTCTATATGTAGTACATCTGTAAGTATCTTCTATAATGCTGGTTTAATGGAGCTAAATCGATTCAATTTTTCCTTGCTGTGAAAAGTTTTTGTTTTGTCCCTCATTTATGAAGAAGACCTTTGCTGGGTACACTATACTGGGTTGATCCTTGTTTGCCTTTAAGGAGTGATATAACTCATTCCAAGTTCCATTTGTTTTCATGGTCTCTGCTGAGGAATCTGTACTTAGTCTGATTGGTTTTCCTTTACAAGTCATTGATCTTTTCTCCCTGGAAGCTCTAAAGATCCTTTCCTTGTTCTCTATTTATCTTGTGTGGGTAACAATGTGGCCATGGAATGCTCTTTTTTGGACTAGTCTTTTGGGGGTTCTAAAGACTTCTTGTATCTGAATGGGCCCATCATTTCAGATGTTGAGGAAGTTCTAGTAGAACTAGAATTCTGTTAAACGTATTTCCTATCTTTTTTACCTTCCTTTCCTTGATCTTTTTAAACACCTATTATATCTTCCGATTGATTTCTGAAGTTCCTGCAAGCACTTTTCCTGTTTCTATGGTTTGTTCTGAATAATTTTCTGTTCTTTCTCTGTAATATATAGTCTATCTTTGATTTCAGAGACTATCATCTACTTCACCTAATCTGCTGTCAAGAATATTTTGTGGGGTTC
Source organism: Megascapheus bottae (assembly GCF_031878675.1). Classification (NCBI taxonomy): domain Eukaryota; kingdom Metazoa; phylum Chordata; class Mammalia; order Rodentia; family Geomyidae; genus Megascapheus; species Megascapheus bottae. The sequence continues at coordinate 3,870,065 of NC_143528.1, read as the reverse complement.
TTTTGCCTTGTAATTGATAATTTTTGATGGCCTCAATCTCTTCATTGAATCTTTGTTTTAGGTCTTGTATTGACTTCTTTAATTTGATGTTCTGTGTCTTCTCTTATATCCTTTAGCTGAATGATTATTTTTGCATTGGAGTCCTTTTCTTTCTCATGGAATTCAGTGAGCTTTTTCCTTGTCAATTCTATGAATTTCACTAATAATCTTTGGTTAGTTTCATCACACTCATGGATACCTTGTGTAGGCTCTCACACTTTTCATTGTATATTTGTCAGTAATAATTTTAAAGCATTTTTGAGAATGATCTTCTAGATTCTTCATTAACTAATCTATTGCCTGATTATATTGTGTCAGAGATGAGGTTCCTTGACCTGCCATTTTTCTTGTGTTTCTATGATTTGTTCTGCTCATTTGGGAAAAAAAGCAAATGCAAAACACAAGAAAACACCATTTAATGTCAACAATAAAACCAGAGTCCTGTTATTGTAAAGATGTTAAGTTAGAATTTTAAATTATAAATAGGTATTCTCCTATCTTTTGTTGAGAGGGGATAATTATTGTGCTGGAAAGATATATATAGTGCAGCCAATGAGAAAATCTCTTGTTGGGGGAAATTAATTCAAATAAAAAAGATAATAGGTTGAGCCAATTAGACAGATTCAAAATGGAAACAAATACAATCTAGCTCACAGAAAATTTGGGATCAATGGAATAAGAGAAGGGCCAGAAATCAAGGAAAATAATTTAAAGTGAAATTAAAAGAAATAGATATAATGAAAAATTAAGGAGAAAATGAAAATAGAACAATTTTTTTAAAAAAAGGAACAAAAGGAAGACTAAGACCAAAATCTTAAAATAGAAATTTAAAAAAGAAAATTAGTTAAAAGATACATAAAACAATATACTATATATAAATAATAGGAAAAATAAATAAAAATAGAAATTGAGCAACAAAAATATAGGCAGAGTTAAGAGTTAAGACAGAGGCCTAGTAATCGCCATGCATTGTATATCTATAATTAAACAGAACAAAAAAAAGAGAAAGAAAGAAAGAGGAAGGAAAGAAAGAAAAAGAAAAAAGTAAAAAAAACAGGCCTTGTATCTCCGGATGTCTGGTATACAGTCCCTATTATAGAGTCTCTGTTTTCCTTGTTCTAACATGCTGTCCGTGTAAATCAATATCTGGGTGACACCAGGAGAGGGAGTTCCTTATTTCACAGGTGGGAGTTGTCTCTGATGTTTGTAGACTGCAATCTGCACTGCTTCCTTGCACGGGATTGGGGCACAGTGGGATGGAGAAGCCTTCTGAGGGATGTGGCTGTTACTAGATTCTCCCACTCAGGCCTGACTGAACCTTACTAATAACTCAAATGAATTCTCTAATCAGCTTGTTTGAACGGCCAGAATAAAGCTCTGTGTTACTGATTTGGAGCCTTTATGGGCCTCCTCTCTGCCTAGATTAGGCTGTGTGTGGGGCGGGGGGAAGCAGATGTGTGGTACCTGCCACCTGTGCCTCTGCAGAGCCCTTCGGTTTGGGAGGGGCTGTGGTGCATCTGGAATCTCCTTTGCCATACGGTGGGGGCCAGCTCCGGAGATCCTTCTCTTAGCCCGGCCTGAAATCCCTCTCAGCTTTTACGACCTGTCCAGTTTCTTTGTTCTTGAATTTCAGTAAGGTTTTAAAGTTGAAATTCCAAGATGCTTGGCTGCTGCAAGCAAACAATATACCTGGAATGCCAAGTTCCTCCTTGCTCAGAATTGAGGGGCGGGGCTTCCTCCCTGTAGGTGGAACTGACTGCCCGTGGGCGGAACTTCCTCCCTGTGGACAGAACTGGCTTCCGTGGGCCGGACTTCCTCCCTGTGGGCAGAACTGGCTTCCATAGGCGGGACTTCCTCCCTGTGGGCAGAACTGGCTTCCATAGGCGGGACTTCCTCCCTGCGGGCAGAACTGGATACCCTGGGCAGAGCTTCCCTTCCTTCAAGGAATCTTTCCTTTGTTGCCAGAGGGAGATGGTGCAACTGTATCAGATTCCTTCTGCCTTTCCCCAAATGGCCAAACTCCTAGTGCAAATAGGTTTCCAGCAGGGGGAGGGTTTCCTTCCACAGGCTGTTCTGGGGAGGTGGTGGGTGTCTTCTCTGGGGTACTCACGCTTTCCGTTGATGTTTCCAGCCCTCTGTGATGTGACCAGTTGCCTCTGCTTCTGTCTGTGGCCAGCTGGGCTGGGGCCTGGTGGTCCTGGCGGCTAAATTCCCACTGAAAGGACATGGAAAGCTCAGGGGCAGCTCACACACTCCCTGGGCTGGCCGGGCTAGAGGGCACCTAATTCTGTCTTCTTGCACCGTGTGTAATGTGTTTCGTTGGTGTATATCTCTGTATAAGTACAGCTTATCTGGAGTGACTCTGGATGTGGAGAACCCGATGACCAGAACTGTGAAGCTGTTCTTCGGAAAGAGCTTTCTTGGTTCCCAGTTGTCTTTCCACCATCTGCTCCGGACTGTCTTCCTCACGTATTTTCAAAGTTCTCTTGTCTCCTTGTTCAGGAAAGACACCGCATTTTGGTCTCGGGTTCCCAGGAGGATCACTGTGCTGTTTGTACTCTTTGTCTTGAGAACCTTCTTGTGTTTAAATTCAGTTGATCCCGTCTGTCTTCTAAACATTCTTTTCCTCTGAGAAATTGTGTCCATGTAATCTCAGAATTTTCATACTGTTTAATCAGTTTCTCAAGTTCATTTTGCACTTCACCTTCCAGTTTAGCCCTCATATGCATTCTACCGTGATGCTCAGATATTTGAGGCTGTTCCCTCACTCTCCTACTTTCTGCGTTTAGTGGTAGCAGTTTAGTATCTTTGTTTTCCCAGCAACACCTTTGTCGAATCATTTGACTGTGTGCCTTGCGCTCCATCCTCAGGATGTTTTCCATCTCAGTTTTCAGGCGAGCTTGTGTGGCCCGCACTCTCAGGAAGTTTCTTTCTGCCACTAGGTGCCTGGGTGTTTCCTCTGGCGTCTCCTGCCCCTGGGTCTTTCTGGAACTTGGTGAGTGTGGTCGATGGTCCACCTGCTCTTTCCTGTTGGTGGGAGCTGGGTCTTGGGCCTTTGGCCTCCTCTTTTCCTCTTCATGAGTCTTCTGGTTCTCCTCCTGAGCTGTATTGTGGATGGTTCCCACAACGGGTTTTCTTGCACCCTTCACTAACATTGCTTTGTCAGCGTGGTGAACTTGGATTTTTCTCTCCTGCTGGCCCGATCTCTTCAATGCCAGGATAATCTTTGCCCTGAAACTGGGCTCAGGTTTAGGGTACATTTCTAGCTGGGGTCGTCGGGGTGATGGTCCTGCACAGCTGCCAGGGTGGCGCCTGGCGTGTGAGTGCCCATCTGGAAATGGGTACAGGTCACTCAGCGAGAACTGGGAATAGAGGTGGCAGGGATCAGGGGTGCGATGGGGAAGGAAATCAGGCTTAGGAAGATCTTGCAGTGTCCCTGCTTCTTGCTTGCTCTCAGAGGAATTGACCCCAATAACTGTGAGATGGCAGGTGTTCCCCGCCTTGGCCAAGTCCTTCCTGCGTTGTTTTGCCTTCTCAGCTGCCAGTTTGGCCAAGGCAGTGTTTTGTTTAATGCGCCGGCCATGGATGGTTTGGGCACTCTCGGAGGGCTGCAGGGTGTCGGCGTTCTTCATGGTGGGCCGGTGCAGTTTGCTATCTGCCTGTTTGAAATTGGCCCCGGCAGTGTGGACTGCTGCCCGGGGGCTTCCCACAAGATGAACGGTGGAGGAAGGCCCTGGGGAGGATGGAGGCCTGGGAAGCTGAACTTCCCGGGCTTCAGGCTCGGCCCAGGATGCGTGGCCTCCACCCCGGCCCCCCAGCTTTAGGGGGCTGAGTGAGGGGAGGGCAATGTTGGTGACCCTGCGTTCTGTCATGTCCTGGGCTGCCAGACTGGTCCTGGCAGCCAGGAGTTTAGGGGTGGGGAGATCTCCTCCCAGATGCTCCTGGAGGAGATGCTGGATCGCGAGGGTCATCAAGATGGTGCGGCCCTGGCCCTGGTTGATGTCCTCCACTTTGGGGGTACCCCCAGCAGGTGGTCGGCAGAGGGACTCTCCCGTTGGGGGGCTCACAGGGGCTTGCATAGCTTGGGTGATAACTGGGAAGGTCACGTTCAATGTCCCCTGCTCAATGGAGGGCCGAGGCCTGAAGGAGGGTGGCCTGGCCACCCGGCCCTGGGTCCTCTGCGGGTGGACGGCACGGGAAGGGCCCCTCTTGATGGCACTGGAGGAGATCAGGCCCAGGTTCACCTCCTCGTCCTCGGTAGTGGACGCAACCCCGAGCGTTGGTCTTTGGAGGCCTCCCCACTCCACCACCTCGGTAGAGGAGGAGTGATCTGTACTGCTGGTGGAACTGGAGGTCTTGGACTGCTTCCCCTCCACGGCAGTGCCAGGGACCCCACGAGATAGAGGTCGGGGGTCCCTGCCCTCCACCACCCCGGGCCTCTGGTTCACTGAGGAGGGCCTGCGCTCTTGGGTCTCCTCCTGACTCGTGGAGGACCCAATAGGAGATGGTGATTCGGCCGTCCAGCTCTCCACTTGGGAGCCGATGGAAGAACGCTTCCTGCGGGTGGTACCCACGGAGGCGGGCCTGCGCAGGGTCACCTTCCCAGCCATGGAGGCGGGTCTAGCAGGAGGTGGCCTGGTGGCCTGGCCTTCACTTCTGCGGGCACTCAGCTCATACTGGCTCTGGGTGGTCACTGGAGAGGCGCTTGTCTTGTCCTTTGGGCCCCATTGCCCTGGACCCCTGGAGAGCAGGGCCCTGCTCTTCCTGAGCCCTGGGGTCCGCGGTGGTAGGCCTTGACTTTCTGGATAGAAAATGGGTCTTCTAACTCTGTACAGTACTCACAGTCCGCAGCTACACGATCCTAGGTATACGAGCGCTGGCGCGTGCCTCACTCTCTTGCTAGGATCTGGAGCCCAGAATTCTGTGAACAATGGGAAGTTGTCGGGGTGGTCTCTCTGTCCTCCCGGAGTCTCTATGGTGCTGTGGGCTTGAATGCAGGACATGGGGTGGTGGCCCTGCCTGGGGCTGAGCCCCGTGCCCCTTTTTGTCTTCCCCTCCTCTCCTGTACTTCTCTGTTGCTCTTGGGAAGGGCTGTATCTGGGGACATCACCTTACCAGGGATAGTCATAGTAGCTCATACAGAAGAAGTTGTCTGTTGTTGGCAGGATGCCAGAAAAAGAACACCACTCCCTAATCACACACACACACACACACACACACACACACACACACACACAGAGGAAAAAGAAACAAACAGTGGGATTGTCTTAGGGGATTTGTAGGGTGGTATTTGGAGCTAATAACCTTTTATTTAGTTCTGTTTTCAAACATTTTATGGAACTCTACTTGAAACACAATAAGTTTTATTCAATATGTGTATCATTTGATGAGCTTTAGTTGTCTGTGAGAAACAGTTTGGGATATTGGCATGCAGGCAGAAGTGCTCCTTTTATATCTCTAACTCAGCAGGCCCTACCCCTTTGTTCACATTGGCTCTGCTCAGGGTCACAATCTGCAAAAGCATGTGGCTTAATTACAGGATGTAACTGAAACTCAAGGAGCCTCTAACAGGATGCTTAATTAAAATGAAACAGACAGAGAAAGGATGTATATAACTAAATGTAACTAACAAGAGCCAGGCCACCTTGCCAAAGGAGGGACTTTTCAGAAAAGTAATTCTTTAACGATTTATACAAGGAAAGTTAACAATAACACTTCAAATAGCCATAACTGGTTCTGTTATACAAGTAAAGATTCACTTCAAAGAAGTGCTATAATTTATGTTTGTGATCTTTGGATTATTTCAAATGAATTATTAGCAAAAAATAGTTTTATGCACTGGTTGAAATGTATATTTCTCATATGGAAAGTCTTACTTTCATTTCTACTCATTCTCCCTATTTAAATCCGTAATATCAATATCTGGAAAGACTGCCATATCTTTCTCAAATTGAAAACTAGCTTCTTTATCCAGTGATAGTTACAGTGTCTCGTTTCTGTAATCTTAGGCATTCAGTTGTTGGAAATCTAGAGGTTGGCAGTTTGAGGCTGATGGGTACCATGCTGGTTTAATGGAGGTTCAGGAAGCTTTTGAAACCAGATGGTAAGGAGCCTGTAAGTTTCCAAATGCCGTGATACCATTCTTCAAATTTAAGGGAAAGGGAGGTGATAAAGTTTGGGTTTGTTTTGCCATGTGTATTCAATTCTGATTCGGCCCAAGCTAGTTTCCTCAAAAGTTTTTAGAGGGGAAATGGCTCTGTGGCTTAAGTTGTAGAGTGCTAGAGTACTTGCCTATCATGTAGGAAGCCCTTGGTTTGATTCTTCAGTACTACATAGACAGAAAAAGCCAGAAGTGGTGCTGTGGCTTAAGTGGTAGAATGCTAGCCTTGAGCAAAAGAAATTCAGTTACAATGTCCAGGCCCTGAGTTCAAGCCCCAAGATTTGCAGAAAAATAATAATAATTACTTAGAAGGTAAAGACTGATGTATAGAGCATATTTGAAAAGCTCTTATTTTCTCATAAAATTGTATATGGTATAGTAGAATTTGCCATATGAACAATGTGATCAAGAATACATTGGGCCAGGAATGTGGCCTAGTGGTACAGTGCTCAACTAGTATGAAGCCCTTGGTTCAATTCCTTGGTACCACTGTAATAACTAGAGAGTAAGAATATCCATGGAGGCACAGTTAAAGGTAACAAGGAAATTTTATTAGTTAGTCAGCAACCACCAGGGACGAGTTGTTTATTTTTTTTCCCTTCTGTTCCTCAGGCCTCTTCTCCATGTGAGCCTCTTGCTCTCTTCCTCTCCACAGTCTGTCCATGAGCCTCTCCCCTGGCAGCAGGCATCTCACCTCTCCACAGGCCTCTTGCCTCTCTGCAGGCTTCTTGACCTTCTGCAGGCTTCTCTGAAGGCTTCTTGTCTCCTGTCTCTCCATCTCTCCCTTCCAGAACCCGACCCACTATGTCTAGTCCTCATCCTCACACACACACATATACACCAAGTTTCCATTTCTCTAAAATCATTTGTGTTTGGAGTCCTGAAGCTCTCCTGTCTTCTAGTGATTCATCAAGCAAATAGTAGCCCCCCTTACATTGTGCAATGCAGTACACTGAATTTTTTTTGTCTCTTGGTTTGAACTCAGGCCTTGGGCATTGCCCCTGAAAAATTTTGCTCAAGGCTATCACTCTACCGCTTTGAGCCATAACACCACTTCCAGTTTCCTGGTAGTTAACTGGAGATAAGAGTCTTGTGCATTTTCCTCCCTGGGATTGACTTTGAACTAGAATCCTCAGATCTTAGCCTCCTGAGTAGCTGGGATTATAGGCATGAGCCTGGCCAGTAAGAAGACCACTTGAACACAGTCTGGTACAGGAACAATTTGCCAGCTGAGGGTGACAAGGCCACCTCCCCACAGGAGGAAAAATAATGCCAGTCCTTTATTCCGGGTCAAATTCATATTCAGAGGGGCTTGGAGTGGGAAGTAAAGGAAGTCTGCTGCATGCTGAATGCTAAAGATGGCACATAGCTGGGGCAGAGTTTTCTGACTATAACAGTTACGGTTTGGCAGCATTCCCTTCTGCTACCCAAAATGGAGCCAGGTGGAGCAAGAAGGCTTATGGCAGGAAGTGAGAGATTAAATAGGGGGAGGGATATAGCCACAGTGGAAGTGGATGTGATCTGAGAGGGTGGGGAAATACCTCAGATTGGGGCATGTCCTGCTGCCCCCAGGCATGCCAGTTGCCAGGGTTACAGGTGCTGGGCATCTGGGTGTAGGGTGCAGGGGGAGAGAGCCAAGGGAAGTAATTTCTTTCAGGCAGACCTAATACTAACCACTCTGACCAGCTCACCATAACTTCTTTCCAGATTTCCTTTACCCATCTTATTCCCTTCCAATCTCTTTACCAAATAGCCCCCACTCCTCCATATATACACGTAGTTACCAGTGGTCCCCTTCAAAGTAAATGAATCACATAGGGAAAACTATTTGCAGAACCATTTTCTGGAATTTCTGGGCACGTGGTGCAAACTTTGAAGGCCCAGGAAGCCTTCTATTAGAGTGACCTGAAGTATAAATGGACCACTCCTTTCTTCGTGGATCACCCCACCTGCAGTTTACTTGCACATTATGACTGTTTTTCCCTTCCTTCCCTTTTCACGTTTGGTGCCTGGCTCCACCTTCTGTCACCTGATGCTATTCTTCCTTCTCTAATAATTAACAATGCCACTACCATTCTCCCATTCAGAGTGGCAAGTCCTCTTCTCATTCCCACCTTTTGTAAATAGTCACCACTTTGAATTTTGGCACTAGCAGCAGGACTTGTAGATCAGCTGATCTACAGGTTCAACTTTGATTTTTGTAGGAGTGGAGAGGTAAGACTACATGATCCTGTGACTCAAAGTCACCCAGGGTATATTGCTAATGGCAGAGCATGGATAAAGTCTTAGTGCTTTTTGGTTCCTAATTCGGTAACACTTCCAGGAACCAGACAGTATCATCAGTAAGAAGTAGAATGGAAATATGTGTGCTTAGCAAAATGTAGTCCCTAGGTTCAATCCTCAAATATAGAGGTGACACAGAAAGCCACAGAAGCAATTCCTCATGCCTTTGTTTGTTTTTGCCAGTCCTGGAGCATGAACTCAGGACTGAGCACTGTCCTTGGCCTTTTTCCTCAAGGCTAGCACTCTACCACTTGAGCCACAGCACCACTTCTGGCTTTTTTCTGTGTATGTGTTACCAAGGAATTGAATCCGGGTCTTTGTGCACGCTAGGCAGGCACTGTACCACTAGGCCAAACTCCCGGCCCCCTCATGCCTTTTTGACTAAAACATCCTCCACCCATTTTATTCAGTTACAAAATAAACTCTACCTCCATCCACAGCCAAGCAAGACCACTTGGCTTGCTCTGCATAGCTACTGAGTTGTGTAGAGCTCAGTGGGAGGACAGCAAGCACCTTGGTTATGGTCTTGGTTCATTTGAGATACTGCAACAAAGCACCTCACACTGGGTGCTTTGTTTATATAATTCTGGAGGCTGGGAAGTCCAAGGTCACCTGCAGATCCGGTATCTGGTGATGCATGTTCCTTCTCTCTGTGTCAGGAAAACCGAAGGGGCAAACATTCTCAAGAATCCTGTGTGTGTGTGTGTGTGTGTGTGTGTGCGCGCGCGCGCGTGCGCGCGTGTACCAGGACAGGGACTTGAACTTAGGGCATAGGTACTGTCTCTGAGACATTTTTTTTCTCTACCACTTGAACCACAGCTGCACTTCAAGTTCTTTGTGGTTAATTGGGAATAAGAGTCCCATAGAGTTTTCCTGCCTGAGCTGGCAGGAAAGACCTGGGTCTTTGTGCATGTTAGGCAGGCACTCTACCACTAGGCCAAACTCCCAGCCCCCTACCCAGTTTTTAATCTTCTTGTTTTACTCTCTGATAGATCCCCTCAATGTTATCTTCTTTTAACTTTACCTATTGAGTTTTTCCCCTGTCATTCCATTTCTTATTTCAATGTGCTCTTCCTTATTTTCTGAATGTTCTAAGGAGCCTCATGATTTTTATATATATATATATGCACTTATATGTATATATACATTAGATAATAGCTACTAATTATATAATATATAATATTTTTAATTGTGAGGTTTTTCTGTGCTGGAGATGGAACCCAGGGCCTTGAGTATGCTATCATAAAAATTAAATTTAATTTTAGCTGATACATAGCATAAGAAGCATGTATTTGCCTGGCACTAGTGGCTCATGCATATAATCATAGCTACTTAGGAGGATGAGATCTAAGGATCACGGTTCAAAGCCGGCCCGGATACAAAAGTCCATGGGGGCTCTTATCTCCAATTAACCACCAGAAAACTGGAAGTGGTAGAGTGGTAGCTTGGAGCTAAGGAGCTCAGGGACAGTGCCCAGGCCCAGAGTTAAGCCCCACAACCAACAAAATAAATAAATAAATAAGCACATATTTAAGAGATACATATGTGATATTCTACTACATGTATATATTGTAGACATATCTACTTTTCAAACAATGATCATTTATCTGGCAATGGTGGCATTTGCCTATAACTCTAGTTCTTGGGAGGCTGAGACAGGAAAGTTAGGATTGGAAGCAACCTGGGGCTACATAGAAAGGCCAGGGATTCAAAGCTAAAAACAAACAAAACTGTCATCATTTCTTCATGATGAAAACATTCAAAATCCATTTTTCAGCTTGATAATGATGTACATATATTTCATTAGAATTATTTTAAAATGAGTGTAGTATCTTCTTTCACCTCAGTAAGAACTATTTTCTCTTTCCCTCCATGTTCTTCTCTTTCATGTTCTTTCTTTGAGTGGACTGCAGGGCTGGTGGATGCTTTGATTATCATAGGGACTAGAAAGAGAAGGGTCTTTGGTACAGACATCTGAACTCTCTCCTAAAGTTAAGAAAATAGATGGAGGCATGACTTATACAGTAAGTCAAATAACCAAATTTTGCTAAATTACCAGTAGAGTGGAGCAGATCTAGAAGAGGTCAGCCTTAGTGAACAGGAACTGAGGAACACAAGGAAAGTTTGGGCTAAGCCTTTTCTGGAGAACACTCGGGACCTCAGGGCAGCACCAAACCTTAGAAGAGATGATATAGTTGGGCTTATCTATTTTTAAAATTTTGTATCTATGGGCTAGACTGTAAAGACATACATTTACAAATTTTATATTGATTAGTTTTTACTCTGAAAGAAACTGTTGCTCCCTGTTCTTTTTTTTTTTTTTTTTTTTTTGCCAGTCCTGGACTTGAGGGTTTAAGCACTGTCCTTGGACTTTCTCAAGGCTAGAGCTCTACCACTTGAGCCTCAGCACCACTTCCAACTTTTTTTTTCTATGTATGTGGTACCGAGGAATTGAATCCGAGTCTTCCTGCATGCTAGGCAAACACTCTACCACTAGGCCAAACTCCCGGCCCCTGTTCTTTTTTTTTTTTTTCCACTGCCATCCTCATCTCATGACCTGGATGCTGTCCTTTAGCTTTTTTACTCAAGGTGGATCCATAGCTCTAACCTTGGCTATTTTTTTTTCCTTTCTAGTGATTGGTTGGAGATAAAATCATAGGATTTCCCTGCCTGAGCTGGCTCCATATTTTGATCTTCTGATCAGCAGATTTCCCCCTTACCTAAATAGTTAGGATTATAGGTGGAGCCACTGATGCAGACTTCAGCTAAGCTGTTTCTCCTTCTCCTTCTCCTTTTGTCAGTCACGGTACTTGAACTCTGAACCCAGGCATTGTCCCTAAGCTCTTCAGCTCAAGGCTACCTCTCTACCTCTTGAGCCGCAGTGCCACTTCTGGTTTTCTGGTGGTTAACTGAAGCATTTCATGGACTTTAGTGCCCAGACTGGCTTTTAACCAAGATCCTCAAATCTCAGCCTCCTGAGTAGTAGGATTACAGGCGTGAGCCACCAGCACCCAGCCCTTTATTCTTTTTTGGTCTCAGTTTTTCTCTTCTCTTAAAAAGAATGAGGTTGATGACATGTTGTTGCCAGACAGATGTGGGACACCCAGTTAATTGTAATGCAGACAAATAGCGAATAAATGTAAACCTTACATTACAATTCTGTGCATCTGAGGCAGACTATTTGAGTCAAGGTATCAATATGTAAAGGAAGCTGGCTTTGCATTTGCACTTTCCCCTGTCTCATTCTGCCAAGTGCTAGGATTAGACATGTGCACATTCTGCCCAGTGAAACAGTTCTTAAGCTACCTACCACAAATAGTGTTTAAATGGCTGAACTTAAAGGACATTCAGACATTCAGGACATTCATGTCTAGATCTGTCTGAGACAGAGGGAGTGCTTGTTTTCCGCTAGGTCTCTACTTGCCACTTATCTCTTCTGAAAAAGGAAATTCAAGCTCCACCCTCTGTTGTAAAATTTTCAAGGCCAAGGTAATGAAGGATTTATAATGACATGTGTCACAGTAATAAAAGGATTTATAACTAAGATACAAATCATTTCACAGCTTATTATTTTCCAAAAATCATGGTGAAAAACTCAACTGAAGCTGGGTATTAATGGCTCAGGTCTGTAAGTAGCTAGAGTTACAGGAGGCTGAGATCTGAGGATTGAAGTTCAAAGCAATCCTATATTGGGCAGAAAAATTCATGAGACTCTTATCACTAATTAACCTTATAAGGCTGGAAGTAGATTTATAGTTCAAGTGGTAGAGCGTCAACTTTGAGCAAAAAGGTTAAGAGAAAATTCCTAGGCCTGGACATCTACCCAGAACACATGAGCTAGGATACCATAAAGATATTATCCATGGTCATTGTTGCACTGTTTACAATAGCCAAGTTGTGGAAATAGCTAAGCTGCCCTATAATGAATGGATCCAATGGAATTTTACACAGTCATTAGAAAAAAATAATATGTCATTTGCAGGGAAGTGGATGCACCTAGAACAAATCAGTGAGGTAAGTCAAATTCAGAGACAAATGGTATGTATTTTCTTTCATATGCAGAAGCTAAATCTAAAATATGGGGGTACAACGAATTATAGAGGTCTACACCCAGTAAGACCAAAGGAAGATACTATGAAGAGAGGAAAAGCATAATGCCTATGTGTATATCTGATCATACCAAACATCAAAACGAACTCCAGGAATTAAAAACCAAAGGTTTTACTTTCTTTCTTTCCTTTTTATTTTATTTATTTATTTTTTAGCCAATCCTGGGACTTGAACTCAGGCCTGGGCACTGTCCCTGAGCTTCTTTTACTCAAGGCTAATAATATTCTACCACTTGAGCCACAGCACCACTTCAAGCTTTTTCTGTTTAGGTGGTACTGAGGAATTGAATTCAGGGCTTCATGCATGCTACTACCAAGCCACATTCCCAGCCCCACGTTTTTTCTTTTTTGCTGTCTGCCTGCCTGCCCACCGTCCCTCCTTTCTCCTCTCTCTTCTTCTTTCCCTTCTTCCGTTCTTCCCTCCCGCCCTCCCTCCCTGCCTTCCACTTCCTTCCTTTCTTTCTTTCTTTCTTTCTTTCTTTCTTTCTTTCTTTCTTTCTTTCTTTCTTTCTTTCTTTCTTCCTCTCTTCCTTTCTTTTTGTCCCATGTGGGGCATGTCATCACTCAGGGCGTGGGTGCTGTCCTTGAGCTTTTGCACTCGAGGCTAGTGATGTACCACTTTGAGCCACAGTGCCACTTCTGGTTTTCTGGTACTGAGATAAGAGTCTCTTGGATTTTCCTTCCCTGACTGGGTTGGAACCATGATCCTCAGGCCTCAGCCTCATGAGTAAATAGGATTACTGGCATGAGCCACTGGCCACTGCTTCTCTTTTTGTGCTGCTTGTTCATTTGTATGTTTTTGGTAGTGTAAGGGGAGGCACAGAAAAGGAGGGACGAAGGTTGAACAGATGCAGCAATGGTTCTCACTGGGCACTCTGTTAAAAATGAACTCTACACCTGTGTGTAGGAATGGGAGGGAAAACCTGGAGAGAGTAAAGAAAGGTGACATTTCCAAAAAAAAAGAAATATACTCCTAGCTAGGAACTGGTCTTATTTATCTTTTTTCTTCTTTCTTTCTGTTATTTTCTTTTTTCCTTCTCTTTCTTTTTTTTTGGCCAGTCCCAGGGCCTGAAACTCAGGGCCTGAGCACTGTCCTTGGACTTTCTCAAGGCTGAAGCTCTACCACTTGAGCCACAGCCATTTCTGGCTTTTTCTATGTATGTGGTACCAAGGAATTGAACCTGGGTCTCTGTGCATGCTAGGTAAGCACTCTATCACTAGGCCAAACTCCCAGCCTTATTCATCTGTTTAAGAAAATAATTTCTAGCTGTCACGGATGGCTCATGCCTGTAAACCTAAGAAGGAAACCTCCAGCCCAAGCAGGAAAATCTGTGTGAAGGCATTGTCTCTTCCTTCTTGGCCCAATCATTTTATGTATCCAAAGATGGAATATGAAGGATTGACCTCCACTTTGTTTTCACAGATGCACTCAGACATCAGGCAAGCCACCAACAATATGCACAGTCTGCCTAAGGCAGGCAGGGCAATCTACCTAAGCTTGCCTGTAAGCATTCCGTTGTGGGCACAACGGAAAAGCCCCCCACCTCCCTAGGCCTAATGGCTTTTGCATGAAACTCTGCCTCCTTGCTCAAACCCTTCATGCTCAGCTTCTGTCCCAGCTCTGACACACAGTCTCCAAGCCCATGGGAAGGCTGTGTCCTTCACTGCTGTATGTCAATAAACAGTCCTTACCTGTGGAAGATCAAGTCTGACCTGTTCCCTTCCTTTCCCCTTCATTTTCCTAATACTGCAAGCATCTTATCTCCAATTATTTACCAAAAAAGCTAGAGATGAGGAGGGCTCTGGTGGCTCCAATATGTAAACATAGCTACTCCGGAGGCTGAGATCTGAGGATTGTGCTTAAAGGCCAGCTCAGGCAGGAAAGGCCATGAGACCCTGCGTTCAAACTCACAATTGACAAAAAAACAATTAGGGCCAGGAGTTTGGCCTAGTGGTAGAGTGCTTATCTAGCACACCAAGACCTGAGTTCAATTCCTCAGTACCACATATGTAGAAAAAGCTGGAAGTGGTACTGTGGCTCAAGTGGTAGAGCTCTAGCCTTGAGACATTCCAAGGACAGTGCTCAGACCCTGAGTTCAAGCCTCAGGACTCTTAGAAGTGGAGGTGTGGTCTAAGTGGTAGAACAGTTCTAACTGTGAGCAAAAAAGCTCAGAGATAGTGCCTAGGAGTTTAGTTCCAGTCCCAGAACAAAAGAAAGGAAGGATGGAAGGAAAGAATTTCCAATGCATTTTTTTTCTGTTTTAGGTTTAGTGGTATATTAGGTTGGGGAAGTAGCTTAGTGGTAGAGTTTAACTAGGGTGTGTGAAGCCCTAGGTTTGATCCCAATCACTGTAATAAATAAATAAGTAGTGAGATCCACATAGACAGAGTCATCCTGTTATTCATCATTGTAATGCTTGCTTACTCTCAATAAATGTTTTAATACCAAGAGCCTGTGGACCAAAGATGTTTTCTTAGATTGTAAAATCAATTTGCATATCTATTTTTTGTTTCAGAAAATGACTGGACAATCAATAAAAGCTGTTGAGACATAAAAATCGCTGACATTTGGTTCCTGGTCTTAGGAGATGTGGAATAAAGTGAGTCTAATGAGAAAATGAAAGGATTTATACACTTCACACTATCACAAGGTTGCTTTTTCACTTGAAAAATGAATGACAGTGTCAGATTACTCTGGCACTTAGATTCTAATGGATATACTTAACACTGAGCTATCAGTTTTATTTTTAAACAATGCCATGCAAACGATCAGCAGAATGCATTCAAACCTGCCATGAAACGTACAGATTTCAACTGAAACCTATGTGAAGAGACTGTTTCCAGCATTTTATTTATTTATTTATTTTCGTGCCAGTACTGGGTGGGGATTGAACTGAGTCCCTTAGTCTTTTTGTTCATGGCTGGCACTCTATTACCTGAGCCACAGCTCCATTTCTGACTTTTTTGGCAATTAATTGGAGATGAGTCCCATGGACTTACTTGCCCCTGATGGCTTTGAACCATGATCCTCAGATCTCAGTCTCCTGAGCAGCTAGGATTATAGACATGAGCCACCAGTACCTAATTTGGTTTTGAGCCTTTTGAAGGAAATGGCAGACAATGAAATGAAGGAATGACAAGGAAATGAAGACAGTGCTTTCAACTACTCTCTTACTTGACATCATCCTGCCATAACACCCAGTTCTTACTTTTTTTTTCAATATCCTAAACACCAGCCATGATGGGTTACTATGTTTGCAATTTGGTCAGTGGAGAGGGAAATCCTCACCTGAGGATTTTTGGATTTCACCCTGATGCACATCTACTTTGAACTGGGGAGAGAGGAGTAGTTACAGGGTCATAGTACCAGGGCTTAAATTAGAGAAACTAAAAATAAAGCAGCCCTGAGACCTCATGGCTGAACTATTTCAAGAATATGCAGTTCCATTTCGGTGGGCATGATTTGACTCATAGCCCGTACATGGTAACATATAATTACCAGCTTCATTCTAACGGACTCCAACCAAATGTGTGCCACTGGCCTTCTGAACATGGGGGCTGGGAGAAGCAGCAGTGGGTTTTCTGGTAACTAACTGAAAATGATGGAACCCTTCTGTAGCACATTTGGTGTCAGAGTGGGTTTCTGGAACACTAAGTAAAATTCTGCTGTAGCATCTCCAAATTCTGAAAC
This sequence comes from Megascapheus bottae, assembly GCF_031878675.1. NCBI lineage: Eukaryota > Metazoa > Chordata > Mammalia > Rodentia > Geomyidae > Megascapheus > Megascapheus bottae. Next base: position 3,853,783 of record NC_143528.1, on the reverse strand, counting down.
TTTCTTTACAGAGAAGGCACACAATGGCCAGAAGCAGCCGTGGTCACCCAAATGTTTGTGGAAATGCTTGAGGGGGCAGCGTTGTGATGGATATAGTCGTGGGCTTGGGAGAAGAATGAAAGTCCCACTCTCTGTGTAAGCGCTAAGGGAAACCTGAGGTCACTCTGGTTAGTATAGGCACTTCTTTGTGTCATGGAGGACTGGCTCAGGGTCACCGGGAGGCCCTTATTCCATTGGTGGCTCACACCTGTAATCCTAACTGCTTAGAGGGTAGACTGAGATCTGAGGGTTGTGCTTTGAAGCCAGTTCAGGTTAAAAAAAAAAGTCCATGAGACTCTTATTTCCAATTAACTGATAATAGCCAGAAGTGGAGCAGAAGTCAAGTGAGAACATGAGGCCCTAAGTTTAAGCCCCAGGACAGGCATGCTCTCTCTTTCTGTTTCTCACTTACACACAGAGATAATTATGTTGCACTTGTATATAATATATGTACAACGTCTGGTACACTTTAAACTATTTCTGTATCACTGATAACATTAATGCGATGTAAACACCATCTACATACATGTTTAGTACAGACAAAAGTTATTTTAAACAATATTCTCAGAGGGTTTGGGGCATGATTCTGAGCATCTGCCTATCCAGCATGAGGTCCTAAGTTCAAACCCCAACATCCACAGAAAAAGAATATTTCAGTATGTGCTTGGTTGAATCTACAGATGTAGAAGCCATGGACATGGAGGACTGAATGTACTGCTAGCCACACTATGTGGGACTGTGCTTAGTTTGAAGTTTATAAGTGACAGTACTTGAGTTGGATAGGACAAGAAGGACCTGTTTCAGCGTAAAGGATTTTCCAAAATAGGCCACACCCATCTACTCACAGAATTCCCATAGTATTTCTTTTGGCTTGAAAGTTCTTTAATTGTATTTCCTATTTAGATATAACTAGCTTTGCAAGCAAGTTAATTCATGGCTAAGTGTATAACTTGGAAATAGAGGGCGTGCTTAGCAAGGCCTAGGTTTCAACCCAGCACTACAAAACAAACACAAAAGAGACAAAGAGGGAAAGAAAAGAAGGAAGGGCAAGGGAGACAGCAAAGAAGAAAAGCAGAGGAAAGGAAGGAATCAGAAATGCCAGCAAGCAAGAAAGAAAGGAAATGGAGGGAGGAATGAGGGAAGGAGGGGAGGAGGAAAGAAGGAAGCAGGGAAGAAAGGAAGGAGAAACTTTTCAAATGTAGGGAGATCTTGTTCACCCAATATCCTCTGTCCACTTTTCCACCACAGGATCAGCTGCTGCATGTGACAGCCAGACATCATACCCAGTGAAGATCTAGCGTGTTCACAGAAGCACAAAATCCGTCTTATGCTTTCATAACCACACCTACTTCCTCTATACTGCAGCTCCTTACCCATTGGGAACCACTATCTGTTCTAGTTCTCCATTTCTCTATTTTATCACTTCAAAATGTTACATAACTGGAACGAATGCTTCAGTATGTGAACTTTGGCTCTTTCACCCACTCTGCATAATTCTCCGAAGATTCATTCCATCCTTGGGTTTATCAGTAGTTTGTTTCTTGCCAGGTGCCAGTGGCTCACGTCTGTAATCCACTTTGGAGATTGAGATCTGAGGATCGTGGTTCAAAGCCAAACTAGACAGAAAAATCCATGAGACTTTTATCTCCAATTTGCCAGTAAAAAGAGGAAATGAAGAAGTGGTGCTTGACTCAAGTGGTAGAGCACTAGCCTTGAGCTGAAGAGCTTAGGGACAATGCCCAGGCCCAGAGTTCAAGTCCCACAACAACAACAAAAAGGTGGAAGTGAAACTATGGCCAACTTTAAGTGGAAAAAACGAAGGGACAGTCTGGGCTCTGAGTTTCAGCTTCAGTACTAGCATTAAAGAAAGAAAGAAAGATTTCTTCATATTGCAGAATGCTAATGGAAGTACCTCTGAATTGTTTTGAGTTTAAGGTTACTAGGAATAAAGAAAGCTACTCGATAGACTTCTGTGTGGTCACAGCCTTCATTTCTCTGGGATAATGTGTAGGCGTGTAATTGTTAGGTCATATGATAGTTACATGTGTAATTTTTTTGGAAACAAGACCTCATTATATAGTCCAGGCTGGCCCTGAACTTGAGATCCTCTTGCCTCAGCCTCCTGAGTGCTGGGAATTTCGGTATGCACAGCTATACTAAGCCTGTATCCTTAATTTTTTTTTTTGCCAGTCCTGGGCTTGAGCTCAGGGCCTGAGCTGTCTTTGGACTTTCTCAAGGCTAGAGCTCTACCAGTTGAGCCTCAGCACCACTTCTGGCTTTTTTTTCTATGTATGTGGTACCAAGGAATCGAACCCGGGTCTTCATGCATGCTAGGCAAGCACTCTACCACTAGGCCAAACTCCCAGTCCCTGTATCCTTAATTTTTAAAGAAAGTGTTGGCCTGTTCTCTAGAGGGGCTGTACCATTTCATATTACCACCATCCATGATCCAGGGTCTTTGTGCCCTCATCAGTCTTCCGTTACCACTCTTAGTTATTTCAGCGGTGTGATATGTATGATATCTTCTTGTAGCAAAGAATTTAATATTTATACAATTTTCCTTTCACAGACTTTTACTTATAGCATTTTTTTCCTGTGGATATTAGTGAAACAATTTTATTAAGTAAAAAGCAGGTAACATTAAAAAAAAAACAACCAAGAGACTCTGAGTGAATATGAAATCTGCGTTTGTTACTCAGTGGGTGACCTCCTCTCCGTTGAGGCTGCCATCCCACCCCCCACAGCACAATTCAAGCCCTTGTTTGTACTTCAAGGGCGTTTTGGGGAGTGAGGAAGATTGTTCTGAGCCCGCGGACATGCTGAGGTTGCCAGTTCATCTTTCTTCTGCTTTGCTGGGTCAGCCCTTCCATTTACGGATGTAGGATTGAACCGGATACAGGACCTCTCCCCATGCTTTCTCCATCTCCAATGGCTCTCCACCAGCCTGCTATTTCTAATTTGCTGAGGGCTGGGAAACTATATAACTGGCCTTTTGAAACTAAATATTCAATCAGAATCAAGAAGCACTTTGGCTAGCTACTCAGAGGCCTTTCTTCTGGGCTCAGACTTGTAGACACTGAAGTTGACAGGTAGCTTTTCTGAAATTCAGGTCTGACAAATTCAGAGGGTAAAAGTACACATGGATATTTATGGCCATTTATCTAATTAGAGCCCTCATAGCGTCATTAAAGATTAGGTGTAAGAGCCGCTTATGGGTGGCTCAAACCTATAATCTCAACTACTCAAGAGGCTTAGATATGAGGATTGAGGTCCAAAGCCAACCAGGGCAGGAAAGTGTGAGACTACAAAAAAACCCCAAACAAACAGGGCTGGGAGTTTGGCCTAGTGGTAGGGTGCTTGCCTAGCATGCACGAAGACCCAGGTTTGATTCCTTGGTACCACATAAATAGAAAAAAGCCGGAAGTGGTGCTGAAGCTTAAGTGGTAGAGCTCTGACCTTGAGAAAGTCCAAGGACAGGGCTTAGGCCCTGAGCTCAATCCCAGGGCTGGCAAAAAACAAAACAAAACAAAAAAAAACCCCAAACAAACAAAAAAACAAAACCATAAACTAGAAGTGGAGCCGCAGCTCAAGTGGTAGAGTGCTAGCTTTGAGCAAAAAAGGCTCAGGGACAGCACCTAGGCCCTGACAAACAAAAGGATTGGGTATAAGGACAGATTTAGTTTGCTATTGTTTAGTTGCTAAGTGAAGGAGTTAAGTTAGACTGGGCTTAAATCTCCTGCCTAGTGATAAACATATATAACTGTGTGTGCACGCACACTGGTACTGTGGCTTGGACTCTGGGGTCTCATGCTCTTTCTTGGCTTTTTCCTCTCAAAACTGACTTTCTACCACTTGGGCCACAGGTCCATGCCTGGCTTTTTGTTGATTAATTGAAGATAAGAGCCTCAGGGACTTGTGCCTGAGCTGATTTTGAACTCATGTTTTGATCTCACAATGCTCATTATTCATATTACAGATGTGAGCCACTGGTGTTTGGCTTCTGCTTGCTTTTTTTTTTCTTTTTTGGTAGCAATCCTGGGGTTTGAAGTTAGGGCCTCGGCTCTTACCCAAGTTTTTATTTGTTGTTTGTTTGTTTGTTGTTAGGCTAGCAGTCTGACACTGAGCCACAGCTCTATTTCTAGCTCGTGGACTTTTCTGCCCTGGGCTGGGTTTGAAATGTGATTCTCAGTTCTCAGCTTCCAGAATACCTGTGCCCAGCAGCCTTTCACTTAATTTTAATATAATTTTGATAGATCACTTAATTTTAATATAATTTTGATAGACCTGTGTGGCTACCAAAGAGTGCTGACATTTGAAAGAAGATTCCTGAGCACAATTTTTTTGTGTGTTTGGAGAGTTTTCCTAGTGAATCATCTCACTCTCCCAGGCACTATTTGTTCTCACCGGGATAGGAGGACTTGTTCCGAAGAATTCTGATTCCTAGTGATGCAGTCTACTGCACTTATTCAAACTGACAGAGAGACAATGCCATCAGCACAAATCAATAGAGGCAGTGCATTTGGCCAGCACACTGTTGTTTCTGGGGACAGGATGCACACTTGGTTTGGTGGTTTATGTTCACATCAGATTTGGCACTATCGCAACGATTCCCAAGCTTTGTTATTAGGAAGTAATTTTGACATTATGTATGCACTCATTATAGATGTATGTATGTATACATATCTCCTGTTTATGTTTTGCATCTGATTTTATATACAAACTTCCAGGTGTTTACTAAAATCTAATCTTTCTTGATCATACTTTATTCCTGTCTCTTACTGGTGATTCCTTATTCTATAAACAGAAATTTCCGAAGTTTCTTCCACTTCCCATTTTTCCTTATTCTGAGAAGTTGAGCTAAGAGACAGTCCTTGGCCTAGGATTGTCTAGGGTTCACTGAACTGTAACTCAGAGCTCACGGATTCAGGATATGTGATTCTGAGATTTTTTTTATCTCTTTGAAACCTAAATTTTTCCCGTGGTAAAGCACAATTAATAATCTATTGTTAGATTACCAATCTTTGTAAGGGTGTGTTGAGAGAAAAGTTAGCTCTTTGTAATAAAAGTTTCAGAGTAAAATGCAAAGACTTTTATTAAAGGTAGGATAGTGATTTTTGGGGGGTGGGGGGCTGTTTCTGGGGCTTGAAGTCAGGGCCTGGGCACAATCCCTGGGCTTGTTTTGCTCAAGGTTAGCACTCTAGCACTTGAGTCATATTTCCATTTCTGCCTCTCTCTCTGTGAGTGTGTGTGTGTGTGTGTGTGTGTGTGTGTGTGTGTGTGTGTGCGTATTTGGCCTGGTCCTGAGGATTCTATTTACTTTTTTTGTGCCAATGGTCCTGGGGCTTGAATTCAGGGCCTGGGTACTGTCCCTGTGCTCTTTTTCTTTTTTTAAATTTTATTGTCAGGGTTACAGTTACATTTGCCAGGTAGTAAGTGCATTACTTCTTTTTTTAATTTAAACTTGGTTGCTTTATTTTGTATTTTTTTAAGTTTACAAAAAGCTTTACAACATCTGCTTTTCCTCTATTGATCATCAAGGCTTTATGGTAAGACAATAAATGTTTTCTCACATCAGTTGGGCATTACTCAAAACCAGTAGACAATCTACAAATAAGAACATACAGCAAAATACACTGTCTAGAACACATCTGTATATATCTATCCTAAATTAAACTTTAAAAAAGGGATTTAAAGAACAAAAACCAAATAAGCTGTTTAACACTGACAACTCTAGCAGAATACTGCTAATGCCAACAAGCTGTGTGCAGCTTTATGTCTAAACTGAAATATGTTAGCAAAACACTATTTCAATAAAAACAAATAACTCCTTAGTCTATTACGGTATCTCAAATTTTACTTTTAAACTTATAAAACCATCTCGATTAAAGGAACTGAATTCTGGAAGTAGACTTCCTGTAAGGGAAAGAAAAAACACTGGGAGGATTAAATAAAATCAACATCAGTGCCTTCTTGATCTTTCTAAAGTGAGCAACACTGCTGTTCACATTGAAGAATAGCAGGGAAAATGTACGGGATGCTTACTAGGCTTATACTTTATCAATGCTGGATAAGTCAAGAAGTTAGATTTCAAAGAGAGGAAAATTTAGGTGGCCTAAAAAAACTTATGTGGCCTTCATCAAGCTTTTAAATTTGTAAAATGGCATAAAACATACTTTGAATAGGTGCATTACTTCTTATGCATTGATACCCCTTCTCATTTTTTGTCCCCATTTCCCTCCCATCCCCTCCCAATCATCTTGTTTTCCCCCCTTCCTTTCCCTATTTCAGATAAACAAATAAACATATATACGATATACCAGCTAACAAAGTCAGACTCAGTAACAACATGAGATTAACCATAAAGGAAAAAAGAGAAAAGAAATAACATAGTGCATTAAGAACACCAATCACAAAGATAAATCTTTTGTTTCCATATCCTAGAGTTCATTTCATTTAGTCTCATCCTATACGACCTTGTATGTATAGTTTATGAGCTATTGTGAGCCTTTGCTAGGAGAGTCCAAGGTTTGTACTAATTATGACAAATGAGAAAACCATGGAGCCTATGTTCCTTTAGGTCTGGCTTACTTCACTTAATGTGATTTTTTTCCAAGTCTTTCCATTTCCTTATGAATGGGGTGATATCATTCTTTCTGATGGCAGCATAGAATTCCATTGTGTATAAGTACAATATCTTTCTTGATCCAATCGTCTACTGAGGGGCATCTGGATTGGCTTCATATCTTGGCTATGGTAAATAGTGCTGCAATGAATACTGGTGTCTTAGTAGGTTTAGTATGTCTTTGTTTCTGGACATTTGGGTAAATGCCAAAGAGTGGAATTGCTGGATCATAGGGGAGCTCTATGTTTAGTCTTTTCAGGAACCGACACATGGCTTTCTAGAGTGGTTGAGTTTACACTCCCACAAACAGTGTAATAGGGATCCCTCCTGGCCATATCCCCGCTAGCATCTGCTGTTATTAGATTTCTTGATAATGGCCATTCTAACTGCAGTGAGGTGGAATCTCAAAGTTGTTTTGATTTGTATCTCTTTCAAGGCCAGAGATATTGAGCATTTTTTTCATGTGTCTCTTGTTCATTCTTATTCAGAGAAATCTCTAAGTCTTTAGCTCACCTTTTAATAGGATGGATGGTTCTTTGAGGATTGGTTTTTGAGAGATTCAATTTCTTGAGCTGTAGGTATATTTTAGATATGAGGACCTTGTCTGTTATATGGCTAATGAATATCTTCTCCAGTGTGTGGGCTTTCTATTCAACTTGCTGGTTATTGCTGGTTATGTACTTTGCCATACAGAAGCTTGACAGTTTAATGAAGTCCCATTTGTCGAAACTTTCTTTAATTTGTTGTGTTTCTGGATCTTTATTAAGAAAGTTTTGACCTGTGCCAAGGAGACCTAGTGTGTCTCTGATGCTTTCTTATAAAGTTTTCAGGGTATCTGCTTATACCTAAAGGTCTTTGATCCATTTGGAACTAATTTTGGTGCAGGGTGACCCAACTTTAGTTTTTGTACAGGTGCTTAACCAATTCTGCCAGCACCATTTGTTCCCTGAGCTTTCTTGAGCCACAATTCTACTTCGGTTTTCTGAGCTAAGTGAGCCAGGATCCTCAGATCTCAACCTCCTGAATAGCTAGTATATACAGAAGTGAGCCACCAGCACCCAGGCTCTCAAGCTATTTTGCTCAAGGCTAGCACTCTACCACTTGAGCCACAGCACAACTTCTGGCTTTTTTGGTGCTTAATTGGTGGTAAGAGTCTCATGGACTTCATTGCTGGGCTCTAGTTGTGATCTTCAGATCTCAGCTTCCTGAGTAGCTAAGACTACAGGGCATCACTAGTGCCCAGCCGTTTCTGCTTTGGTGGTGGTTAATCATCTTTGTAGTGATTCAAAGTTCTCAGATTTGAGTAGCTAGGATTGCAGCATGCCATTGGTGCCTGACTGTTTTGTTTTTCATTTAATATTTGTTTGTTTGTTTGTTTATTCATTCATTTAGCAGTGCTAGGAATAGGACCCAGGTCCTGGAGAATGGTAGACAGACACATCACTACTAAGATCCATCTTCAGCCCCTGATACTAAGGTTTGAAATTTAGCAGGCACCCTTAGTATTCACCTTACCCTAAAACATTAACTCACCGAATCCTCAAGCATATGAGACTGTCACCTATTGTTACCACCTTCCCTATATGTTTTTCAGATAGAAACACAGAGATGGAAAGTATGAGGTTCCTTGGCTGCTGAAGTAGTTACTGCCAGAGTCAGGGGTCAAACCACGCTTGGTGCCAGGGTCTGATTATGACGCAGTTCCGGCTGTAACACTGCTGCTGACCTTCCTTGATGAAAACAATAAATTCAGAAGCCTCTGCTTAGCAATAAAGACCTTCCAGTTACTTTTTTCCTGTCCTGTTCCCCATAATAATATTTAGTATTGAGCAGGGGTGTTGGTGGCTCATGCCTGTAATCCTAGCTACTCAGGCGGCTGAGATCTGAGGACTCCAGTTCAAAGCCAGCCCGAGCAGAAAAGTTCGTGAGACTCTTATCTCCAATTAACCACCAGAAAACCAGAAGTGGTGCTGTGGCTCAAGTAGTAGAGTAATAACTTTGGGCTGAAGAGCTCAGGGACAGTTCCCAGGCCCAGAGTTCAAGCCCCAAACCCACAAATAAAAAAAATTAGTATTAAATAGCCCCTCCCAAATGGAAAGACTTAGAAAAAATCATATTAAGTGAAGTAAGCCAGACTCAAAGGAACTTAGGCTCAATGGTTTCCCTCATTCATCATAATCAGTAGAAACCTTGGGCTCTACTAGCAGAGATTTGCAATAGAGCAAAATCTTGATACATAAGGACATATAATGTGAAGCTAATTGAAAGGACCTCCAGGATAGCGAAACAAAAGCCATATAATGAATGATTGTTGTCCTTAATGTACTATGTTGTCTCTCATCTCCTTTGCTGTCCCTTGGTTATCTCATATTGGTATAGTATCTCACTTTGTTATCTGATTTATTGAATTTATTTGTATTTGGATATTTGAAATTTGATAGGGAAGGGGGGAAAACCAAGACGGGTGGGGGGTGGGGGGGGAGGGATACGGGTACCAAGACATGTGAAAGGGTATCAATGTATGTGAATTAATGCACCTTCTATCTGGCAAATATCATGTAACCCTTTTACTAATTACAATTTAAAAAAATTAAAAAAAATAAATAAATAGCCCCCCCATCCTCCTGGATCTCCCAACTACAGAGCCAGCCACCACATCCAGCTTGTTGGCTGAGATAGGGTTGTCACTATCTCTGCCTCCTGAGTAGTAGGGATTATAGCTATGTGCCATCTTCCCACCAAACTTTATGTAGGACAGAATATTATTCCACATAGAATAACTAGGTGAGGGGGAGGGAAATGGGGATCAAGACATGTGAAAGGGTATCAATGTATGGGAATTAATGCACCTTCTATCTGGCAAATATCATGTAACCCTTCTATTAATTACAATAAAAATATATGAAAAAAAGAATAACTAGGTGAGATGGAATGGAGAGTCTCAATAATGATGCACATAAAAAAAGAATAGAGAGGATATAGTCTGGCTTTGTCTCTCTCAATCCTTCACAAGGTGTATCGTTGCTTAAATCAGGTGAGTGCAGGTATAAGAGAGCGGGCTGTGGCATCCGGCTGTCTAGGTCTATACCGAGGGTTACCATAAATGGGAAAAGTATTATATATGTCAAGCGATGATTGGTAAGTGCCTGGAAAGAGTGAATAGAAAGTATACTGGAAGAGTATAATCATACAGGTTTTCATAACTGGCTGCTGAATAAGGCTGCACAGTACAATGGCCATTGGAGGACACAGAACCATTTGTAGTGGTACAATGAGTAACGTGTTTCCAAAATGACCGGGGAATGTTAGAGGTTTGGTGTGTAGCCTTGAAGCAAACTTAGCTGGTTTGAATAGGATCGAGCCAAGGACTTTGGCCTTTTCTGTCCACACTTTCCCCGAGGGGACGAATTGGCCTCAGCTATAGCTGGAACATTTTCCCATCCCTATCTTAGCAAACAGACAACAGTACAGTCTCTTCAGTGCCTTTATTGGCTGGCCCTGAGGGTTATTAGGTCATCTACTTAGCTAATGGCTAACACTGAAAATGGAAGCCCCTATCTTCATTGAAAGGTTTCTCCATCAATATTGGGAGCTTCTGAGTTGTCGAACCAAGTCATTTACAAACCAGCTCAAAAGCTGAACTCCAGCTAAGTGCTGATGGTTCACATTATCCCAGCTACTCAGGAGATTGAGGTCTGAGGATTGAAGTTCAAAGCCAGCCTGGGCAGGAAAGTCTGAGACTCTCCAGCACAAAGCTAGAAGTGGAGAGGTGTGGCTCAAGTGAAGAGTGCCATCCCTGAGAAAAAAGGCCAAGGAACAGTGTGAGGCCCCGCTTTCAAGCCCTAGCACTCACTTTACATTGGTTCAAGAAGCCCCTTTCCTCACAGACAGCCTAAAATCAGACCCTGGAAACTCTCAAATCAAAGTCGATTCGAGAGATATTGAAGTCTATATTGTATGAGTCCATCTACATGAAATATCAAAAATCGACAAGTCCCGGGGTTGTAGGGAAAGCAAGCTAGTGGCCCCTAGAGGTCAGGAGAAGAGAGGAATGGGCGTGACCATTTGACAGGTATGGTATGATGAAAATGGCAGTAGATATTGGTGACAGTTACATAGCTTTGTAATTCATCTCTCTACTCCCAACTTTATGCTGGTTAACTGGGGATAAAGGTGTCATGGACTTTTCTGCCCAGGTTGATTTTGGCCAGTGATTGTCAGACCTCAGCCTCCTGAATCTCAAGGGTTACAGATGTGTGCTGCTATTCCCCAGCCCAATCACCTTTATATCCTTCCAGCCAGACCCAAGGAAGGCCTTAGGTTTCTCTGCTTCCCAGGCATCCAGTACAGTAGTGCTCATAAAACATTTGTGGCTCAGTGACTGGTGAGTCAGGCAGGCCCCCCTGGGAAGAGTGGATGGATTTTAATAGGATCCATACCATGAAATCTGACACTTCCACCACCTTATTCAGACGGGACCATCAGTTCCAGTGGGGATTGCTCAGACAGCAAATCCCACTGTAATTGGTTTATAGCATGAATTCCCTAAAGGAACTGTGTTCCATTTCACCCTAAAAATGATAAGTTTTATTTCAAAATTAAAAAATGATACCACCCTTATGTTGGAATGTAAGGTCTGCCAGTGTCGACTGCACTTTTGAGTGAAGTGGATGTAAGTAAACTGAGTCAGTGATTGTCTAGATGGGAGCTAGGGAATAGCAGGGCTACAACTCAAAGTCGGGATATTTGGCTTCAGTGAAGATGCCCACTCAAAACCTAGAGAATCGCACTCGGGGCAGGCGTGTGTATGCACACACACACACACACACACACACACACACACACACACACACACCACGCTGATGTGTGTATTTTGGGGCTTCTTTCCCTTCTCTTCTTGCATCTTTTCTTTCCTGATTCTGGCCAAAATATTGCGAAGCAGTCTTTTTCACACCTGCGTGAGTGGTGTGGCTCATTTTTTTGCTCTGGCAGTCCAAATGGAAGAGGAGGGCTGCGGCTCCCCCACCGCTGGGATCTCCAGGCTGGCCCTGCCTGGCGTGGCTACCTCACTCCCAGGCTGTTTGTTCATCAGGGCGCCCAGAGCCGCCTGTCCCCCACGGGGAAGGTCCCACGGGGAAGCCACTATATTTAGGTTTCGGATGTTGTTAGCCGGACTAGATCGCATGTAGACTGCATCCATCTGCCCACGTGGGAGGCCCGAGTGGGAACCGGACAGACCTGCCCTTTGCGCGCCGAGGACACGGGGCGGGTGGATGACTTCACGCCCCGAGTCTCGGTTTCCTCATCGGGAGCGGGATGGATACTCACGGGATGGATCCAGGGAGACAATCCAGCGCCACCCTTGAACACGGGGGTCCTCGTGGGTCCCCCAGACAGTCTCCCGCTCAGGACACGCTCGTCTGCTTCCCACCCGAAAAAGACCCTCCAGCCCCGGTTACCGCGGGGGCCCAACTGGGCTCCCAGGACGCGGTCGCCGCCATCCGACGGACAGCACAGTGTGTGGAGTCCCAGTCCTAACCCGAAGCCCGGGCCGGGAGGGAGGAGAGCGGGCTGGGGGTGAGCGCGCGTCCCGGCCCGCCCTCCCCGGCGGCCCAGCCCGGCGCCGACACCTGCCGCGTCCCACCTGCCCCGCCGCTCGGGCGCGGGGCGGGCGCGCGGGCGGGCGGGCGCGGAGGGGGCGGCGTCCCTGCCCCGCGCCCCGCGGCCGCCCCCGCCCCCTCCGCGCAGCCCGCGGCGCCCCGGCACCCCTCGCCTCCCCCGGCGGGCTCCGCGGAGTATTGTACTCACATCCGGGGCTGGGTTTTGCTTTAAGGCGAAACGTAATTAACCCGGAAAAAAGAACCGAGAGACCGGGGAGCAGGGGTGGGGAAGGGGGAGCAGAGCGCGAGCGGCGCGGGGCACCCGGAGCTGGGCTGCGCCCTCCAGAACGCCCCACGGCCCGGAGCCGCGACCCCGCCCCGATGTGACCCAGCCCCGGCCCTGCACGGCGGGGTGAGTCGGGCGCGCGAGGGCCGGCTGGGCGGGCGCAGGGCGGGGGGTGGGACGCGCCCGCCCCGTCCCGAGACCCCCGCGGGGCGCGGCGGGGCCCGGAGCGCGCGGGGTGGCGGAGGTCGCCGCCGCCAGGGGTCGGGCTGCGCGGCCGGGGCGGGGCGGGCGGGGCGGGGGCTCGGCGCAGCCACATTTTCTCACGTTTGCAGCTGGGGGGAAAAGTTGTGTGCGGGTCCAGGCGCCGGGGCAGCGGCCCCGCCACGACCGCCCGGGCTGCGGGCAGGGAGGAGAGCGGAGCGCGTGCCAGGCAAGTCCTTCGCGCGCCGGCGGGCCGTGGAGCCCGCTCCCCTCCCCCACGGCCCCCGCGCCCGGCGGGGCTGCACTGCCCCGGGGGAGCCGGGCGCACCCCTCCTTTTCTTTCGGGTCGAGCCTGCAGTTTCTGGGATTCCTGGCAGTGGAGGTGACTGGGTAGGAAAGCGCCCTAAAATGCAGGCGGGGTGCCAGGTTAGGTAATGCCCTCCAGGGGAGCTATCCTTCGTTCTCTCCCCCCCCCCCCCCCATCAACTTCTTTACCTTACATGCTTCCTTTTTCGGCTCGGAGTCTGGAGATTATTTCGTCAAAATTAGAAGAGAGGGGTGGGGAGAGAGCAAAAGGGAGGCAGAGAGGCCCGGGGGAGGTCAGGCGGAGCGGGAGGGAGGCTGTCCAGGGCTGCAGGGCCGCCAGCCGCCCACCTCCCCTCTCCCCTGCCTTTTGCCCGAAAGGCTTTTTTTTCTTTACATTACTGGTTCAAGATACAGCTTCCACTTTCAGCTTTAATTTGCACTCCTTCTTTGGGACTTCGGAGGAACGGGAGCTGGGGATGGGTGAGGGAGTCAGTATATCAGACTAAATCTCCTCTTTCCTCCTGATTTCCCCCCCCCCCCCCCGCTGCTTGATTTGGTGAGAAAGTTTTTAACCATTGCAAGGCAAAGACTCTAGAAAAAAAGGACTACTTTTTTCTTCCCCTTAAGTGCATGATTTTACGGGGCTGGGATTATAAAGACGTGCAGGACAGGCATGAAGGGCTGCACACAGCCACGTCTCCAGACAGCTCCAGGTCTGGTGGAGGGTGCCAGAGTACCTAGTACCTAGTACCAGGACCACCACCTGGGAGGGGAGGCTTTTCCAAGAAGGCATCCTCACCATGGCAGACATTAGCTTTCTTTATTGTGTGCACCTTCAAGGCAGATATTTTTGTCATGAACATCTAGCTGGTAATACAGACCCTGGGCCCTACTCAGTGTCGGGTATTTACAGGCTAAGCAAATGTGTGTGGAATGAATGAATGAAGAGTGCCAGCACATGAATAATTGTTTGCATTTGTGGAAATGGAGAGAAAACAGCAGTGTGGCAGTAGGTCAAGCGGTAGAAATTTGGTCCATCAAGCTGGTTCATGGACTTTTTTGTTCTGGTGGTGGCTTTTAGATATAAGCATTATTTGGCTCTCTTTGTAAACTGGTGTTTTTTGTTTTGTTTTGGTTGTTTGTTTTTTTGGCTGCTACAGTAAGCACCCACTTAGAGGGGCTTAAACTCAGGGCCCAAGTATTGACCCTTAGCTTTTTCACTCAAGGCTGTCACTCTACCATTAGAGCCACAGCTCTACTTCTAGCTTTTGTGTGTGTGTCTAGCTTGTGTGTGTGTGTGTGTGTGTGTGTGTGTGTGTGTGTGCTTAACTGAAGATTCTCATGGACATTTCTGCTCATGCTTGTTTTGAACCAAGAGTCTCAGATCTCAGTCTCCTAAGTAGCTTGGATTGTAGGTTTGCACCAACAATCCTCAGCTATGTAAACTCTATATTTAAAAACAAATAAATCATCTGTTTTCTCTGCTAGCTGTTTTCTCTGTAGCCTTGCTTATTTCATAGGTGTCTAATTCCTGGGTATTGATTTGGAAACTGCCTGCCCTTAGATGATGGGGGTTTTGAATCGGTCCTCCCCTTGTGAATGCTCATGCTTTGTCTCCCTTCTGTGTAAGGAAACAAGGCCTACATGTCCTATCATGTCACCTTAGCGAGCTGAGCTCTGTTCATCTTGGCATTTTTTCCCAAGGTCAAAGTAAATCCTAAAAATGTGCAGATGTTCCTCGGTGGCTGCTTATGGACAGATTCTGCAGAAGTGGGCTTTTGAGCTTCTGCCTCCCGAGGCAGGCCCAGGCTTCCCTCTCCAGCAGAGATGGAGGTACACAGGCATGAGCCCCGAGTCAAACCCTAGAATAGCACTTCTGCTGGCTTGGCAGGTGTTTGCTGAAAGTACTAGAATTAGGAAGAGCCAGGCAATAGTTGCTTGGTCTTTGTCATGTGCATCCAGCTGGTACTTCCTCGATTTCCTGTCTTTTTCATAGGGCAGGTGCATGGGTGGGTGATGCCCGTTACACGGCTGTGTGACTCAGATTAGGTCTTGCTGTAGACCACAGTACAGTAAGTGCTTCTTCTGATTCACTGACTGTGACTCTCCTTGTTCCGTGTGACCCAGACGTGGGGCTTGGGAAGGAGGCTGGCTGGGATGCTGGTGGCACTGTGCCTCTCCTGTGAGCAGTTACTTTCGGTTTCTCATCTGCCCTAGTGCGTGGACAAGGACTCCAGCAATTGAATCTCTACGGCTTTGGAAAAGGAAAGAAACAGAGAAAACATTAAAGTATGGTAGAAAAATTTTGCCTCTGCCTAGTGAAACTCGTAATTGTGGCAGTGAATCAGACAGGCTGGAGAGATAGGGCTACTGCGTTCCCATGGGGCCTGTGGACTTTGGTTTCAGGTCTTGGGCTGTTCTGCTCTGTCTTCCTTCCTTCTGTTTAGTCCTGACCTTTCCACCCATCTCTTTGAGAGACAGGAGCCTTCTGTAAAACCCCATCTGGCCTAGAACTGGCCATTCTTCTACCTCAAGGTCCTGAGGGCGATATCTTAGGTGTGCACTGCCCCTGGGCTCCCTTCCAACCTTTTAGGCTTCATACATAATCAGAAAGTCCTTCCTTTGTCTGGCCTCCATTGGTTAAAATGACTTGCTTCCCATTAAAGCGTGAATTTGGTGCCTGTAGCCTCCCAGGTGGGCACTATGGTATGCCTTTTGTGTTCATAAAGGATGCCAGCTGAAGTAGAGGGTGTGAAGCAGGTCATCTGGTCTTATGCTCTGAAGAAACACTGCAGTTAAAGCAGGGAGCATGCTGGTACAGCAATGGCTGTCTGCCTTGGAGACCCCCCTAAGGGCGGGGCCAGAGCAGCCCCAGGGCCCCTTTCCTGGAATCTAAGAGTCCTGTCTGGGTTCTGCTAATTTTCAAAGTTGTCTGTGGGAGATGGAACTTGGTTCTCATGAATATATATTCTTAACCTCTTGGGGAAATTTTAGAGATGAAATATGACATTTTGGGGGGTACAGGGGAGATTAGGAGGAGCTGATGCTTTTTCTTATGAAAGGGAACCACATGGCACAAGCTTCTCATTGATATTTGCTCAGTAATACTGATTGGGTAGAGATGGCCTACAGCTGTCTGTCCTTCCCGGGTTAAGCAACTTTGCAGCAATAATGGTGACTGTGTGACATGCCTACTACTTGTTAGGCATATCTTACACAAACACTTGCACACACACAGACACACACACACAGACACACACACACACACACACACCCCTCCCTCCCCCAGGGATTGAAGCCAGGGCCTTGAGCATTCTCTGCCACTGAGCACACATATTTTAGCAGTATTTAGCCAGTGCTTGCTTCGTTGCCAGTTCTCATGTTAAGATCTTTCCACATAGTGTAACCCTCTAAGCAACTGCAGAAGTGGGTAAAGTGAAGAAACAGGCCCCGAGGTGCTAACGCAGTGAAGTCCAAGCCCACCAGCCTCGAAGACTTAGGTGCTTTTTTACCTGGAGTCAGCACACCCTTTTCAATGGAAGTTTCTCACAGTACTTCAGAACTATATCTGCTGATTAGTCACCTGAACATCCGCTTGACACACCCAGCCCTTCTTCCTTCCCTAAATCTAGAAACCAGCCTCCAGACAGACACACCTAGGCCAGGAGTACTTCCCTTCTGTAGATGCAGGGGTGTGGGGGAGGAACTGATGCTGCTGCTTCTGCTGTGTGTGCGTGTGTGTGTGTGTGTGTGTGTGTGTGTGTGTGTGTGTGTGTGTACACGTACATACATATATACATACCAGTATTGTGGCTTGAATTCAGGGCCTGAACGCTGCCCCTTACCTTTTTCCACTCAAGGCTAGCACTTCACCACTTGAGCCACAGCTCCACTTCTGGCTTTTTGGTAGTCAAGGAGATGGGAGTCCCATGGACTTTCCTGCACAGGCTGGCTTCAAGCAGAATCCTAAAATTTCTGCCTCCTGAATATGCTGCTGCTTTCTCCCCCCCCACCCCCGCCCCTGGTTGACATCACAGAGCTCAAGCTTTGTGTTGCTGCTTTTTTTCCCCCTGTCCAAGACTGGATCTCAAACTGAGTAACTGGTCTGTCAACCTCATGCCATGTAGCTCTTGCAACGAGTCCACAGTAAGACTGAACGTAGTGTCCTCTCAGGGGGACTTTCAGGATTCTGAGCAGTCTCCCCTTCTACAGGGTGTTGATGAACCCACTGTGGCTGCCACCTGCTGTGGCAATACTTTTTGGTGACATGGTCTGATGGGTCTTCATCCTTGGTTGCCCACAGCTCCACCAACTACATGTGCTCTGAACAGAGCTGTGGGACTGTTAGGAGAGAGAAGCCATGAATACTTAAAAGACTTCGTGCCAATTTTTAGTCATTCTTGCCTGTTTTTCAATACTTTCCGCCCCCCCTTACTTCTTCCTTGTGTGTGTCTTGTTCTCCGGCTCTCAAGCCTGGTGTCCCATGAGGTTTAGTCCATCTTCTCCCCATCCCCCGCCCCAGCCCCATTCCTGAAGATGTTTGCATTCCTCACCCCGCACTTCCGCTGGGAACAAGTTCTCAGTACATTCCCTTCTCTCTCACATTACTCTCCTGCCTTCGACTTTTGGAATTTGCTCTTAGGACCGTTATTGCAAGTATGGTGACATTAGAGCAGGAGGAAATGGATGCTTCCAGACTCTAATCTGTGACTTGTTCTCAGGCTCGGGATCAAGTTGCCATCATGGTATGTGCAGCTTTTACTGGGCTCTTGGCATTGTTGAGGCTCCGTGACTCCCCAAATCACCCCTGTGTCTCCTGTATACTGCACAGTTCCCTGCTGCTGGGGTCCCCACATAGTGTAGCAGTCGCTGAGTGCCTCCCAGTATCTGCTTTCCCACTTGGGTTCCCCTCTGAGACCTGGGATGCCATTTGCAAATGCACTTTCTTCTCTGACTGTTCTTGCCTTGAGTCTCGCAGCTTCTGCGAGCAAGCAGGCTGGAGCTCTGCATGACAAGAAACACCTTCTAGACTTATGCAGGACAAGACTGGAAAAGCCCCTGTCTTGCCAACACAGATAAATATAAAAAAGATCTCTCAGTTTAAAAACTGACTCCATTTCCCCCTGCTTGTGAACTGGGATTGAAGTAGATAATTTTGTACTAGAGAAAGAGTTGGGAGAGGCTTTCTCTTTTGTCACTTCCTCAAACAGAGCAGAACAATTGAGCAGATGAATCTAGTCTACACTTGCTTTTGTCGGTCAATTACATTAGCTTTTTTAAGAATCAAGGGGGCCTAGTGGTAAAGTGCTTGCCTAGCATGCAAGATTTCTCAGTAATGTATATCAGAAAAAAGCCGGAAGTGGTGCTGTGGCTCAAGTGGCAGAGCTCTAGCTTTGAGAAAGCCCAAGGACAGTGCTCAGCCCCTGAGTTCAAGCCCTAGGATAGCCAAAAAGAAAAAAAAAAAAAAGGAAAAGAAGAAGAACCAAGAGGGGGCCAGTGTGGCCTAGTGGTAGAGTGCTTGCCAAGCACGCATGACGCCCTGGATTCCATTCCTCAGTATCACATACACAGAAAAAAAAGTGGCACTGTGGTCAAGTGGCATAGCACTAACCTTGAGCAGAAAGTGTCCAGGCCCTGAGTTCAAGCCCTAGGACTGGCAAAAAAAAAAATCAGGAGGCTTGCTACAGTAAATTATGGCTTGCTTTTTGGTAATTTTTGTGACCTTGAGGACTGAAGCTAAGGACATGAATTCTGCTAACTAAACATTCTAGCTCTGAGCTGTCCTTCCAGTGCTAAGCCACAGCTTTCTTCATTTCATAGATGGAGAGCTTTTTCTTTTCTATCTTTGCTTCTTCCTTCCTTCCTCCTTCTTTCTTTGTTTCTTCTTTCTTTTGTGCTGGTTCTAGTGTTTGAACTCAGGGTCTCCTACTTGTGTTTAGATTGTTGCTCAAGGCTGGAATTCTACCACTTGAGCCACAGCTCCATTTGTGGCTTTTTACTAGCTAACTGGAGACAAGACTTACAGATTTTTCTTCCCAGACTGGCTTTGACTTGGGATCTTTATATCTCAACCTCCTGAGTAGCTAGGGTTACAAACAGGCATGAGTCACCAGTGCCTGGCAGATTTAACACTTTTGGTTTAAACATTGAATTATCTGTCGCTTTGTTTATCTAGTCACCCATTTGCTTTATTTTACTTTGAATTTTAAAATTTTTATTATTGGGCTGGGAGTTTGGCCGAGTGGTAGCGTGCTTGCCTAGCATGCATGAAGACCCAGGTTTGATTCCTTGGTACCACATACACAGAAAAAAGCCGGAAGTGGTGCTGGGGATCAAGTGGTTGAGCCCTAGCCTTGAGAAATCTCAAGGGTAGTACTCAGCCCCTGAGTCCAAGCTTCATAACTGGCAAAAAAATCCAATTTTTAAATAGGATGGCTCTGTGTTATACAGCCTGGCCCCAAATTTCTGAGTTTAATCATGTCCCATACATCAGTCTCCCAGGTAGATGGAGCTGCAGGTGAGCCCCACCCTGCCCAGTTAGCCATTATTTTAAACTGTCAACTCCATCTCTGGTTTTTGAGTGTGTGTGGTATGATTACTGAAGCTTGAACTCAGAGCCTAGGCACCGTTTCGTAGCTTTTCCACTTAAGATTGGTACTCGACCAGTTGAACCACATCTCCATTTCCAGATTTTTGCTGGTTAATTGGAGATAAGAGTCTTTCGGACTTTATTGCCTGGGCTGGCTTTGAATCTCCATCCTCGGATCTCAGCCTCCTGAGCTAGGATTACAGACTTGAGCCTCCAACACTCAGGATTCCATCTCCCACATCTTAAGAAGGAAGCCTCTTTGGCTTATCAGGGAGTCCATTTCCTTTTTCAGAGCACTAGTCATAATAAACATCTGGTTTTGTAGCAAAGATTTGTGCTTGAATATCTACTTGGCTCCAGTGACATTGGCTTCTCTTATGAAGACTGAGAGTAGAGATCTGAACTATCAGGGGAAAGAAAGGATGAGACTCCAGGCAAGGAATAAGTGATAGGAAGTAAGAGACTCAGAAAAGTTGTAGGGTGTGAGGTTCTATGGCATCTTGACTGTTGTGTAATTATGATGTATGTAAGAGATATGAACTTACTAGATTTAGGTCTTTGATACATTAGAGTCACAAGAGAGCTATAATTTAAGCAAGATTTTAGTTGTTCATGAACTTGAAATGGTTGAGAAATTTATATTCAGTTTCAAAACTTAGGGGCAGGGAGTTTAGCCTGGTGGTAGAGTGCTTGCCTAGGTTGCACAGACTCGGGTTCGATTCCTTGGTACCACATACATAGAAAAAAGCCAGAAGTGGTGCTGAGGCTCAAGTGGTAGAGCTCTAGCCTTGAGAAAGTCCAAGGACAGTGCCCAGGTCCTGAGCTCAAGCCCAGGATGGCAAAAACAACAACAACAACAACAAAAAAAACAAACAAAAAAAACCCCAGAAAACAAAAAACAAACAACAACATAAAAACTTAGGTGCCAGTGGTGGGAGTGTTTATGATATTAAGTAACTTTATCTTCTGCTAAATAAACACAGATTGCCCATAGGAAATTCGTAAAATATGGGAAAATGTAGAAAAGTAAATGAAATTCACAATAGCTGTTAATATTTGTGTAACCATATACCTAACTTAAAAAATTCCACATATAGGAATAAAATGCCATTTAGATCATTGAAAATATATTTTATGTCATTTTTTATCTTTGAAAAATTTGATATGAGTCCATAAAGTTTATTAGAAATTACTTAAAAACATAGTTTTTAGATAATTGTATAATATTTTCTTATGAAAATTTCTCAGACTTTACTTATTCTCTGAGCACTAGGACAGGCAGAATATTTCCAACTTGGTTGTTATTATAAATTCTATTATACTTGCCAACTTCTTACTTTAATCTTTATTTGCATCAGTGTTTTTTTACTTGGATGAAATCCTAAAAGTAGAATTACTGGGTCAGAGGGCATGGACATTTTTAGCTGTCTTGTTATAGATTGCTAGATTGCTTTCCTGAAAGGGTCATCCTCTTGTCTCAGATGTGTAAGCCTTCTACATGTTTTGTTTTGCTTTTTTCTTTTTTTCATATGTACTACATCTGTTTTAAGCAGCAATCATTTTCTTCTATCTTAGTCTTAACTCTTCACTGTCTCTTTCTCCCTGAGTTTGTTTGATTTTCTTACAGTCTTTTTGTTCCAGCTCTGAGGGTCTCAGTTTCTGGACAGTTTTACTCCTGGTTTGAATTTCTGAGGCTTTCGGGTGGGCAGTGGAAGAGAGGGACTTGGGCAGGGAAACCTCGAGGCCCCTCACTTCACTCTTCTCAGATGCCTTCTCTAGTCACCAGCCACGGACGTTTAACTCCTACACTCCTGATAGAGGAATGCCTGCCCGCTTTCTCACTCACTTTCTCCTTCATTTTTATCTTTTTCCCCTTTATTTTATTTTACTTTATTTTATTTTTATCGTGGTAGTACTAGAGCTTGAACTTAGGGCTTGGATACTGTCCCTGAGCATTTTTACTCTACAGCTCCACTTTTGGCTTTCTGGTAATTAATTAGAGATAAGAGTTTCACAGATCTTCTGTCCTAGCTGGCATCAAATTTTGATCCTAACATCTCAGCCTCCTGAGTAGCTACTATTACAACCACTAACTGGTGATCACTTTTTTTTTTAATTATTTTTTTTGCCAGTCCTGGGGTTGAGCTCAGGATCTGAGCACTGTCCTTGGACTCTCTTAAGGCTAGAGCTCTATCACTTGAGCCACAGCACCATTTCTATGTGTGTGGTACCAAGGAATGGAACCCCAATCTTTGTGCATGCTAGGCAAGCACTCTACCACTAGGCCCTACTCCTGGCCCCCTAGTGATCACTTTTAATTAAATGTGTAACATTTCTAATTGCATGACATAGGAATGTAAACATTCTGCTGAAGAAATGTCATTTGTTTTTCTAAAGTTAGTGTCTTACAGTGTCAGCCAATTTTAATTTACTTTCAACTTTTTAATCTAAAAAACATTTTTCTTGCAATCTTTTTTCATTCTATGCTTATTCTACTTTTTTTTGTGTGTGCCTATCCTGGGGCTTGAACTTAGGACCTGGGCACTGTCCTTGAGTTTTCTCAAGGCTAGTGCTCTACCACTTGAGCCATAGTACCACTTCTGGCTTTTTCTGTGTATGTGGTACTGGGAAATCCAACCCAGGACTTCCTGCATTCTAGGTAAGCATGCACTGTACTACTTGGCTACTCTTAATTTTTTGTTGTTGTTGTTGGTCATGGAGCTTGAACTCTGGGCCTGAGCATTGTCCCTGAGTTCTTTAGCTGAAGGCTAATGCTCTGCCTCTTGAGCCACAGCACTACTTCTTATTCTACTTTTTTGTAAAGATACATTCTTTAATTATTTGAATTATTTGGAGTCATGTTTTGGGTAACCTTGATTGTGTGTGTGTGTGTGTGTGTGTGTGCGTGTGTGTGTGTGTTTGCATGTGTGTGTATCAGAGGAACAGAGATAGACAGACAGAGATTATATGCACATGGTTTCTTGATTTGCTTTTACCAAAGTCCAGGAGAAGCAGATGAAGAAAGAAACAAATATGAACAAAATTTCACCCTTATCAATCATTATGTATTTCAGACTAGCAACAGTTCAAAGGGAGAACATTCCATGGATTTAAGAGAGTGATGGTAAGAGTGTATTATTGGTTACAACATAGATAAAATACTTTTAGAAAACATTTTTGTTATAGGTCTAAAAATTTACTAGAGATCATAGTGTATGTTCTAGTCATGAACTTGTAATTTAGGTTCATTTCATATCAAAGGAGAGGCACAGCATGAAAATAGGAAGTCAGCATTATAATAGTAAAAAGTAGAATTAGCTTAACAATACAATCCTAGAGAAGCAGGTAGGGAAATTATAGTAAAACCAGTGCATGCATGGTATGAAACCATTAAAAGCAATGGTTATAAGTACTAGCAACATGGGATATGTCTGTGATATTACTTAAAATTTTTAATTGCTCATTTATAGAAAGAGACCTAGAAGCATGAAAAAAAGGTGGGGGGAGGGGCAGCCTGAGTGTTGTTTAGGAACATTCCAGGCTAGGTGTAGAGGGACATGCTTATAATCCCAGGAGTCAAGTTGGTGGCCAGCCTGAGCTGTGTCGTGAGATCCTACCTCAAGATTACCTACGCAAACACAAACCCAAAACAAAACATAACAAATCCCAGCATTTTTAATTTGCTTTTTTGTTTATTGTCAGGGTGATGTTGAGAGGGGTTGCAGTTACGTACATAAGGTAGTAAGTACATTTCTTCTCACCATTGTTACCCCTCCCCCAGCATATCATACTTTCTATATAAAAACCAGAAACACTTAATATCTACAGGGAACTCAAGAAACTAATCCCCCCCAAACCCAACAAACCAATCATTAAATGGGCAAGGAAACTAAAGAGAGACTTATTAAAAGAAGAGGTTAAAATGGCAAAAAAAAATATGAGAAATGCTCATTATCCATGGTCATAAAGGAAATGCAAATAAAAACAACCCTAAGATACTACCTTACCCCAATTAGAATGACCAATATTCTGAACTCAGACAACGATAAATACTGGTGGGGCTGTGGAGAAAGAGGAATCCTACTGCAGTGCTGATGGGAATGTAAACTAGTTCGGCCACTCTGGAGGTTTCTTAAAAAACTGAAAATAGACCTTCTTTACGATCCCTCAATACTGTTCCTGGGCATCATAACCCAGGATATGATAAAGTCACCTGCTCAGCCATCTCTGCACTATTCACAATAGTCAAGTGATGGAAACAATTCAGATGCCCTACTGCAGATGAATGGATACAAAAAATGTGGTATACACACACACACACACACACACACACACACACACACACACTAGAATTCTACATAGTCAACAGACAAGATAAAATATTGGCATTTGCAGGGAAGTGGATGAATCTAGAGTGAATCACGTTGAGTGAGACAAGTCAAGACCAAAGGAACAAAAGGCGCATGGTATCCTTAATATGTGGCTATTAGATCCAAACAGCACAAGAGTGAGGACTCAATATTGGGTACCCAAGGCTATGGACATGGTCTTGAGATATAAATATAACTACATAGACATAAAAATCTATGATGGGGATAAATACTCTATAGACATAATGTTTTATTATATAGATTAATATGTATCTATGACATACAAACCCACAGCTTAATTTTAATTATATTCTAAAGTCTATATGCCAGTGATTGAATATAGAAATTCCCTTTTTGACTACTTGTTTGTTAAACATGACATTTGAAATATGATGTAAAAATCAGTGTTAATAAAATTTTTAAGAAAAGAACAGAAACAATGAGGGATGCTTACTGTGCTTTGGAAAGATAGGGTGCTGTGGGTTGGTAGAGATATTTTCTCTTAAAAAAACATTCTGTGTTCCTTGTGAGACTTGTGTAGTGAAGACCAGAGGCTACTTGCTAGATTGTTTCATTAGGATTAGATCAAAAGCACAACAAGACTCCATGAACTCTCTAGAGGGAGGGGTGTTTGGCACTCTAACCTAGTGAGAAGAGCTCCCTTGTACCTGGAGATAGAGCAGGATGGGTCAGGTGTGGGGCTCTGGTCTTTCCCCCCAGGGGAACTTCTGGGAGGAACCATATGGCACCTCTACTTCATATTTTATCAGTTAAAACTTGTTAAAATGCAAACCTCTTTGTTTAGCACCTATGAGGCCCTGGCTTCCAGCCCTTGCACTACCAGGCAAAGAAGAAATGCAGGCAAGGAAGGAAGGAGAGAAGGAGGAAAGGGGAAGGGAAAGCTAAGGGTTGGACAGGGAGGGAAGGGAAAGGGCTGGAGAAATGAGTGGATGGATGGATTTGAGATCATTGGAATTTTTATTCAGAAAACTGTTTGAAACTATGTAACTGAGGAAGATAGTGGGAGTTGGAGGGACCTTTGAAAGCCTTGTCTTGGTGATTGGAAGGGAACTCCTTGGCATCCACAGGGCATTGGTTCTAGGATCATCAAAGACACCAATATCCACAGAGGCTCAAGTTCTTTATATCAAGTAGTGCTGTATTCGCATAGAACCCACGTGCACTCCTGTACACTTTATTTTTTATTTTGTCAGTCATGGGGCTTGAACTCTGGGCCTGAACACTGTCTCTGAGCTCTTCAGCTCAAGGCTAGCACTCTACCACTTGAGTCACAATGCCACTTTCTTCTGTACACTTTAAACCATCGGTAGATGACTTATAACACCTCTAATACAATGTAAGTGCTGTTTATGTAATTATGACAAGAAACCAAGTCTGGATACGAACATTCACGTTAGTTTTTGTTGCTTGTTTTTGCTTTTGGTCAGTCTTCGGGCCTAGGCACTGTCCCTAAACTTTTGTGCTCAAGGCTAGTGTTCTACACTTGGAGCTACAGCTTCATTTCCAGTTTTCTGGTGGTTAATTGGATATGAGAGTTTCATGGACTTTCCTGCCTGGGATGGCTTTGAACTGGGAACCTTAGATCTCAGCCTCTTGACTCACTAGGATTACAGGCCTGAGCCACCAGGACCAGGCAAGAACCATTAGAGTTTAATTTTTTTTGTGGTGGCGCCGGGAATTGAATGCATGCTGGGCAAGTCCTCCACTCTTGAGCTATATACCTTCAAGCCTAGATAAAATTAATTAAAAAAAAATCTGTGCCATGAATTACCATGGGCCGGCTGCACTTTGGCTCCTATTGTTTGCACACACTTGCTTCTCAGGCTGCCCACTTGCTACAGACTTGGCTGCAGCTGGGATTGCAGAAGCACTTTTCAGAGGCCTCTGAACAAAGAGGGAAAGCCACAGACAACCCTCCATGGTGATAGTAGTGGAAGAGGCTGAGAGAGGGCATCTGGGATCACAGGCTCTGGACCAAACCATAGTGTTGTGTGGACAAAGGGTGTCCACAGGGCACTGGAAGGAGCACACAGAGAATTGGGAGGCAGGGTCTCACACTTGTGCCTTGAGCTTCCTTGCTTGTTGATCATCCGACTGCCTGGGGTGGTTAGGTGGTAAGCATGTTTCTGTGCCGTGCTAGCTCCCCACCTCCCACAGCCTGACAAACCCTGTGACTCAGATGCTTCCCAGATTATCTGAGCTCCTCCCCAACCCCACAACCACCACAGTCAAGCAATGGTAGAAATAGAATGCTCCTTGCAGTCTTTGCATTTGGTCCTCCATTGGCACATCCATACAGATGTGAAGTCCCTGGAGAGAAGTAGGGAGGGTCGCTACCCTGGCCTCTGTCTAGAAGAAAAAGCAGGCACTTGTTACTCCTGCAGGTTGAACAGGGGATACTTGTGTTCATTTGGACACTGCTTCCCAGCTGGTCCAGGAGCAGACAGCTGTGTTCCCCCAAAGCAGTTACGTATGTTCTCTTAGAGATTTCGTCAAGTGCCGAGAGCCTTATGGACCCTAGAAATTATTCTGGGTCTGTTCCTGGGTTAGCGTCAGGGGTTTCTCCATTCACTTATATCTCCTTCTGTCTGTCTCTCAGTGCACATATGTGGCACTGTTCTCGCTTCCTCGCTATCCCGAGGCAGCCGCTCAGCATTGCAGGGCCCCTTGTAGAGGTGGTATCACACTACACTCCCTCGTTCTTGTGGGAAGATGCCAGCCTGTTTTCTCAGGACTTGCCCTCACTCCACCCTAGCTCCTGGCCCTGAAAGACTAGGGCTGCCATGTCCCTGTAACTTGCTGACCCAGTGTCATGTGGGGAGACAGCCTTAAGGCTGCCATTTTACCACTTTTGCTTGGCCTTGGGCCTTGAACACTATTATGAATCTTGCTGGTGGGAGAGTCAGTTGGGGCACGTAGGTGGGTGTTCTCTCTGCTCCTGCAGTTTATTTTGGGCTTTCTGAGAGGTTAAAGGATATTATGAAGAGAAAGGGCACAGTGTGAAATGTGATTTGCCTCCCTATTACCAGAGATCCTGTTCTCTGGTCCCCAGGACTGGGGACTTTTTCTCGCAACTTTGTATTCTAGCCATGATAGAGAGTATCTGCGCAGCTGTGTACCTCTTCTCAGTCTGGGTAACAAATCACACAGCCTGTGAGATGAGAGTAGAAATTCTTTTTCTCATAGCTCTAAAGACAGCAAGTCCAAGGTCAGGGGCCAATGCCCTGGTCTTGCCTGATTGCAATGAAGAGGCATTGTTCCAGGCCACTCTCCTTAGCTGATGGATGGCTGCATTCTCCTTGTGCTTTATGTGGTCTTCCCGCTTGCAGGCATAGGGATCCTTTCTTCTGCCAAGGGCCATTTGGAGTCATACAAAATGATCAATACAGACAAACAGGAGATGTAGGCAGCTGGTGAGAGACATACTTGTCTCTTCTGTCATGTAGCAGATGATTTTGAAGGCTGCATACAACCCACGGGTCAGATGTTTCCTACCTTTGCTGGCCTTCTGGATTCAGATTTCTGCTTATAATGGCTAGAAGCCACCCTAATTAACTCTCCTCTTTAAAGGTCCTATCTTCAAATATAGTCACATCTTGAGGTATGGGGTACCCCAAGGGGATCAGTGTTGCCAGTCTAGGTACATAAAATGGATAATGCAAGCCTGGGGTCTTGGACAAGCTAGTCACAAATTCTGCTTGAGCCTCTGTCCCTTGAGCTGTGAAATAGAACTAAATATTAGCAACCATCCCAGCTATTCCAGAAGGCAAAGGTGGAAGGATCACAAGGTGAGGCTAGCTAGGCAACAGTGACATACTTTATAACAAACTAAAAATAAAAAAGGTTGGAGACCTAACTCAAGTGGCACAGCATCTGTCTAAAAACACCTGAGTACTGGGGACAAAAGGAGCTTATCTTGGTCATTTGCTGTGTAACTTAAAGTTAAGAGTAGGTATATAAGGTGAAATCTAGCACATTCTTGTTGCATTATATTTATGAATATAATTAGATCAAAATGAGTTGCAGCTCACTTCATGGAAAGTAATGACAATTGTTACTACTGTTTCTAAGGTACATAGGACATGCCTGGTATCTGGTTCACAGCCCAAACTTATAAAGCATGGGTCCAGTAATCACCATTATCACTTCATTGTATAGTGATTATCAGTAGTTGAGGTACAAAAGAATGAAATAATTCAGGATTCACAGTCTGAAGCCATTACTAAGCTGGCTGGGATGTAGCTTAGTGGTGAAACACTTGCCTAGAATGCTTTAAGGTCTGGGATCCATCTTCAGCACTTTAAGAAAAGGGGGGGCTAACCCTTCTCTTGGCATACAGTAGAGTCACAGGAAAGCTAGTGTTGAGCTCATGAGAGGTTTTTGGCTTTGGTTTTGGTTTTGGTTTTTTTTTTTTTTTGCCAGACCTGGGCTTGAGCTCAGGGTCTGAGCACTGTTCTTGGACTTTCTCAAGGCTAGAGCTCTACCACTTGAGCCTCAGCACCACTTCTGACTTTTTTTTTCTATGTATGTGGTACCGAGGAATTGAACCCGGGTCTTTGTGCATGCTAGGCAAGCACTCTACCCCTAGGCCAAACTCTTGTCCCCTCATGAGAGTTTTGGAAGAGGTTTCTAGCATCTGGTGGAGCAGGCACTTGGTGCTGTGGGCAAAGAGGGAGCCTAGGCGCAGGTGAGGTCCCTCCAGGGCCTGAGACAGAGCCTGCTCATCTTTCTCCTCACCAACACCTCCTCCCGTCCTGCAGGTGATGTGAGCAGAGCCCAGGAATGCCTTATGTGGATCGGCAGAACCGTATCTGTGGGTTTCTGGACATCGAGGAGAATGAGAACAGCTGCAAGTTCCTGCGGAGATACTTTATTCTGGACACCCAGGCCAACTGCCTTCTCTGGTACATGGACAACCCCCAGGTGAGAGGCCAGGATGGGAGGGCAGCGCTGGCCACCCATCACTGAGGAAGGATACAGGAATGCACTGGGCCTGCATCAGACACAAGAACCACCAGATCCTGCTGGTCATTGAGGAAGGCCAAAACCTTTGATGTTACGTGTGCACACGAGTGCGTGTGCGCGCGCATGCGCGCGCACACACACACACACACACGTGGGGTGTAGCTCAGTGATACACTGGGTGCTTAGTAGGTGGGAGGCCCTTGTTTCATCTCCACAAAAAAAAAATAAAGAGAAAAGAAGAAAGGAGGAAAAGAACAAAAGTGCTAGGTCACCCTAAATCTGGTTCCTTTCTCACGAGAACAGGAATTGAACACTTGCAAAAGTCAGGCAGAGACTGTCCAGGCTGTCCGGACTACCAGGCCTGGCTAGTTTCCTCCCTCCTGTGTCTCGCTGGCTGTGTCCTTAGGGCTGTGGCCTAACTAGGCTGCTCTGGCTCTTCCAGTCTGGGG
Organism: Megascapheus bottae; assembly: GCF_031878675.1. Taxonomy (NCBI): domain Eukaryota; kingdom Metazoa; phylum Chordata; class Mammalia; order Rodentia; family Geomyidae; genus Megascapheus; species Megascapheus bottae. The sequence continues at coordinate 3,824,335 of NC_143528.1, read as the reverse complement.
CCCCTCCCTGACAGAGAATGTGACCTGGTTCCCTGACCTGAACAAATGTTAGGCATCTTTGGTCTCCTGACTCAGGAAGTCCTGGAATCCTGGGTTGGAAGTGACCTTGAAGGTCACCTTCATTTTTGTTCTGCTGCAGATAAGAAAACTGAGCCTCACACAGTCCAACTGACCTTGGCAAGGGCATGGTCAGTGAGCTGCTTGGTATTTGGTGGAGGCCAGGCACAAAGTTTGGGACTACCTAAGTGTTACTGCTATGTCTGGGCTTTCTGGACTCATCACTGGACTGGAAAGAAATTGCTCCTTGGGAACTCAGGTGGTGTTTTTTTTTTTCCCTCCCCTGAGTGTTGCTAGTTATTTCCTTTCCACTACTTAAGAGCAGCTTGGTGGATTGAGGCTGTGAAGACTGGCATAGCTTCTGAATCGCAAGATTCTAGGGCACAGCCAAGTGGAGGTGGAGTCGAGTTTGGGGCTGGGAAGGCTCAGGAAGAGGACGGCGTCAGTGCTAAGGGATTCTTGAGCTCTGAGAGGTGATGTGGAAAAAAGAGTCATGTGGAAATGCAGGCCATGATCCAGGGTCCAGTCCTCTAGAAGACTTGGCCATTTGTCTTGTGTATTTGATAGCTGAGGGAACACTTATTTGATGCAGAAAACGTATGCTGTAAGTTGCTTTTTCCAAGAAGGACCCAGCCCTCAGTACATCTGTATCCTACGTGCACTCCCACATCTTTGACAAACCTGTGACTTACTTTCCTCTGAAGTGCCAGGCATTCGGTCTTGATCCTCCATGCCTACTGTGCATGCTTACTTGTCACTCGAGATCTGCTTTCACACCCGGTCTGTCTGGCTGCCCTGCCTCAGCTCCACACAGCCTTCACATAGAGCTCAACACATCCACTGCAAAAGGAAGTAGCACTTAAAATTCTACATGCAGCTAAGTGCTGGTGACTCATGCCTTTAATCCTTTAACCCAGGAGGCTGAGATTTCAGGATCACAGTTAGAAGTCAGCCTGGGCAGACAAATCCAAGAGATTCATCTCCAGTCAAACAGCAAAAAGCTGTAAGTAGAGGTGTGGCTCAATGGGTAGAGCACCCCATGTCCCCCCCCAACCCCCCCCCACTGCCCCATCTCACACACACTTTTTTTTTTTTTACCTACTGGGCAAAGGGCTAAGGATTCTGGGTTCCTGGGTCTCACTTCCTTTTCTTTCCCTTACCCCTTGGCAAACCTTCACTCACTCACTTGTCTGGTTAGCTCATGTCATTCAAATGGATTATTGTCCTGATTTTCCTGCTTTGTGCTGTGCTCCCTTCTTGAGCTGTTCAAAGTTCAGATTCTCTTGCTCAGGCAGTCCTGTCCTCTTCTGCCTACTGCCTCTCCCCAGAGTTGGACCTTTCTTTATCCTTTAGGCCACAGAGAGTCTGGGATCATTGATAGGTCATACCCAGGACCATGGTGTTGCCATCTTGATTTTTTTTTTTTAATATTAGGATTTGAACTTAAGGCTTACAGTAGGTAAACAGGATCTCTTTTGCTTGAGCCACTTTGGAAGCCCTCCTCTCCCCACCTTTTTTTTTTTTTTTAATTTTCCTTTTCCAGTTACATTATGTTCTTATAAACCTTTTGTGTGGGTTAGCCTCCAATATAGATCCTCCTCATCTCTGCCTCCAGAACAGATCTTCTTGGATTTAGAATGTTATGGGTTGTTAGAATTTCCCTTAATCTGACTAAACCCTCAGTCAGATGTCATTTGGGCCCCGAATCTGTGCTAACCGTGGGTGCTGTGTCTGGCTGCCTTCCTGGCTGTCTGGGGCCAGCTGTTTCCTGAATTACCTAGGGGTGGCCTCCTCCCCTTCCCTACCAGTTGAGCTCTCAGGATGCTCTTGGTGGGACAACCTCCTTGGATTTGAATTTCCAGGGTCCATCGCTGGGGGTTTCATCTTCCCAGGAAGCAGTAGATTTCAGCTGCCTTGGCACATCTACCTAAACCAAAAGCAACAAAACCTTGCTGCATATAAGCTGGTGAGAGCTCAGAACAGTTTCTTCATTTATTGGGTTAGTTCTTTGTTATAATCGTGGCCAAGTGGCCTCTCTAGACTTAAAGAGTACTTTAACAGATTGTAGGGTAGTATTCATGAATATTATCACTAAGCTAAGCACAGCATCAGCACTTTTTTCATTTTTTTTCTTCTGGTACTGGGGCTTGAACTCAGTGCTGAATGCTTTCACTTGGCTCTTTACTCAAATTAGCATTCTGGCACTTAAGCCACACTCTACTTCCAGTATTTTGCTGGTTAATTGGAGATAAGAATCTCACAAACTTATCTGCCCTGGCCAGTAGTAACTGTGATCTTCAGATCTCAGCCTCCAGAGTAGCTGGGATTGTAGGTGCGAGCCACCAGCACCCACTTCCATGGGGTTTTCATTTTACTCCCACAGCAAGTGTAATTGAGTGTTACTGTCCTCATTGTCAAAGCTGAGGGAGGCAGGGCAGAGGGGAAGACATCTGCCCAGGTTACATAAGAAGAAAGTGGCAGAGCCAGGCCTCTGAGCCTGGCAGTCTGGCTCTGGTGCCCTTGTCCTCATTGCTGCTAATGAGCCATCTTAGGGTGGCTGGCTTGGAAGGATGGAAAGTCTGCAAGGGTAGTCTCTGGTTAAGAAAGAGAAGCCAGCAGACTCTCAAGAGCGGGAGGGTCTAGAGGGCAGAAAGTGCATCCCGCTGAACTTTTGATCCATCATGTTCAGTCATGTTCAACATTTGATAAATGGCTGTTCACCCAGTGAAGGACTGAGTAGACTAAAGAGAGGTGGAAGAATTGGTGGTTAGAAGGTGGGCTGGTCCTTAGGAATTGCCGATTGTTTAATATTACATTTCTGGGATAAGAAACTGGACTGAAATGGAACAGAAACTATGTGGAATGGTGATTTGTCTCAGTGGAGAGAAAGACATCAGGACTGTGTTTATCATTTACTAGGAAAAGTAGAATCTAATTTTTTAATTTTATTATCGGGGTGATGTATAGAGGGGTTACAGTTATAGTCATCAGATAGTGAGTACATTACTTCTTGAACATTGATACCCTTTCCCATGTTTTTCTCCCACTGTCCCTCCCCCTATCCTCTTCCAAGTTGTAAAGTTCATTTCTAATATACTGTCTTGTGAATATTGCAGTTCACCTTTTGTCCTTTGTCCCATCATCTTGGTTTTTTCTTTTTCCTGAGGCTGTACTTTTTTTGTGTGTGCTGGTCCTGGGACTTGAACTCAGATCCTAGGCACTGTCCCTGAGCTTTTGTGCTCAAGGCTAGCACTCTACCACTTGAGCCCTAGCTTCATTTCTGGCTTTTTGGTGTTAATTGGAGATAAGAGCCTTCTTGCCTGGGCTGGCTTTGAACAGAAATTCGTAGGTCTCATTCTCTTGAGTGGTTAGAGTTACAGACCTGACCCACCAATGTGCAGCTAGGAAAAGAGACTTCTGATGTGGTACCATAGTTATTTAACTGGCATTGATTAATGGGCTTTTCTGAACCTAGGTCTCTGATCTTTGCTTGTTTAAGCCTCCTTGGTAACTGGTATTCCTCCACCCTGACTCTATGGCCATGTCTTTGCTTTTGTTTCAGCTAATTGTAGCGTGTACTTGCTGCATGCTTACCATGTATCAGCTATTGTGTGAGACATTTTGTATAGACTGTCGTATTCAGTCCTCTCACTGATTCTGGGGCTGGGGACTGATGCTCCTCTTCGTTCCACGTCTCACAGGTGGTCAGTGCAGTGCTGGGGTTGGAGCTGCATCGGTCGGTCTCTGCCCAACTCTGTAGCTTCTTGATCTTTCTGCTGTTTTCCCTCAACTCTACAGGTCTTGTGGATGAGGTGGAATGGGAATTCAATGAAGTCTTTGCTACCAGGGAGCTTCAGGAGTAATAATCCTAATCTGTTCTTACAATAAGCTGGTTTATCATTTGTTGTCCATGCCAGTAAGCAGATGCCAACATTTTGGGTTGTGGAGAAGGGGTTGTAGTTTTCCTTTTGTGGTGCACAAGAGGGGACTATGGAAGCCTGGAATGGACGCTCCCATGAAAAGTGCTCAGGCCTGGGTGAGAGAGGTCAAGGTTATAATCTAGACCCCTCTGCTCCATTGCTTTGTGTCTTAGGCAGGTCACTTCTGGAGCTGACCAGCTTACCTCACATTATTTGCTAGTCTTGTTCAATATGTCATATATCACAATGGAGTCGTGTGTGTGTGTGTGTGTGTGTGTGTGTGTGTGTGTGTGTGTGTGTGTGTGTGTCTATCCTGGGGCTTGAACTCAGGGCCTAGACACTGTCCCTGAACTTCTTTTGCTCAAGGCTATCACTCTACCACTTGAGCCACAGCACCACTTCTGGCTTTTTCTGTGTATGTGATACTGAGGAATTGAACCCAGGGCTTCATGCTTGCCAGGTGAGTACTCTACCACTAAGCCCAAAACTACATTTCTTTTTGGACAGTGTCACCGTTCTCTTGTTCTCTCCATCTTTCCCCTCGATCCCTATCCACAAGTCGTGTAGTTCATTTTCAACATAGTGTCTAGTGAGTTCCATTGCTGTATTGATTACAGTGCCTTTTTTTTTTGTCAGTTATGGGGCTTGAGCTCAAGGCCTGGACACTGTCCCTGAGTCTCTGTGCTCAAGGCTAGTGCTCTACCACGTAAGCCATGGTACTACTTCAGTACCACTTCAGTTTTTGAGTGGTTAATGGGGGATGAGAGGCTCAAGGGGACTTTTCTGCCTGAGCTGGCTTTGAATTGCAATCCTTAGATCTCAGCCTCCTGAGAAGCTAGGATTACAGTTGTGAGCCACCCGTGCCTGTCTCTCACATTTCTGCTAGGGAGATTATTATCACCTATCGTTCACATTTGTAGATCATTGTGCAGATTTTTGAAATGTTTTCATGTGATGGTGGCAGCATTGATGAAGAGTAGGGAGCCTGTGGGTGGGATCCCAGAAGACCCTGTGGTAAAGAGTTGAGCAGGCAGTAAGACAAGGATTTGTGGGCAAGCTTTTCACTGAGGAAGTGCTAAGGAAGGCCTGGGAAGTGAGCTGAGGAGGTGCCAGGGGAAGGGAGAAAGCCAGCTGAGGGCCATGAGCATAAGCAGAAGTGGCAAGGGTACGTTTCAGCCTTAGCCTGTGGGAGCTCTGAGGTGAGTTCCGCCTAGGAGTTGTCCTGAGAGCTGGAATTTTATGTGTCTTTGCTGAATGGTCACTAACAGGGGCTCTACTAAGGTGGAAAAGATAAATTCCAGGAGCCAAAGTTCCTGAAGCACAGGGCGGGAATGGCGAGGCCAGCAGTATCTGCCAGGGGGAATGTGGGGGAGGAGTAAGCAGGGAGCAGAACTCAGCATGAGCTATCATAACCTTGAATGTATGGCAGTGTTTTGAATCATTGTGGTAAAGTAAGGACCCAGAATTTTTCTTTCCCAGGCATTAGTGACACTAACCTAAGGACAAAGTCCATTAGCTAATATGACCTCTCTAAACAGAAGGCTTCCATAATATTGATGAGGCCAGTGATGTGGCTGATGCATTTAAAAGTTGATATGCTGACATCAGGCACATTCGTATTTCAATAAGAATATTCACTATGAGTTGGGCATTGATGACCTGTACCTATTATCCTAGCTACTCCGGAGGCTGCGATCTGAAGATCATGGTTCGAAGCCAGCTTAGGCAGGAAAGTCTGTTAGAGGTTTATCTCCAGTTAATTACCACAAAGTCAGAAGTGTGTGCTAATCTTGAACAAAAAACTCAGGGACAGTAGCCTTGGCCCTGAATTCAAGCCCCAGCCCCAGCACCAAATAATAATAATAATAGGTACATTTATTTTCCATATCATATTGGAGCATCATAATATGCAAAAGAAGATTGCATCTCTCTTGGTGAATCTGGATCCCAATCAAAACCCTTTTGCTCTGTTAAAAAAAAAAAAAAGCTAGAAACAGGTTTTTCCATCAACAGGGACAAAGAGCTTTAGCAGTGCTAACTATGAGATGGATATTTGTCTGCATTTTAGAGGAAAGAAATAGTGTGGGGGAAGTCTATTCATATGTAATTTATAGTGGACAATAATGTTTTCTTCAAGGCTGGCTGAAAATGGATGTTTTGAAAATAATTATGCTTCTCTGTATGAGAAGTCTTCTTAAAATTTGGCTGAAATCCACCAGTATTTAAAAGGTTTTTGCATTATCCACTCCAATCTGTCTAAATGCCAAGAGCTAGGAAATGGCTTGCTTTTAAAAATGAACAGTGCAAAATTGAATGTAGGAGAGTGGAGATAATGACAGGCCCCTTCCAGAATTCTCTCTTCCCCCCCTGCTCCAGCCACATCGGCTCCATTGCAGGGCATGCAGCAAAGCTAGTTTTTTGTTGTCTTGATTTGGGTGTAGGTGTTTTAAATGATTTTTTTGCCTATGTGAACATCATCACAACACTAAGCTCAGAAATGGTTTGGGCTGTTTGTTGGGTTTTCTGTTGACTTGCTGGATTTTTTTTTCATTATTTCTTATGTTGCCATTTGTTCGTTATGTTGAGTTTATGAACTTGCTGTGACTGGCAGAGTGGTCATCTGTGGTGCAGTATGGTAAGGGGAAGGAGGGAAAGGTGTGTCGTTGTCTGTGTTTCACTGGAATCAGCAAACAACATACTATGAGGGGGGGGAAAATTGGGTCCAAATGACAAAATGCAAATTCTGCTAAAGGCAATATTATTACTAAGCTGAAGATTTGGGAATTTAAGTTGGGCAGGCTTTTTGAAAGTTAGTATAAATTTTAAAAATTGAGTTTCTTTTCTATGCTAATACTGTGGTTTTTTTTTATTAAGAAAACAATTTTTGTTTCTATAACAGTGTTTTGTCTCAATTTTAAACATTAAGGTCTGGGGATGGAGCTCAGTGCTAGAGCATGTGCTTAATGTTTGAGGTCCTGTGGCCTTGTTATCCCCTCAAAAACAAAGCAAAATGAAACTGAAAAGCCAGAAACTTATTCTGGAAAAAAAATCATCTTGTTAGCCCTATTTGGTCTTAAAACCCAGGGAACTAAGTCAGTCACCTATGGCTCACTCCTGTAATCCTAATCACTCAGAAAGTCAATATCTAAGGACTAAGGTTCAATTCTAGCTCAGGCAAGAAGTCCACGAGGTGAGTTGTGGCTCAAATGGTGAAGCATTAGCCACTGAGTAAGAAAACTAAGGGTCATTTGTGAGGGCCCTGGGTTCAAGTCCTAGTACCAGCACAGATGAACACACAAAATCCAAGCAACTATAGAGATAGAAACTAGAAATTAGTAAGAATCTTACCATTGCATTATTGTCTTCTTAGAATTTGGCTTTGATTGCATTGTTATATTTTTGGTAGACTTTACTCTTCAAAGTTAGTTTAACATATCCACTTTATACATCTCTATTCAGCTATACATCCACTTCTTTATTTGTTTTAATCAGTCATGGGGCTTGAAATCAGGACCTGGGTGCTATCCCAGAGATTTTTCATTCTACCACTTGGGTCATAGCATCACTTCTGATTTTGTGGTAGTTAATTGAAGATAAGAGTCTCATGGAATTTCCTGCCTGGGCTAGCTTCAAACTGCAATCTTTAAATTTCAGCCTCTTGAATAGCTAGGATTACAGATGTGAGTTCCCAGTGCCTGGCTCAAATATTTACCTATACACACACAAAAAAACCATTTGTCCTCATTTATTTTGAAAAAAAAAAAAGTGCCTTTGCTGAACACCAGGGGCTTGTGCCTGTAATCATAGCTACTCAAGAGGCCGAGACCTGAGAATGGCAGTTTGAAGCCATTCCAGGAAGGAAAGTCTATGAAACTTAGAAAATATATATCTTTTAGTGGTTGTACAAAGGAGTTGTCATTTAACAAAGCAGTTTATGAATACAATATATCCTGGCCAGTTTCACCCCTGTGAGACTCTCATCTCCAACAAACTACTAAAGAAAGGCAGAATTGGAGCTGTGGCTCAAGTGGTAGAGCATGAACCTTGAACTAAAAAGCTCAGGGACAGTTCTTAGGTCTTGAGTTCAAACCCTAGGACTGGTGTGTGCGTGTATGCATGCATACACACACACACACACACACACACACACACACACACACACTCACACACCCAGAGGCACACACACGAAATTATGCCTCTAAGGTAAAGCAGGCCATATTGTGTTTATAAAGGATGGACTGCCAGTGAGATTTTGCTTTGGATTTTTTATTGGCTAGTAAGTAAGAAAATGTTTGTTTTTGTTTTTCCCCCAGTGAGGTAGTTTGAATTGAGGGCCCTGTGCTTGCGGGGCAGGCCTTGTACTTCTCTGAGTCACGCCCCCAGCTTTTTGAGCCTCTTGTCTTTATGTTCCTTACATGTAATCGTAAGCAGCAGTGGTGTTGGTGGGAATCACACCGGGCCATGTGAACATGCTTTGATCAGCTCTCAGGTGTGATGGAGGTGGGGTTCCTGAAGGAATGTGTTCTGGCAGGGGCATCAGGGGCACGGGAGAGCAGCTAGAATGGTGTTCTAGAGCTTCCTGCTCTACCTGGGTTGGTGTGGTGCCGAGAATCAGAGGAGGGATAGGGTTACAGGATTAGGAAGGAAGAACAACATAGGTTTGGGATTTAAGGGGTGTAGTGCCATCACCATGTTTCATAACTGCCTCTTGCAGAACTGGCCAGCATCAGGCAGTAATGAGTAGTGTTATCCAGTGTCCTGTATTTTATTAAGTTATGTAATAAGCCAAACGTTTTAATGGGATGCATTACACATTTTGCAAACCATAACTTTGTATCTGTTTCTCAGCAGACACGGCTGTGTGGCAGTTGTTAGTAATGGAGTAGTACTTAACACTGCACATTGTGCACTTTATAAACATGTAACTAAAATATGTAAGCAAAAAAATTATAGGTAAGTGGTGATGGTGGCCTGAATATGACAGCTTATCTTCTTAGGTAGGAGAAATGATGGAGATGAAAATGAGAGCATTGTTTGTGTCAGCATAAATGTTAAGATAGGAGAATGTAAAAGCAAAGGCTGTAGGGTGGTAAAAAATATATGATGGGGCCGGGAGTTTGGCCTAGTGGTAGAGTGCTTGCCTAGCATACACGAATACCCGGGTTCGATTCCTCGGTGCCACATACATAGAAAAAAAGCCAAAAGTGGTGCTGAGGCTCAAGTGGTAGAGTGCTAGCCTTGAGAAATTCCAAGGGCAGTGCCCAGGCCCTGAGCCCAAGCCCAGGACTGGCAAAAAAAAATATGATGACAGAATAGAAGATCCAGAAATGAAACTATATACTTATAGTCAGCTGATATTTGACAAAGGAGCCAGAGATATACAGTGGAATAAACAAAGCCTCTTCAGTTATTAGTGCTGAAAAACTGGGGGGAGGGGTCACATGCAGAATACTAAATTGATCCCAGCTTGTTACAATGCACAAACATTAACTCAAAATAGATCACAGACCTCAATATCAGACCTGAAACTCTGAAACTGCTACACAACAGAGTAGGAGAGACACTGGAAATCAGGCACAAGCAGGAACTTCCTGAACAGAGTCCCAGGGTCACAATAGATTGGAAAGAGAGTCCACAGAGGGGACTACCTAAAAACAAAAAGTTTCTGCACACGGGCCGGGGGTTTAGCCTAGTGGTAGAGTGCTTGCCTAGTATGCACAAAGATCTGAGTTCGATTCCTTGGTACCAAATACATAGAAACGGAGCTGTGGTTCAAGTGGTAGAGCTGTAGCCTTGAGAAAGCCCAAGGACAGTGCCCAAGCCCTGAGTTCAAGGCCCAGGACTGGCAAAAAAAAGTTTTTGCACAGCTAAAGACATAGAGTGGGAGTGTAAACTAGTACAACCACTCTGGAAGGCAGTTTGGAGGTTCCTCATAAAAACTAAACATAGACCCTCCTGGGCATCTATCCTGAACATCATAACCCAGGATATGATAAGGACACCTACTCAGCTATGTTCATCTCTGCACTATTCACAATAGCCAGGCGATGGAAACAATCCAGATGCCCCACTACAGATGAATGGATACAAAAAATGTGGTACATATATGCAATGGAAGTTTACATAGCCACCGGACAAGATAAAATAATGACATTACTGGGAGGTGGGTGGGACTAGAGCAAATCATGTTGAGTGAGATAAGGCGAAAGAACAAAGCATGGTCTCCCTAATATGTGGGTATTAGATCAAAACAATACAGGAGCAATGACTTAATACTCAAGTATTCAAGGTCAAAATGTATCTATGACATACAAAGATTCAGCATTATGTTCCTAAATTTATGTGCCAGTGATTGCATATAGAGTTTTTCTTGAATACTTGTTTGTAGAACATGACATACGAAATATGATGTAAAAACTCAGTTTTAATAAAAAATATATGATGTAGCTGAATGCTGGAGTTCACACCTATAATCCTAGCTACTCAGAAGGCTGAGATCTGAGGATCCCAGTTCCAAGTCAACCTAGGCAAAAAAAAAAAAGTCTGTGAGATCTCATCTCCAACTAACCAGTAAAAGACTGGTACTAGAAGTCTCATGTGGTAGAATGATGGCCTTAAGCAGAAAGCCAAGTGAGACCATGAGGCTATTGAGTTCAAACTATAGTACCAGTACCAGAGAAAAAAGTATATGATGTGTTCACTGAAAATTGGTGGTGGTCAGTGTCGGTAACCTCTTTCAGCCGGTGGCTTGAGCAAGATCCTATCAGTCTGACCTTAGTTTTGCACCTGTTAATTAAATAATACTATTGTCTGTCTTACAGCATGCTTTAGAGAATTCTATATGATATGATAACAAGCGTGGATCTGAGTAGCAAATAATAAATTGTTTTGTAAATGTGAAGTTATTAGTTTGAGCCTTATTTTACTTCAGGCTAATAAAGCTAATTGGTATAACAATGTCAGCTAATGTTAAAACAATCAAAAGTGTTTTTATTAGGTAACCATAGGATTAAGGCCATAAAATTAAACATTCCAGTGTTATGTTCTTCCATCTTGCTAATGTGTATTTTAAAATAAAAAATACAGGTCAAAATAGCTTTCCCACAAGAAAGTAATAGTATATTGTTTCAACTCAATTTTTATTCACAATGTACACCAGAGTACATTTTTGTTTAAAATAATAGATTCTTTTGAGGTGTAATTTATGCACTTATCTGTATTTCTTAAAGTATTTAAGATTGTTAACAAGTTAAATACTACCAGAGGCTAGTGGCTCATGCCTGTAATCCTAGCTGTTTTGGAAGCTGGGGCTCAAAAAGCTTGTCTCCAAGCTAGCTCTGGCAGAAAAGTCTGAGACTCTTATCTCCAACTGACATGCAAAAACCAAAAGTGGAGGCGTGATTCAAGTTGTAGAGCCCCATCCTTACACCTGAAACAAGCCAAGCACAAGTGTGAGGCTGTGGGTTCAAGTCTCAGTCCTCATACACACACGGAATTGAGTGCCTGACAGATGTCAATGAGAAAAAGGCCTCCAGGGAACAGAATGGGTGTGTTAAACTAACACAACAGCTAAGGACATAGAATTGGCTTCTCATGAAAGATTAAAATATACCTATGGAAGAGGAGAATGCAGATAGCTCTGGGCATTTCATGGGCCTCACAGTTCATACCAGGAAGTAGACCTACATGGGGAAGGCAGATGTCTTTGGCACCACAACATCGGGTAAAGCCATTGTCCAGGGTACCTGGTGCCAGGAATGACTTGGTTACCTTCCTTTTGGTTTTTCTCCCAGCCAGGGTAGGGCTCTATGGAACATGGACCAGCACAGAACCCACCTCCCCTTATACTCAATGCTCCCTGGCAACTTTTGGATCTGGTGGGCAGTGATTTGCTCATGCCCTAGCTTTCTGATTGCCATGTATCCTCTCTTAGTTCCAGCCAGCATGCTACTTGTGTTTGCCTTGTAGGTTCCTTGCAGCTAGCTGGTCATCCCAGGGGTACATAATAAGGGAAGGTGGCAGCAGCCTGTCTGCTTCCTTTCTCTTTCACACAGCTCTGTCCTCGGTCCTTGCGATTGTTGGGATCAAGCCACCACCCATGGAAAGATCTAGAAGTTTTGGAGGTGCACAATAGTCTCTAGATATAATTCAGTTGCTTTCTGTCTTCCTCAAGCTGACAAAGCAAGGCATTTTCAACCTGACCTTCTCTGGGCATCTTCTGGAAGGTATTTCCCTCGGTTGAGCCAGCAACTCAGGTGGTAGATGAACAAATGTTCTTAGAACCTTCTAGGACTGACTTTCTGTGAATGCATGAATCTGCAGTTGAGACTTCTGGCCACCTTTGTGCTTATTGTTGGTGCCAGTCCTGGGACTTGAACTCAGGGCCTGAGTGCTGTCCCTGAACTTTTTTGTTCAAGACTAGTACTCTACCACTTGAGCCACAGCTCACTGCTGGCTTTCGAGGGGGTAGTTTTTACTCCTCCTCAGCTCTCAGCCTCCTGAGTAACCACAGTAATAGTCATGAATCCAGCCTCTGCCCTTTTTATTCTGACTTTAAGGGAGTCGGGGTCTCATGGGTAAATTTTTCTACTTGAGCAAGAAATCCTGCTGCAGGAGGCACAACAGTGTCTGTGTAGACACCCCTTCCTTAGTGATGAAAGAGAACAAACCACATACTTGCCGCTCTTTTGAGGTCCTTAGGGGCAGAAAAACTGCTAAGCAAAAAAGCAAGGCATTCACAGACCTCAGCTAACAGGAACCTGCCCTGTGCCCTACATTGTTCTAGAATGTTTAGAAGTCTGAACATGGAAGACCACACTGCCTTATAGACCTCCTGATTTCTCAGTGGCTGCCAGGTGTACACACAGCTTGGACACTCTCTGTCTTCCGCCATCTCATCTCTACCCCTTCTTTCTCCCTGAGCAAGGCTGGTGCCACAGCCAGTGAGGTACCAGGGACTGCAGTCTGGGCAGGGCCTTTGATCTCACCATCTGCTGGGTCTCCCAGTGCCAGTAGGCACCACCAGCACGTCAGCCGCAGGCTGCCCCACCCTGGCGGCCTTGTGCATTCTCTGAAAACTCTTTTAACAGTACATAGATGACTAAGCTCTACTGCAGATCAGTGACGGCTCTGGAAATGAAAACTGGGTATTTGTTGGTTATAAATCTCTCCATGCTGAGTGCAGGTATCATGCTTCACAGACTTTCTTGCTTAGGCTGGTTTCAAACCACGTTGCTGAGACCTCAGCCTCCTAAGTAGCTGGGATGACGGGCATGAGCCACGGCGTCTGGCCTGTGTTCTTTTTATTCTACTAGAAGGGAGTCTAGCTCACGTGTAAATTTTTCTACTTGAACAAGAAATAGTAGCTACTAGCTAATACTAGCCACTAGCCAGGCTGAGGCCTTGAGGACTGATGATCAAAACCAACCCAAGTTGAAAAATTCTGGAGTCTCCATTTTCAGCTAATTAGCAAAAACTGGGCTGGAGATGTAGCTCAAGTGATGTGGTGCTAGTCACAGACAAGAAAGCCGAAGGAGAGTTCGAGGCCCTGAGTTCAACTTCTAGTCTTCTAGTACTGGTTAAAAAAAAAAAAAAAGACTGGGGTATAGCTCAGTGGTAAATGTGTGGTTTACAGTGTAAGGACTAGACTTTTTTTTCTTTCTTTTTTCTTTTTTTGTTCTTTGTGGGTGCTGGGGCTTGAACTTAGCCTGGGCACTATCTCTGAGCTCTTCAGCTCAAGGCTACCACCTTGAGCCAAGCCCCACTTCCCGTTTTCTTGAGGTTAGTTGGAGATATGAGTCTCAGGTCCTTTTGTGCCCTGGCTGGCTTTGAACCTTGATCCTCATCTTTCAACCTCCTGAGTAGCTAGGATTACAGGCGTGCAATCCCAAGGCCACTGGCAATGACGAGGTCAGCCTTTTTGTTGTCAGTTGGGGGACTTGAGCTCAAGACCCTGGTGCTGTCCCTGAGCTCTTTTGCTCAAAGCTAGCACTCTACCATTTGAGCCGCAGTGCCACTTCCATTCTACCAAGCTTTATCTCTACTCTGGATCTGCTCAGATGTGTCCTCACCTTGATGTCCAGGTTCTGCATTCAATGAGTTTACAATCCAGTAGATTCATAATTCAGGGCTAAATTTTGTCCTGTCAATCAGCAGTTCTTATACTCAGGCTTGAATTGAATAGAGAGTCTTATGCTTAGGCCTGAATAGCAATCACTAAGGCATTCTTTTTCTTTTCTTTTCTTTTTTTTTTTTTGCTTTTTCTTCTTGTGATCCCTAGATTTGAATTCAGGGCCTTGTACATGCTAGCCAGGCACTGGAATGGTCTAACCATGTCTTTTTGCTTTGTTTATTTACTTACTTATTAATATTATTGGTAGAATTGGGATTTGAAATTAGGGTCTTGCTGCTTATGAGGGTGGCACTCTATATTTGAGCCATTCCTTTAGCATTCCTTTTACTGATTATTTTGGAGATAGAATATAGTGAATATTTCTGCCCATACTGGCCCCAAACTGTGATCATTCTGATCTCAGCCTCCTGAGTAGCTAGAATTACAGGTTGGAGCTACTGGCATCCAGTTGCTTTAGTTGTTTTGGGTGGAGTCTGGACCACAATCCTCCTATTGAAGCTTCCCACGTAGCTAGCATGACAAGCACACATGGTTGTGTTTGCCCAACTCTTTTGTGGATTGAGAAGGGGGTCTTGTGAACTTCTGTCAGGCTGGTCTCAAACCAGGATCCTCTAGGTCTCTCTCCCAAGTGGCTCTGACTACAGACATGAGGCACCATGCCAGGTACTAGTGAGTGTGTGAAAAATATTATCTTGCTTCCTGTCATATTCCACTTGGTTCTGATGCAGTGTTTTGTGGGAGGATCCTGAGTTGTCCTTTTGCCTCTCCAGCTGCAACACCTTGTGTGTTTTGGGGGTGCTGGGCCCCAGTGTTCCTGGCATGATGGCTGGCTGCCAGGCCCTCAGCTCAGGTATTTTGGTGCATCCTTTCGTAATCAGGAAGTATCTTCCTAGGGCTGCCCTAGGCAGTGAACTTTCCTCATTAATCGTTTAGGTCCAGTAAGTGGCGTGGACACCCAGTATCACTTTGGATTAAGCCTCAGGAACCCTGGATGGGGAGGTAGAGGGTGTGAAAATAGCATTTTCAGACAGTAATCATTTTCCACTGGCCTCTCTTGATGAGGGCCTAGGATTAGAACATAGATAGGGTGTGGATGAGAGGGTGGGATGGCTCATGATCTTCCCTGGGGTAGCTGGACTTGGAGAGCTGGCTGGGGGCAGGGGAGGAAGATGGGAAGGAATGACATCACTGAAATCCGATCAGCTGCTTGCTGTCATTACCCGGTGGGTTAGAGTCCTGTCACCCCAGCCCCAGTTTATTACTCATAATTGAAGAGAGAGATCTGGAGGCCTTGGCCTGTGGTTTGGGGTGAGGAGAAACCCTCTGGGTCTTGGCCCTTGACTCATATAATTAGCCTAGTAGAGGGGACAGAAGCCACTGTGTGCTGGGTTCTCCCCTGTGGTGTTATGTAGCCCTTTTAGCAACCTACTGCATGTGACTGATTTCCTCCATAGGAAAAGAAACATATGCTGCTTATAGAGAATTCCAGAAGTTCAGGCTTTTAAATTCACACCACCCTGCTTCTAGGGTAGTTTAGGGTGTGAAAAATCAGGAAACTTAAGCTTCACTTCAAGTGTGGCCACTAAGATTCTGACCTTGAATAAATCCCCGCACTCACAAGTCACTTTCTTAGACTGCGATGCAAGGTGAGGGAAGAGCCCTCTGGCTCCATGGATCCCTAGAGCTCTGAGACACAATGAGGCTTTGCAGTTACAGGCCTGCTCCTGGCATAGGATTCTTAGCAGGAGTGGTCTTGTCAGTCTTTACATTTGGGGATCTGTGGCTCTATTTTGGACCCTGATTTGGAAATGACAAGGCCTGTCTCTTTTCACTCAGTCAAACTTTCCTTTAAAAGAAAAAGGGTAGGGAGTTTAGCCTAGTGGTAGAGTGCTTGCCTAGCATGCATGAAGACCTGGGTTTGATTCCTCGGTACCACATACATAGAAGAAAAAAAAAAAAAGCCAGAAATGGTGCTGTGGCTCAAGTGGTAGATCTCTAGCCTTGAGAAAAATCCAAGGACTGTCAGTACTCAGGCCCTGAGTTCAAGCCCCATGACTGGCAAAAAAGAAAAGAAAAGAAAAAGAAGGGGGGGAGTTTAGCCTAGTGTTAGGAGTGCTTGCCTAACATGCACGGAGAAAAAAAAAAGCCAGAAATGGTACTGTGGCTCAAGTGGTAGAGCTCTAGCCTTGAGAAAGCCCAAGGACAGTGCTCAGGCCCTGAGTTCAAGGCCCAGTACTGGCAAAAAAAAAAGAAAAGAAAAAGAAGGCTGGGAGCATGGCCTAGTAGTAGCATTCTCACCTAGCATACACAAAGCCCTGGGTTTGATTCCCTGGAACCACATACACAGAAAAGGCCAGAAGCGGCACTGTGGCTCAAGTGGCAGAGTGCTAGCCTTGAGCAAAAGATGTCCAAGGACAGGGCCTAGACCCTGAGTTCAAGACCCAGGACTGGCCAAAAAAGAAAAGAAAAGAAAAGAATCACTATAAAGTTAGAAATAAGTGCAAAGCATCTCATTCTCCAGTTGTCTTATGATGAAGTTAGAAAATAGACATCCCTAATCTGAATACTTGAAAGCACAAATGCTCCAAAATTGTTTTCATTTATTTTTTTTTCTGATTGTACTGAACTTAGGTTCTCATGCTTGTTTAGCTGGCATTATTATCACTGATCCGTGTCTCCAGCCTTGATTTTTACTAGTTATTTTTAGATTTTTCTCCCTGCATAGGTAGGTACATGCCACCATCCCCAGCTTTTCATTGAGATACATTCTTGAAAACTTTTCTAAGTAGGTTGACTTTGAATTTGGATCCCCCCAATGTTGTCCTCTCAAGTAGCTAGGATTACAGGTATGAGACACTAACATCTGACTAAATACAAAACTTTTTCAATAGTGATCTGATGTGACAAGTGGGAGATTTCACACCTGTGTTCATGTGACAGGATTGCAGTCAAAATGCAGTGCATTGGAAATGCTATATAAAATGTCTTCCAAGCCAGGCACTGGTGGCTCATGCCTATAATCCTAGATACTCAAGAAGCTGAGATTTGAGGATCGCAGTTCAAAGCCAACCTGGGCATGAAAGTCCATGAGACTCATCTCCAATTAACTACCAGAAAACTGGAAGTGGCTCTGTGGCTCAAGTGGTAGAGCCTTAGCTTTGAGCTGAAAAGCTCAGGGACAGTGTCCAGGCCCAGAGTTCAAGCCCCATGACCGCCAAAAAAAAAAAAAGTCCACACTTTTTTTTAACCTTATTTTTCTTATTTTTTTTAACATTTTTATTAACACTGAGTTTTTACATCATATTTCAAATGTCATGTCCAACAAACAAGTATTCAAGAAAGGACTCTTTATATACAATCATTGGCGCATAAGTTTAAGAACATAATTAAAATTAAGCTGAGTATAATGTGAATATGATACATGTTTGCATGATCCATCTCTAGGAATTTACAATAAAGTACAGCATTTTAAAAGCTGAAATCCAAAACACATCTGGTCCCAAGATTTTCAGATTAGAAATACTCAACTGTCCTATAGTTCTGGTTTTTACAGAAAGGAAAATTGAAGTCAGATAGTTAAGGGACTTCACAAACAGTGGCTGGCGCATACATTTGTAACCTCTGCCCTAGAGTGATAACTCACTACAATAGGAAAAGCCAGGGGTAATGTTAATGTTACAGGTTTCCATCAAGAAATCTGGTGCACTTGAGTTGTTATGACTTGATAGATAAGAATTAGTACCACTGGGGCCTAGTTTGGCCTAGCTGTAAAGTGCTTATCTAGCATGCATGAAGACCCGAGTTTGATTCCTCGGTACCACATACACAGAAAGAAAGCCGGAAGTGGTGGCGTGCTAGCCTTGAGGAAAGTCCAAGGACAGTGCTCAGGCCCTGAGTTCAAGCCCCAGGACTGGTAAAAAAAAAACAAAACAAAACAAAACAAAAGTCAAAAAGAATTAGTACCACTGTTTTGCAGATGAGGAAGGTGAGCCACAGAGAGAATGGTTTTAAGAGGCTGCACGTAGACTGAACATGGCCTTATTTCTCAGTGTTGTTTTTCCTGTCTCATGCAGTGTGCTTATAAGGAACAATATCTGTCTTTCAGAACCTGGCTGTTGGAGCAGGAGCTGTTGGATCTTTGAAGCTGACCTATATCTCGAAGGTAACGCTGGTTTGGAGCTGTGGGAAATTAATATTCTCTAAGTAGATTTAATAGCTAAAGAAGAAGAAATGGCATGTTATTAAGTAGTTAGAATTTGGGGGTATTTATGGCATTAAAATGCTCCTCGTAGGGGGGCCAGTACTGGGGTTTGAACTCAGGATCCAAGTGCTGTCCCTCAAGCCTTTTCTCCAAGGCTGGTGCTCTACCAGTTGACCCACACACTTGAGATAAGACTCTCATGGACTGCCCTGTTTTGGCTTGCTTTGAACCATGATCCTCAGATCTCAGCCTCCTGAATTGCTAGGATTATAGGTGTGAGCCACCCAGGCCAGGGCTGTCATACTCTCTTTCCTTACATATGCTTATGGAAGGTTTGCTGCTGACTAAGGGAGTGTGGTAGTTCAGGTTCCTAGAGAGAAGGCCCTCAGCCTTTTCTTGAACATGCCAGTTAGTCAGCTTGCCATCTCTATAATAAAAATACCTAATAGAACTGACTTTATAGAGACAAGGTTTATTTTAGGTCACAGTTTTGGAACTTTTCGTTATGATTGATTGGTCTTTAGCTTTGGGGCCTACGGTGGATCGGTATCTCCAGGAACCTAAGAGAGCAAAATTTCTTATCCAATGGTCCTAGAGTGAGAAAAATAGACCTCTCTGAGGGTAACTACCTATTGCCTAGAAACCTCGGTTAGGCTCCAACACCTAAAGATTTCACTATCTTTTCAGTAGCTCTAAGCTAGGGCCAAACTTCCAACACAGGGGCCTTTGAAAAACATTCTAGATTGAAACTGTAGTAGTCCACAAAGCTTCTGCATCCCACAAAGGGGCTATAGGTGGTACCTGAGCTGTAGTTAGGACTGGGACATGACCTTCTGGGTAACTAAGGACAGAAAGGAACATAAAGACCAGGCACAGGTGGCTCACACCAGTAATCCTAGCAATTATGAGGCTGAGATCTGAAGATTGAGGTTCAAAACCAGTTCCGACAGGAAAGTTGATGAAACTCTTATCTCCAATTACTCAGCAAAAAAAAGGCCAGGAGTGGAGGTGTGGTTCAAATGCTAGAGCACTAGCCTTGAGCAAAAATACCCAAGGTCAGCACCCAGGCCCTGAATTTAAGTATGTCCGCACATACACATACATTCTCTCTCTCTCTCTCTCTCTCTCTCTCTCTCTCTCTCTCTCTCTCTCTCTCTCTCTCTCTCTCTCTCACACACACACACACACACACACACACACACACACACACAGATCCAAAATCCCGTGGCAAGGAAGCATACTGTTTAAACAGTAGCAGATCTGAAAGAGCTGGGCTTGGCTGGAATTGTTTCCATCCCCTGGTCAGGATGCTTCCACAAGGCAGGCTAAAGTTGCCTGAAAGGAACTCAGATGGGCTGTGGCCACATGCTGCAGCCAGGCTATGGCTAGAGGGGTGGGGGAGATGGAACAAGAGTTAGCTGGATCCAGGCAAAAGGGCTCACTCCTGTAATCCTAACTACTATGGAGGCTGAGATCTGAGGATCAAGGTTCAAAGCCAGCCTGGTCATTAAAGGCCAAGAGACTCTTTATTACCAATTAACCACTAGAAAACGGGGGTCATGGCTCAAGGGGTAGGGCACTAGCCCTACCCCAGACCCCAGCACACAAAAAAAAAAGTTGGCTGAAGCATCCACCGGACACTATGCTGGAAATGAACGTCACAGCGTGAGGAGGGAAGTGAGAGGAAAAGAGGAAGAGTAACACTGTTGAAAAAGAAATGTACTCGTTATGTAACTAGCCCCTCAGTACATCACCTTCACGATAACATTTAAATAAAAAAAAAAGGGGGGGTTGGCTGACAGTGCCCTAGAATAGTTTTCATGGCTGCAGAGCCCCTCCCCTGCTGAGACCTGGGGGTGGGGCTGGCTCCTGAGGTCCACATGCAGTTGCTGAGCTCAGCTGCTTTGACCGCCCCTCCCGGAGGCCAGCACTGCCACTGACCCATGATACAGCACAGGAGACGGGGGAGGATTCAAGCCTGCCCAGACTGAGGAACTCTCTGTACAGTGAGGAGAGCCAGGTGGCACCCAGCCAGTCCCGAGGCTCCGGAAGTCCCTCCTGAGGACTGCTGCTTCCTTAGCCAGTTTCTCCCACCCTCCAGGCCTTGGGACCTGGGCAGGGGGCTCCTGAACTAAGTGACCACCAGTTCCATGGGGTAACAAGCCCTGGGATTCCTTTGCTCAGCCTTCATTACTGCTTAGGAGTGGGGTCTGGGGCCAGGGACCTGCCCTGGCCTGGGAGGAGTGGCCATCTTCAGCTGGAGGGGCAGGCTGACCCTGGGCCTTTGGGCTGCAGGCAGAGCCTGGTGGAGAGAGCCAGCACCCAGGCCAAAGATGCCAGGCAGCCTGGGAGCAGATTAGAGACAGGAGATAATGGCCTCAGGGGAAGGGGTAGGGCCTTTTAAAGTGAAGCTTTGCTAACACAGCTGCAGGCAATTTGTGTCTGCCTTGTGGGAAGAAATGTGGCTCCCTTTCCAAGCTTGACTAGCCAGGCCCAGGCCCAGGCCTGCCCTCCCTCCTCTCTTGTCCTCATCTCAGTGACCTCATTAGGTCATTTTTCCAGAAAGAGAATTGAGAAGAAGGGGAGCAGAAAGGCTTGTTTAAAAAAAAAAAAAAGTGAAAACTGAAACCCTCTTTCCAGTTTAAGATGGTGTAGAAAGATGTGTGTGTGTGTGTGTGTGTGTGTGTGTGTGTGTGTGTGTGTGTGTGGCGTGCGCATGCGTGTTGGGGTGAGAGGGAAAGAGAAGAGAAGGGAGAGAGGGAGAAAGACACAGAGAGTAGAAAGGAGGGAGAAGGGATAGGGAGAGAGAAACCAGATAAGGGTTTATCATTCATCCACTTGGGTCTGTCTCTTTTAGAAAATAGGGACTGACTTTTAGCATTGCCTGAGAGACAGGTCTGGACCTTTTACAAAACCCACAGCTGCCACTGGGTCAGGTTACCGAGAGGTGACAGCTATTAACTCTGCCTCCCTCCTCTCCCCCAGTCATTTAGCCGTGGCACTCCTGTCTGGCTTGCAATTCCAGGTTGATTCCTATTAATGCTTAGGTCCTCCGTACTGGAAGACAGCCTCAGCAAGACTGTTAAATGGATAAATGGTGTTTAAAGTTGAGATTGGCTCAGGGTCCTTCAGACATACCAACCACACACAGAAGTGCTGACTTGCTGTCCTTGGGGCTGGGACAAGTTCTTAGGTAAACTAGAAAATCAATGAATCTGGCCTTTGGCACCACAGGCCTTCTCTCTGTGCATGGCCCTTCTCTTTGCCCACCATCTTTGGGCAGCAGACACCACTGGCCCACACCAGTCTAGTCCCGCCTGTGCTGGCTTGGCAGCTGTTACCTCAGAAGGCCTCCACAGAACACTGGTTCTTAACTTTTTTAGTGGAAGGAGGTGTTGTGGATCCTTTCGATAGTTCAGTGGAAAGTGTGGGTGTACTTTCCAGGTGAATGCGTATGTGTATGAACCTGCGGCTGATCTACGGGCTTCACCTTGGAACCATTGCCATTCCTTTGCATGTTTCATGTCCCCTTGAGGGGCAAGACCCCAACTTTGTTTGGTTGCTGCTACTTTTAGCCAGAGGAGCCCCAGCTCTCCTTTGGTCCAGGGCAGACAGAGTGGGGCTGGCCCTACTGTGCCCTTTTGCTGACAATGTGTGCTTTCTGTGGTCTGAGTCTGATCTGATAAGAGGCAGTAGCTGGGACTGTGACGTGTGGAGTAGTCTTGCCTGCATCACTTGATGGTGATGTGTCCAGCCCTCTCTTCTCCTCCCCAGCTTTCTCTCGCTGTCAGTACATTTGCCGCTGGGCAGTGACTCATCTGTGGCCACCTTGAGGTGATTAGCCATTTGCCTTCCCTTGAACCACCCATCAGGTGTCCTTGCACTCTGCAGCCACACCACTTCCTGTGGCTTCTTTTTGTCTGGAGGGCAGCAGCAGCCTGGCACGGTCACCAGCAGGCAGTGGAGGTGGGGGTGGAGGAGGGCCACACTTCCTGGTGCGTAATGTGTCAGGAAGAGGCCAAAGCCATAGCTCCCTACTAGGTAAGATTCTCTCCTGGGCCCTTCTCTCTGTGGAGTTGAACCCCACCACTGATAGATAGGATTTCATTTTCTCCCTTGTTGTTCTGTGACCTGTTGTAAAGGGGACTTATAGTTGCCCTCTTGCTTTCCTCAGAAAAAGTGAGGGTCTCTACCTTTGCCACACAGATGGTAAAGGCAGAGCTAGAAAGGATTGCATTAGCTCCTCGGGGAGCTGATTTGTCAATGTGATTACATGGACTTTCTGGCTAAAAAATGGTAAACAGAAAAGCCGGGGGAGGGGGAGGGGGGGAAGAAAAAGTAAAAAGTAAAGTAAAAAGAAAGCAGCAAACATCACATTCCCTTTAGAAGCTCTGGCTCCTGTAATAAGCACGTGGGTAGTGTCCTCATGCTGTAGGCTGGCTAAAAGCAGTGGTCATAGTGGCTACTTAGTAGTGCAAGCAGGGGGTGTCCGTCTGTGGCACACTCCCTAGTCTGTGGTGTGGTGAGTGAGCTTGGAGATAGGGTAATTCTCAAGGAAAGCCAGAGAAACCCTCCCTGTGCCCACCTTTTTCAGTGCCATTTTAAGTCTGGATAGGAAGGAAGCCATGCAGGGTGTGCTAAGGCCCAGGACAGCCAAGGTAGCTCTGTGGCACTCAGGACAAGCTGGACATGATGGACAAGAGGGTGTTGGAGACAAGTCCGTGCAGAGCAGCCATGAGACTCCTGCAGAGAAGAGGCAGCCACTGTGGGTCAGACTGAAGCCCAGGAAAGCCAGATGGCATGGGGCCAGGACTGTATGTGTGTCAGCATCCTGGGTGTTGCTTGTGACTTGTATAGACCTGACAGAATTCCTGGACTTAGGCTATGTGGGCTTCTCTGCTTAAATGTTCATAGTTTGCAGAAGGTCCTCTGGCCTCTGCTTCATATCAGAGTAAACAGTAAAAGGTTTCCGCCTCCTTCATTAAACAGGACATATTGTACCCTTCCTGTCTCTGGCCTTTGATTCTCTGTGCCATCTAGGGACTCTCCTATTAAGATGGCTATCAGCAGATGTGGTCTTTCAACATGTACCCTCAGAACCAGGAGTCAGATCACATGCACACACACACACACACACACACACACACACACACACACACACACACCTCCGTTTAGCTCTAGAATATTTGAAAGCATGCTTTTTTTTTTTTTTGCTCAAGGCTACCACCTTGCCACTTGAGCCACACCACTTCAGGCTTTTTTCTGAGTGTGTGGTACCAAGGAATTGAACCCAGGACTTCGTGCATGCTACTCTACCACTTGGCTATGCTCCTGGCCCCTGAAAGCATGCATTTTTACTTAGGACAATTTTGCAGTAACAATCTCATTTATAATTGGCTCCAGTCTCCAGGCAATCATCTTGTTGCATGTGAAACCATCCTGGTGAACTAAGACAACCTCAGCTGCAAATTAGTTTCAAACATTATGAAAATGTTTTGAATCCTTACCTGAAAAATGAGTGACATTGACTTAATATCATGACATCTTAAGTATTTAGTTCAATATTTGTTCATAGAATCTCATAGAATGTTATGCAGATATTGCATTAAATGTTTTCCAACTCTGGGTCTGCCATCTTTGCTTTGTACAGTGGGATCCACATATTTGTTTCCACATACTTGAAACAAGTATGCTCATGGGTTCTCAGCAGGTTGCTGTCATTCTGGGTGTGGTATTGCTGTAGTATTCGTGTGTGCTGTGGGTTTTTAAAGGAAATGAGATGTCAAGAGCTATACATAGACTCTTTTTGAATAAGCAGGTTCTGTGTTTAATCCTCATGCAAACCCCAATAGAACATGATATTATTGTCTTTTATTTGATGGAACCCTGAATAGAGTCACACAGCAAGGACAAGACTTTCTGTCTCAAAAGCTCAGGCTATTCTACTAGCGCAAGCGCACGTGCGTGCATGTGTGTGTGTGTGTGTGTGTGTGTGTGTGTGTGTGTGTGTGTGTCAGTGTCAGTATGGGGGCTTGAACTCAGAACATCATGCTTTTGTTTGGCTTTTTTTTTGCTCAAAACTATTGTCCTCCCACTTGAGCCACATCTGTACTTCCAGATTTTTGTTGGTTAATTGGAGATAAGAGTCTCCTGGATTTGTCTGCTCAGATAGACTATGAACCATGAGCCTCAGATGTCCATTTCTGAGTGTCTAGGATTAACCAGTGGGAGTGACCAGTGCCCGATCTTTATTTTGTATATGGGCTGGTACTGGGAGTCAAACCTTTTGATTTTGTGTGTGTGTGTGTGTGTGTGTGTGTGTGTGTGTGTGTGTGTGGCGAGGGGGCGGGGGGGATGTAAGCTACTCTGTTCATGTTTGAGTATTTGGGGCAATATTAATTCTGACTAACTTTATTTCTGGCTTACTTAATATCATTTTTTCCAAGTCTTTTCTGTTTACTTACAAATGGGTCAATATCATTCTTTCTGAAATGCTGTTTATCGAAAAGGGCTTCAAGAAGTAGAAATGAGGGTTTTTAATTTTTTTGTTCTTTCTTTTCCTTTGTCGCAATTTTTTGGTTCTGTACTTTTTGTCTTGTATGTAAATTTATCTG
The DNA here is from genome assembly GCF_031878675.1 of Megascapheus bottae. NCBI lineage: Eukaryota > Metazoa > Chordata > Mammalia > Rodentia > Geomyidae > Megascapheus > Megascapheus bottae. The sequence goes on along the minus strand of NC_143528.1, from coordinate 3,799,411 downwards.
TTTGGGGAGGATAAGGGGGTGCACAGAAACAGTGGGACATAGGGTAAACAAATACAGCAGTGATACTCTCTACACACTATATTGAAAGTGAATTATATGGACCGGAAGTTTGGCCTAGTGGTAGAGTGCTTGCCCAGCATGCATAAAGATCTGGGTTTGATTCCTCCATACCACATACATAGAAAAAGCTGGAAGTGGTGCTGTGGCTCAAGTGCTAGAGCTCTAGGCCTGAGAAAGCCCAAAGACAGTGCTCAGACCCTAAGTTCAAGGTCTAGGATTGGCAAAAAAAAAAAAAAGGAAGGAAGGAAGGAAGGAAGGAAATAAGGAAATGAACTATACAACTTGTGGGGGATGGGGGCTAGGAGGGGAAATAACTGGGAGAAAATGAGGAAAGGGGATATTGTTCAAAAAGAAATGTACTTATTACTTGACTTAGGTAACTATAATCCCTCTTACATCACCTTTACAACATAAATAAATAAATAATGTAAAAAAAAAGATAGCAGTGATCTCTGAAAGGTGGAGGCCTTGTCAGGATGGTGCATGCAGAAAGCTTCCAAGAAATGATGAGTACTGCTCATTTTTTAATCCCACTATCAATGCAGGGGTTTTGGTTATTCCTGAGGTGCACATGTTTGATAGCTTTCTTATATATGAAAAATTGTACATACACAAAAAATGTTTTCCATGATGTTAAACCCCTCACCCCTCTCTGTTTTTTTTAAATTTGGTGTAGGTGAGCATAGCAACTCCAAAGCAGAAACCAAAAACTCCCTTTTGCTTTGGTAAGTACTGAGCTGGGGATGGCCTTTGTACTCCTGTAGCAGCTTCCTCTATTTTTGCATAGAGGCTGCCGTGTGATGGCATGTGCGTGTGAGTGGTTTAAGTCACAGTAGGTTCCTGGGTGTCAAGTGATCCCCTCTCCTGGGGATTGCTGCAGAGATTGGTGGGGTATTGACCAGGCAAACTGAACCCAGCAACATTTCCGTTTTCTTGGTACCACAGGGCACTTTTGCTCCAGAAAATATCTGGAGCTGAGATTTGGTTCAAGCAGTAGAACACCAGCCTAGCCAAGTGTGAGGCTAGGTTCAAGCACCACTAGTACCACCTGAAAAGAAGAAAGAAAGAAAGATTCTGGGAATCCCCACTTTTGTGCTGAGCGATGATGTGCTCAGGAAAGGTAGACATTAGGGAGTAGGAAGAGGCAGGGCCAGAAAGTAGATAACAGGAAGGAAGGAGTGTTCCCTTAGGGTTTTAGGGTCACCAAATTAGTAGCCACACTGGGATGATGTTTTAATCAAAACCATCCAGTGACTGCTTCATGCCCTTGACTTGGTGAATTCAAGGGCTCAGTCATTAAGTTAACCCCTATGTTTCCCCATGCTGGCAGGTGTGTCTGAGTGTTCAGGGTGGCTCCAAATGTAAGCATGAAGAAAGCAGAGACTTTTCCCTGCTCTGTCACTTGTCCTCAGCACTGGGGCATAGTGGGTAATTAGTAAATATTTGTTGAATGAATGAGTGAATAATGAATTCTGTATCTCTTCCTGTAGTTCAGGTCCCCAGAGTTGTTCTTGTTCCTGATTTAAAATGTATTCATTTTCCTGTTGCTTTCAAATATTCCTAAGCTCAAAAATGACCCTCAGATTTTATCATCAGCAGATCTGAAAGAAAACAATTATTAGTAATAAACCCACAACTAAACTGTTGACTACTGAAATGCTCAGAGGAAAGAATGGGTTGAAAATGAGGTCAGAGTCAAATGTGAGCTCAGGCATTGTTGCATTTCTCAGCAATAGACAAGGCTTTTTATCCCATTGTGCCAGTGGAAAGAGAGCACTGAGTCCAAAAGGATATCTATTTCGTTGTGACTGCAAATTTATTAGCATATTATTATATTTTGCAGTTCACGTGGTGTAATCTTGATGGCAGGCTAGCAGCCTCACCTCTTCAGAGCAGCATGTTCAGCTATTGTTTATTTCCTGTCATTCTTGTGGTCTATGAAAGTGATCCCTACTTTTAGAGATGTCAGAAAGAGTGGGGTGTGGGGAATATGCTGCTTCCTAAATATGAAAGAGATAAGTCTCATCATGGGGAATCTCTTCTTGATTGGCTTTGTGTATTTTGTTAGTTCTTCCCCTTAGACACAGCTTTGTGGTCTTACTGTGTGTTGCTGCTTGTGTTCTGACCTTGAATTTCTCCTGTTTTCCCATTGACTTTTACAGTTATCAATGCCCTGTCTCAGAGATACTTTCTTCAAGCCAATGATCAAAAAGATCTGAAGGATTGGGTTGAAGCTCTGAATCAAGCCAGCAAGATCACTGTACGTATGGTTTCTTCTTTCTTTTTCTTTTTGTCCCAGCACTGGGGCTTGAACTCAGGGCCTTGCATGTTCATTTGATTTTTGTTGCTCAAGGCTGCCACTCTACCACGTTAGTCACAACTCTACTTCCTCTTCTTCTTTTTGGTGGCAAAAGTATCCCTTCCTGTGGACCCTGCTGGGGAATAGTCAGATGACAGTAAGGATTTTTCCAGAAGCCTCATCCAGACCCAGCTCCCAACCTTCTCTTGCCCTTTAGTTAACCACAGTTTACCCAAGAGTTTGAGTCTGAATCAAGTTCAAAGGGAAGTTTGGGGATCATCCCCTTTCTGTTTCCTGGGTGGACTCTTGGTCAGTCATGGTCTGGGTGGCTCTGGAATGCTGGCTGACACTGGAAAATGGATTGCTGACTAGGAGAAGTAGAGGAAGTGGGAAAAGCCTTTGAGAAAGCAAGTTAGAACTTTTTTTTTTCCTGTTTGTAGATAGACTCTTCTTACTCGGTCCTAGAAAAGCCTTCTATTTAAAAGCTTCAATAACCATTAAATTAGTTCATGGACGGTTTTGACTTTTCTTGTTTTCATTAGCTTGGCTAATAAACAATTATTTTCCTCTTCCTTTAGAAATATATACAGAGCTGAGTGCTGGTGGTTCAAGCCAGCAATCCCAGCTACTCAGGAATCTGAGACCTAAGGATTATGGTTTGAAGCCAGCAATCCCAGCTACTCAGGAATCTGAGACCTAAGGATTATGGTTTGAAGCCAGCAATCCCAGCTACTCAGGAATCTGAGATCTAAGGATTATGGTTTGAAGCCAGCAATCCCAGCTACTCAGGAATCTGAGATCTAAGGATTATGGTTTGAAGCAGGGAGAGCTGGAAGTGGTGCGGTGGCTCAAGTGCTAGAGTGCTAGCCTTGAGCACAAAAGCTTAGGGACAGTGCCCAGGCCCAGAGTTCAAGCCCCAGGACTGGCAAAAGAGAGAGAAAGAGGGTGGGGGAGAGATATAGAAAGGGAAGGGAAGAAGAGTAAGAAAGAGAGTGAGGCGAAAACAGTGTTAGCTTTCCATTTCTGTGACAAAATGCCGGACATAACCTATAAGGAGGAAAGGATAATTTTGACTCTTGGATAATGAAGTTGCCATCTATACCAGCTTGTCTGTGTTGCTCAGCAAGGTGTATTGTGCTAGAACATGGGCAGGAGGAGGCCTGATCAGCTCTGGGCAGAACGATAGAAAGGGGCAGGGCTCTTATACTCCTCAAAGGCCGTGCTTCCAGTGAGCTCACTTCCTCCTTCTAGATCCCACCTTCTAAAATCTCCACTACCTCCCAGTCACATCACCTGATGTAACTAAGCCTTGACCACATAGGCCTTTGTAGAATGAAAACTAAACCTTTAACCAGCAAGACAGGTTGATTCTTGACTTATCAGCTCTGGCCTGTTTGCTAAAAAGTTTGAATTTTTTTTTATTATACAATCAGAAACGTGTATACTGGAGTGGCTTCCATAATAATATCTATATGCTGAATATGTTCCCTGGTACCTCAGTGTTCCAGTGAATAAGTGAACAGATCACTTATGAATATCTGCCACAAAATTATATTACTATATACGATCAGTATACATTTTAGTTGTCCAGGCCATTTATATGTGTAGTTTCTTATTCTGCTAAGTGTTGACATAGCAGAGTAAAGAGAGTAAGGCGGGAGGAAGGGAGCTTGTTACTGGCTCACATTTGGGCCGCTAATCTGTGTGCCTGTCTGCATGGCTTTGAACATATTGCTTAGTAACAGTTTCTTTCTGGTGGGATCTTTATGCTTTTTGCATCTTTAAGAATGTGACTCTGGTTCAGAGTTTCCTGAATTTCTCTTTCCCTTCCTCCCTCCTTCCTTCCCCCTTCTTTCTTCTTCAGAGACAAGGTATCTCTATATAGCTCAGGCTGGCCTTGAATTTATGGTTCTCTTGCTTCAGCTTCGAAGTCCTAGGATTACATCTGTGTGCCTCAATGCCTGACTTAACCTTCACTTTTGCTTGGGAAGACAGTCTGTAGGTAGTGAGACTCTTGGCCCTCCTCCCTCTCTCCTTCCTTCCTTTCCTCCTTCCTTTCTTTTTTTCCTTCTTTTCTTTCCTCCTTCCATATTTCCTTACTTCCTCTTTTCCTCCATTCCTTTCATCCATTCTTTCCCCACTCCTTTCCTTCCTTGCACTTAACCCAGCACCTCTTGCTTGTTAGGCAAGCACTGCACCACTGAGTTACACCTCAGCCCTGTCTGTCTGTCTGTCTGTCTTCAGCTCAAGGCTACTGCCCTACCCCTTGAGCCACAGAGCCACTTCCTATTTTCTGGTGGTAAATTGGAGATAAGAGTCTCACGGATTTTTGTGCCTGGTCTGGCTTTGAACTGCTATCCTGAGATCTCAGCCTCCTGAGTAGCTAGGATTACAAGCGTGAGCCACCGTACCTGGTGGATGTACTACTTCTTTCTTTCTTTTTTTAATATACTGGTACTGGGGCTTGAACAGGGGACCTCGGTGCTGTCTCTTAGCCTTTTTGCTCAAAGCTGGCATTCTACCACTTGAGCTACAGCTCTGCTTCTGGGTTTTGGTGGTTGAAGTGCCCTGTTTTATGTGCCTTTCCTTATACAATTGAGTAGATGTAGGGCTGTGATACCACATGATAAACTGTGCATATTTGTATTATTTTTAAAAATAATGAAAGAAAATATTTTCTCAGTCTTAGATTACTTAACTTACGCTGATTTCCAGTTCTGCATCTATTTTCCTTCAGATAAAAATATAATTGCATCCTCTTTTATGGTTGAATAATACTCCGGTGTGTGTGTGTGTGTGTGTGTGTGTGTGTGTGTGTGTGTGTGTGTCACATTTTCTTTCTTTTTTTTTCAGCTCAAGGATTCTGCCCTATCCTTGAACCAAGCCCCATTTCCCATTTTCTAGAGGTTAATTGGAGATAAGAGTCCCAGGTCCTCTCTAGGATATAGAAACAAAAGCCATATAATGAGTGATTGTTGTCCTTAATGTACTATGTTATCTCTCATCTCTTTTGCTGTCCCTTGGTTATCTCATATTGTTACAGTATTTTACTTTGTTATCTGATATATTGGATATATGCGTATTTGGTTATTTGAAATTGGATAGGAAAGGGGGGAAAACAAGATGAGGATGGGGGTGGGGGGGAAGGGAAATGGGGACCAAGACATGAGAAAGGGTATCAATGTATGTGAAGTAATGCACCTTCCATCTGGCGAATGTAATGTAACCCTTCTATTAATTACAATAAAAATATATGGAAGAAAAAATATATAAATAGCAGTTTTGCCTGAAAAAGAACATGACAGGAGTGGAGATAATTAAAAAAAAGGGTTAATGAGTGCCCACTATCAAAGTGTATTATACGCATTGATATGCATTATATGCATTTATATGTATTAAAGTGTCATAATGAAATGCATTATATTGCACAATTAATAAACACTAATATAAAAGAAAAAAAAGAGTCCCAGGTCCTTTTGTGCCCCAGCTGGCTTTGAACCTTGATCCTCAGATCTCAGTCTACTGAGTAGCTAGGATTACAGGCGTGAGCCACTGTGCCAGGCTGATTGTCACATTTTCTTTATCTGCTCATTGGTTGTTGGACAGGAAGCTGATTCTATAACTTGGTAGGAAGAGCATTTGAGTGTGGGGGTGTCGCTGCTGTGCAGATCTGAATTCCTTTGGATATAATGGATACAGTTGCCTATTTTAAGACACCGTGTATGCAAATAAAGCTGCTGACACTTCGGGGTTCAGGAAAGGGGAACAGGCAATATAGGGAGCAGATCTTCCATGGCTGCACTGCTGTGTCACTTACCCCTCACAGCACCCCCGTGAGGCTGTTTGCCTTACTGCCATTTCCCAGATGAGGAATATGGTGGCTGAAGACTTTCTTAGGGCAAGGGGACAGTAACTAGTACCAGTTTGATTTTAGTCCAATTTCCTTGCCTTCAAGACTCAAGAAATTGTATTTGGTGAAAATATTTAAAAATAGGCAACAAGTACTTGCTTTGACAACACATATTAAAATTGGAATGATGCAGAGATTTGTATGGCCCCTGCTCAAGGATGACACACAAAGTAAAAGAAAGAAAGCAGTCATTGTAAAATATGTTTAATTACCCAGCATTTTACATATATAGCTTTATTTGAATCTCCTAAAATCATCTATAAGAACAAGTGTTATTACTTCCATTTTCAAGTGAGAAAATGGAACTATCTGGCATTAAGGTATTTTCCCAAAGTTAGGGAGCCAGGTGGGTTCAAGTTTTGGCCCACAAATTGCTGTTCATTTTAGGTTGCCACTGAGTCCCTGTGACTGAACTAAGTCCTCTCAGAATGTCAGTATTTCTTTGTGCTGTGTGTGTGTGTGTGTGTGTGTGTGTGTGTGTGTGTGTGTGTGTGTGCGCCAGCACTAGGACTTGAACTCAAAGCCTACCTGTTATCCCTTAGCTTTTTCACTTAAGACTAGATTTCTACCACTTAAGCCACAGCGCCAGCTTTTTGATGCATAATTGGAGAAAGAAAGTAGTCTCATGAACTTTCCTGTCTGGCCTAGCTTTGAACATTGATCTTCAGATGAGTAGCTAGATCAAATCCTGGATCAAATGCCAGTATTTCTTTTTTTTTTTTTTAACCAGTCCTGGGCTTGAGCTCAGGGCCTGAGCACTGTCCCTGGACTTTCTCAAGGCTAGAGCTCTACCACTTGTGCCTCAGCACCACTTCTGGCTTATTTTCTATGTATGTGGTATGGAGGAATCGAACCCAAGTCTTTGTGCATGGTAGGCAAGCACTCTACCACTAGGCCAGGCTCCCGGTCCAAATGCCAGTATTTCTTCGTGAGTTTTCTTACAGCTCTGAAGGCTAGTCTGATGTCAGGCTAACTGGCTTCAAACTAAGTTCTTCAGATCTCAACCTCCTCAGTTGCTAGGGTTACAGGCATGAGCTCCTGGCAAGAGTTAAGCTTTTATTTAGATCTCAGGATAGGAACAACCTTAAGTATACCTTTTCAAGCTGTGTAGTCAATCTGTGGCTGAGGCTGTTTTGTACAGCCTCAGAGGAAGCAAAGCCGCTCCCATGAGTTCTTTTCTGGTAACTGGAAACTCCTGAAGACTACTGTCTTCCTTGTTGGGTTCCAGAAATTCATTTAGGTAATTTGGGGGAAAATTTTGCTGTTCTGTTGTGATGATTTCACTACCCACTCCAGCAAAAATCAACATTCCTTCAAATTTTTCTTGCAAAAACCTGACATAGAAAATAAAAAATAAGCCAGGCACAGTGGCTCACACCTGTAATCCTAGCTACTCAAGAGGCTGAGATCTGAGGATTGAGGTTCAAAGGCAGCCCGGGCACTAAAGTCAGTGAGACTCTTATCTGCAATTAACCACTAGAAAACCAGAAGTGGTGCTGTGGCTCAAGGGTTGGGGTGGTAGCCTTGAGCTGAAGAGCACAGGGACAATGCCAAGGCCCAGAATTCAAGTCCCACAACTGACAGAAAAAAAAAGAGGGGGATGGCTCAGTAGGTTAGTAATAGCAAAAAAAGAATCAGGCACCCTTATGGCAAATTCTGAATTTAATGGCTTGAGTTTACCTCATCTGTACTCATGCCCACTTAATAAACTAGCATGAATGTTAGAGGTAATGAAGTACAAGGATACAGGGCCAAAGGATGGTTAAGTGCTACATCCCTCAGACTGTCAGGAAGAAATTTCTTGCTTGGCTTGTAGAAATGGTGGTAAAGGTCCTTTCTCCCCACAGACGCCACACACCACACACTATGGAGAAAGGATCTTATTTCCTTTCAGGGGCCTAAGGCAATTACAGGATCTTTCATACTTTGCACACAGGGGACACTAAATTGTGTAGATTTTATTCTCTGTCAGTGATTGAGTTCTTTTATATGGGGGAGGAGAGAGTATGGAGAAAGAGTATGGAGAGAGGTTTAGGTTTGCCTAGAACTCTTGACCTCCTGCCTCAGCCTCTTGATTTTAATAGTGCTCAGCTCTTCAAAGAGTGAATCCTGGGACTTCAGCTTTTCTGATGAGGCCTATGGTTCATTTCCTGGGATAAGGAAAGAAAAGGTGTGTTCTTTTGAACTGGCTGGGAGTCAAGTCTAGTCTGCTTAGTTATTAATGATAGCTTTCGGCAATTGACTGGCCTCTTTTTTTCTCTGAAAAAAAATGCGAGATGTCACCCATTTCAGGCTTTAATATAAACGAAGGGGCAAGGGTGAGGAAATATGACAACAGATAGGAGGGTAGTGGAACAAATTTGGGGACTGTGGCAAATGAAAGGCTGGATTTCCTGTGTAATGAGAGGACTTCTGCTTAGCTGAAAAACTTAAATGAATTGAAGAATCCATTGGTGTAGTCTGCTAGTTGGAGGCCTTTGGCCTGGGGTTTTCAGCTGATTATAAAAATTCTGGGGCCTGTGGAAGGATGAATTAGGTGTTTGTAAGGGATAGTGAGAGTCTGGCCCCTTCTTGTCTGGCTTTTTCACTTCAGCCTCCATGAGATCAGCATCTTCCTCTGCGACTCATCCCACAGGCTTGACTCAAGCCTGCAACAGACTCAATTCACTGTATTTTAAAACTTCTGAAACCATAAGCCAAAATAATTTTTTTCTTTATTAAGTTAATTGTCCCGGGTGTCTCCTTACAGTAATGAAAAGCTGGCTAACACAGATGGTTTAGACTTATCAAGGTGGAATGTTATGCTAAGATCACTCCATCGGTACAAAGTCAAGACCTTTTTTGTTTTTGTTTTTTGCCAGTCCTGGACTTGAGCTCAGGGCCTGAGCACTGTCCTTGGACTTTCTCAAGGCTAGATAGAGCTCTACCACTTGAGCCTCAGCACCACTTCCGGCTTTTTTCTACATGTGGTACCGAGCAATCGAACCTGGGTCTTCATGCATGCTAGGCAAGCACTTTAACCACTAGGCCAAACTTCTGGCCCCCAAAGTCAAGACCTTTATACCCCAGGTTCTAGTGCTCTTATATCCCTTAGTCTGTCCCTATGCAGGTTGAGAATCCCCATCCACAGTGCTTGGGATCAGAAGGATTCCAGATTTCAGGGTTTCTTTTTTTTTTTTTATTTGCATATACATAATAAGAAATCTTGGAGATGAGCCCCAAGTCTAAACACAGAATATATTAATGTTTGTATGTACCTTATACACATAGCCTGAAGGTAATTTTTTTTGTATGTATATCCAACTCTCAGAGCTTGAACTTAGGGCCTGACATTGGCCCTTAGCTATTTTGCTCAAGGGTACTGCTCTACCACATCTCAACTTTTGCCTTTTTGAAAGTGCATTAGAGATAAAGAGTCTTGTGGACTTTGTTTTCCAGGCTGGCTTCATACCCTGAGTCTCAGATTTCATTCCCTGAGTAGCTAGGATTATTGGCGTGTACCCCAGTCCCTAGCATATTTTTATACCACATTTGTATTGTACCTGGCTATTGACCTTATTAAGAGAAAAGGAAGATACCACATGTCAAGAGTGGGATTTTCAGAGTAGGCACACTTTACCTGTACCATACGAATTGTATTTGTGGTGCGGGGGATTAACTCAGGCTCCCCGCTGCCGGGCAGGAATTCTGCCACTGAGCTACAACCCCAGCCCCGCTCCTGTAGGCATTTTAGTCTGTTTCACTTGCCTAGCAGGCTCTCACCCAGCTTTACATTCTCAGTTTCTTTTCACTGTGGACCATCTTTAATATTCTGATTGTTTCATTAGGCATTTTGTTGAGTCTTGTTTGTTAGCACGTTAGTAGTGTGAGACAGGAATCATGTCTATTTTGTTTAATATTTAATCTTTGGTTTCTGGCCACCACCGAGATGCTGGCTTATAGTTGATAGAGAGTAAATCTATTGTGTGTGCGCACGTGTACATGCACACACACATAGTTATTGACAACTGGGGTGGTTGTTGACTAGACTTCTTTGGATTCAGAAATAGATTGATGGAGGCGCTTGGGGAAGAGAAGAGTCTTCTTGTAATTTGATACATGAACTTTTCTTGCTACTTCCATCTTACTTGTGGCTCTACTTTTCCAGAGTCTCCTAGTCCCTACTGACCATGCTGGCATTCTTTCCAGGTACCCAAAGCCGGGACCCTACCTTTGACTACAGAGGTTCTCAAAAGTATAGCAGCTCCTCCCACCCAAGAGAAGAAGCCACAGGTGGCCTACAAGACCGAGATCATCGGAGGGGTGGTGGTCCACACCCCCATCAGCCAGGTGCTGGGCCCAGTGGGGCTGCCTGGGGTGGGCATGGTGAGGGCATGGAAGTGACTGGTTTGCCAGTGGTAGTTCAGTAGGTGGATAGGGAGCTAGTGCAGCAGAAACCATCAGGAAAATTCACTGTGTATGTGGGATGTGTGGAGGGGAGATGGCAGAGCAGAAATTGAGGTCACTGCATCTTTAGGCTGTGTAGTCCCTGTATTTTGTTCTGCTTAGGAGTCAGGGGATGAGCATCGGTAAAACCTGTGGAGTGCTGGGCACAGATATCTCACACTTCTACTCTTAGCTACTGAGGAGGCTAACTTGGAGATCCAAGTTCTAAATCAGTGCAGGAAAGTTTTCCAGTTCCCTAGCAAAAAGCCAAAGGTAGAGCTCAAGTGGTAGAGCATCAACCTTGAGTAAAAAGAAAACAGGGTGCTGACAGTTTGGCCTAGTGGTAGAGTGCTTGCCTAGCATGCACAAAGACCAGGTTTGATGCCATGTACATAGAAAAAGCCAAAAGTGGTGCCGCAGCTCAAGTGGTAGAGCTCTAGCCTTGAGAAAGTCCAAGGACAATGCTCAGGCCCTGAGTTCAAGCCCCAGGACTGGCAAAAAAAATAAAATAAAATAAAAGAGGCCATGAGTTCAAGCCTCAGGACCAATATAAAAATGAAGCAGAATAGAACAATAAAGAAATCAGTGGGACTGGGCACTGGTGGCTCACGTCTGTAATCCTAACTATTCAGGAGGCCAAGATCTGAGGATCCCAGTTCAAAGCCAGCCTAGCGTGAAAGTTAGACTCTTATCTCCAATTAACCACCAGAAAACAGGAAGTGGCGCTGTGGCTCAAGTGGTAGAGTGCTAGCCTTGAGCTGAAGAGCTCAGGAACAGTGCCCAGGCCTCGAGTTCAAGCCCTACAACCGACAAAAAAAATCGATGGGAAATGGACTGAGTTAGAAAGCATGGCTAGAAACAAACCATCCCCTATACCACTGTACCATCTTCTGATCTGTATTTTCTTTCCTGGATCCACCCAACACTCCAGCTTTCATGCTACGAAAATACTGGGTGGAGTGCCTGACCAGGACAAAGCCAATGTTTAATTCTTCCTTGATTGACACAATATCAAAGAGACCAGAGGCCATGCAGCCATGGCTGCTCAGGGGTGGGAGAGGCACTAACTCTCATGTTGTTCTCTTGTAGAATGGTGGAGATGGGCAGGAGGGATGTGAGCCAGGGTCCCATGCCATCCTTCGGAGGTCTCAGAGTTATATCCCCACGTCAGGCTGCCGAGCTTCCACCGGGCCTCCCCTCATTAAGAGTGGCTACTGTGTGAAACAAGGGAATGTGGTAAGTGTCCTATGGGCTGGAGCCAGTGGCATGGATGTTGCAGAAGGGAGTGGAGGAGATTGGGTGTCCACCTCTGCAAGGTATCAATCCTGATACGATGCCTCTGATGACCGTAGGAGATCAGCATCTATGGGGCCAGGTCCCAGGGATCAGTCTCAGTACAGCTTCTGTGATACCGGGCCTCTGCCTAATGGCTTGCTCTTCATTTGTCATTTCAGCGAAAGAGCTGGAAGCGTCGCTTTTTTGCTCTGGATGACTTTACCATCTGCTACTTCAAGTGTGAACAGGTGGGTAGAGGCATAGAGGCTCTTCTGGGAGGTCAGAGAAGCAAGGAGAGGCCTGGATGAATGAGACTGCGTATGTGGGTCTTCCCCATCCCTCGCTCTCCCCTCCCTCCCTCGTACATGGAATTCTTTACAAGGCAGTAATGAGACCTCAGTCCTGATCTCTGTGCAGTGATTGGCTCTATGGTCAGAACCATAGAAACATCTTAAAGTTGTTTTTTTTCTTATTTTCTTTTTTGTCAGTCATGGGGCTTGAACTCTGGGCCTGGGCACTGTTCCTGAGCTCTTCAGCTCAAGGATAGCACTCTACCACCTGAGTCACAGTGCCACTTCCGGTTTTCTGGTAGTTAATTGGACATATGAGTCTCAAGGACTCTGAACTGTGATCCTCAGATTTCAGTCTCCTGAGTAGAGTTACAGGCATGAGCCACTGGCCCCTGGCAGTCCTGGGCCTTGAACTCAGGGCCTGAGCACTGTCCTTGGGCTTTTTCAAGGCTAGAACTCTACCACCTGAGCCACAGCACCACTTCTGGCCTTTTTCTATGTATGTGGTACAATCACAAGAATCAATCTTGGGTCTTCCTGCATGCTAGGCAAGCACTCTACCACTAGGCCAAACTCCTAACCCATTTTTTTTTCTTAATGATTATTTTGAGACCAGGTTGTTTGGCAATCAGGGTTCAGCCAAGCATTTGTGAGAGGGGATGGTCAGCTACTCAGGTCACTGGGTGATAGGACATACTCATCTTTCTGTTTTGCTTTTTCTTACCAGGACCGAGAACCTCTGCGCACTATCTTTCTCAAGGATGTTCTTAAGACCCACGAGTGTCTGGTCAAGTCTGGGTAATTGTCTCTGCTTCTTTGGCTCCTGTTTCCTACTCTTCTGAGCAAGTGATGGGAGCCTGGTGTCTGGTCTGTCAGCATCCATGCTGACCAGGGCTAAGAACACATTGAAACCCCTTCTGGCTCTCTAGGCCATGAGCCTCATAAATCATTTCTTGAGGGAAAAAGAAAAAAAAATGTGGTAACGTAGACTGAAACTCGGGTGTTTCGTAATGCTCTCATCATTGGACAGGGAGAATAGGTAGTCTTGAAGTGGAAATGGCTACCTTCCAAGTGCCATGGTGTCTACCATGAGCTTGGGACTTGGCAGGCGAAAATACAGATGCTCTGAGAACTGAACTTTAGACCCCAAGATCTGCTGGGCATGAAGACGTCCTCTTTCAACTGTCAATCTGAAGGATTTTTCACCCTTTCCTTTTCCTTTTGTTTTCTTTCCTTTTTTGTGGGGGGAGAGAAGGGACAGAATCTCACTGTGTTGCTCATGCAGGGTTCAAACTTACGCAGTCCTCCTGCTTCAGCCTTCTACGTGTTGGGATTATAGACATGCCCCACCTCACCCAGTTTGTAATCTTTAGAGACTGTGTGCCTGTGTCTCTTCATCTTGAACACATATGCAAAGCTCATGTGTATCACCAGAGAAGCTGCTACCAATAGGCGTCCGTCTCTCATAAAGGTACAAGACAGTCTTACCTGATAACAATGCATTGTGCAGACCAAGGAGGCTGGAGCTGACATCCCACAAAGACTTGCATATGACAACTGACAATATGAGAATTGCATATGACAATTGCAAAGTACAGAAGGCTGGGGAAGGTCCCAGGGACAACACAAATTCATGAAAGTAGCTTTGCCTAAATATGGCCTCAGAGGGACTGGATAGATGGAAAATCAGGCACAACTAGGCCCTTGATTGTTATGACTTTGTAGGACCAGTGTGGAGAAGAGGCCACTTGAGCATATTGGGAAAGACTGGGCAGCCAAGGTAGGATTCAATTCCATGAGAGCCTCAAACTTTCCAAATGCCTATTCTGCTCAGAGTCAGAACTTTTAAGTTAAAGGGTTTAGTGAGATGAGGCCAGCAAGGAAGGAAATCCTAGGTTTATCAGCCTCTAGGCCTGAAAGACTTTAGCCAGTTTAGAACCCAGTCAGGGGAGTCAGGACTCCTGGCTAATGAACATTTGAATTGAAATGATGTCCGAAGTGAATTGAAAAGTAACATCATCGAGTGTGGATACTGGTATGAGAAGGAGGGGGATTTCCTGCCCATTTTGTTCCACCTCTTCCGCAGTAGATTATGTGATGACATTGCCTATACACGAATAGTAAGTAGGAAGTTAGGCTGAAAAGAACCATCTCTGTTCAGAAGTTGAGAAAGTACTAACAATAGGTGATGAAATAGAAATCCTTTCTACTCAGGATGCTGACATGTGAGATCCACAGTTCAAAGCTAAACCAGGCAGGAAAGCTCATGAGATTCATACCTCCAATTAATCAGCACAAACCCAGAAGTGGAGGTGTGACTCAAGTGGAAGAGTGCCAATCTTGAGTGAAAACGCTAAAGGACAATGCACGGGTCAAGATTTCAAGCCTCAGTACCAGCACATGCACACAAACATAGTGAGGTGGAATTTAAGTGACCCACATTATTTTAAATACCTTCCGTGCCTTCTTGGGAACAGTTCAAAGGATGCATTTTCATTTTCATGTTTTCACTTGGGGTGGCAAAGGCTAACAGAGTTTATAAAACATATCCCAAATGCCTTCTCTTAGTAGAGTTGGAATTTGGCCCAGGTGTGCTTCCCTTCCTGTTTTTTTTTTCATTGAACCATGATCCTCAGATCGTAACCTCCTGAGTAGCTAAGATTACAGGCATGAACTACCAGTACTTGGGGCCAATTAAAATCTTACTCCTTGGGCCGGGAGATTGGCCTAGTGGTTAAAGTGCTTGCCTAGCATGCACGAAGACCCGGGTTCGATTCCTCGGTACCACATACATAGAAAAAAAGCCGGAAGTGGTGCTGAGGCTCAAGTGGTAGTGCTCTGGCCTTGAGAAAGTCCAAGGACAGTGCTCAGGCCCTGAGCTCAAACCCAGGACTGGCCAAAAAAAAAAAAAATCTTACTCCTTATATAGTCCCACAGTGATTAGATACAGGTGGCAGGCATTTAACACTGTTAACAGTTGGGGCTGATTTGAATTTGTCTCTCAACCTCAGCTACTCACCCTCTGCCTTGCAGAAGTCAGAACTTCTTTTCCAAAACTCCCACCATATTTGAAGCTGTTTTTATTGAAGCTGATACTATGACTGTGCTTTCCCATTGAGCTACATCCCCAGTCCCTGAAGAAAAACCTAAACCAGTCTCCTCTCACCTTCCTTTCCTCATAAGCTCCTTGTCTCCCCGGTCAGTACAGTAAGGCCAGGAGCCGGAGTGCAGCAAAGCGGGTGGGACTGCTGCTTGGGTGAAGGAAGGTTTTAGAAATGGAGATGCAAATGATAGTGAATTTAGTAAAGGCAAACTCTGGAGTCAGAAGTGGGCATTAATCCCTGGCACTGTGACCATACATGTCATTTCAAGTGTTGGGGGTCTCAGTTTCCTTAACTGTAAAAGAGAATGTCTGAGGAAGAGAGACCAGGAGGGAAAGAGGGAGAGGGAGAGGGAGACAGGGAGAGGGAGGCAGGGAGAAGGGAAAGAAAGAGGGAGAGAAGAAGATGAAGGAAGCAGAAAAGAGGAGAGGAGGAAGGAGGGAAGATGAAAGGGGGAGGAGGGAAGAAGAGAGGGAGGGAGGGTAAAGGAGAAAGAGAAGAGGAAGAAAGGAAGCAAGGAGAGAAAGGAGGGAAGGAAGGAGAGAGGCAGGAGATTTGTTAGAATGGAGGTATAGCGCAGTGTATGTGGTGGGATTCATCAGGGTGGCATACACTTCCTGAGCCATCCAGGATGGGCATCGGGAGGACCCCCCTAGAGAGTTTTTGAGGGAGAGGCTGAAGGGTGAATGACCCAGACGCCCCCACCCTCTTTTATATGGTAGAGGGGCTGGGGCTGGGACTTAAGACCAATCAAGTGTAAGGGTGCTCCATCAGCATGCAGGGTAATTAATATTTTCTTTTCTTGCCTAGTGATCTCCTAATGAGGGACAACCTGTTTGAAATCATAACCAGCTCCAGGACATTCTACGTACAGGTAAAATGAACACCTTGAGAGAACTCAGGTTTCCATTTCAGAATGGACACCTAGTAACCCCTTTACCTATCCCCTTGCTCTCTCTTTTCTTTCACTTGACATTTCTCGGCAGTAAATTTAGCCTCTGAGAGTCTTAGTCCTGTTTTATTCTAAACAGGATGTTTGCCCAAAACTTCCCAACCATAAAATAATACGAGACAGGTCAGCGATGGGACTGGAGAGGCCCCATGTGCAGCAGCAGCTGCCGCCAGCTAGGAGGCCTCAGCTAAGCAGAGAAAAGGAGAAGTGGTGGCTGATTTCACTTCTGCTCCAGGGGATATTTATAAGTCTTGCCTGTTTTGGGACATTTCTGGGTGCAGAAGCGCAGACTCACCGAGGGCCCTGTGCAGGAGCAGGTGCTCAGCCAGCTGCACAGAAAGCCATTGTTTGGACTTTGGGCCATTCAACTCTCAGGAGTTCCCCGTCCTCCACACCCCCAAACCCACCCTAGGAGTTCTCTCAATCCCTTCTAGCCAAGCAGATTTTCCCAGCAGGGCCTAGAGGTTCAGGGCCAGGTCCCAGTCCAGACTTCCCAGCTAGCCAAAGAGTGTTGAAGTCCCTAGAGTCATGATGATGTGGGATTTCTAGCATTCAAGTAGATAAGCAGGATGCTGACTTAAAAGCTGGCTGTGCAATTGGAGCCTTTGAGGTTTCAGAGCAACTCTTATTCTCTCTGCTCCCCACTAAATGCCTTCCTTCAGAAAGACCCATGGTACATCTTACATTCTTCCACCTGAGTCCAGCAGACACGCTGGCATTCAGTCATCTGTAGGCCACATTTCTTCAGACAAGTACATACTCTCCAGAAGAGATGGCAGCGGGAAGACCTGGGAGCTGGACAGTGGTATTAAAGCTAGGTACTCCGCATAGCCATTCCATTTTAAGTTCAAACTGTAGAAGAATCTCTAGTTCTTGTATTTGTACATGTCCCTGGAGTGCTGGACATTTTATCTTGGGTTTGGACACCATGTTAAGCAGAACTGATCCTGAACCTAAGAGAATGTTCTGGATAAGTGTACAGGAAGTTAGACCATGAAATAGTAGGTTAGGGAGAAATGTCTGGATGAAGTAGAGGGAGTGTGCAGGGGTTGTGGTACTGTAACAATGGGTGAATGACCTAGCACTTCATTGCGTACAGTAAATATTCTTTTCTTTCTTTTCTTTTTGGTGCTGGCCCTGGGGCTTGAATTCAGGGGCCTAGGTGTACTGTCCCTGAGATTGTTTTGTTTGTTTGTTTTTTGCCAGTCCTGGGGCTTGGACTCAGGGCCTGGGTACTATCCTTCGACACTTTGCTCAAGGCTAGCGTTCTGCCACTTGAGCCACACCACCACTTCCAGCCTTTTGTGAGTATGTGATTCTGAGGAATTGAACCCAGGGCTTCGTGTATGCTAGGTGAGCACTCTACTGGCCTTGTTTGTTTTTTTCTGTACAAGAATAATGCTCTAACACTTGAATCACAGCTCAAATTCTGTTTTTTTGTTTGTTAATTGGAGGGAGATAGGAGTCTTACAGACTTTCCTGGCTGGGATGGCTTTGAACCTTAATCCTAGGATCTTAGCCTCCTAAGTAGCTAGGACTAGAGATGTGAGCCACTGGTACCTGGAAAATAGAAACAAAATTTTCAATCAGGTGATCTCAGCACGGGATGTGGGATGTGGCAAATAAATCCAAAGGTACTACAAGAACGAAACAAGCTCAGCCCGACACCAGTGGCTCATAACTCTAATCTTAGCTACTGAGGGGGCTGAGATCTGAGGATTGCCATTTGAAACCCAGGCAGGAAAGCCTGTGAAACTCTTCCCACCATTAAACTACTCAGAAAAAGCTGGATGTGGTACCATGGCTCAAGAGGTAGAGTGCTAGCTGACATTGATCAAAAAGAAGCTCAGAGATAGAGCCATGCTCAGAGTTCAAGCCCCAAGTTCAAGACTGGCAGAAAAGAAAAGAAAGAAATATGCTCCCTGAGGAGTTGAGGAATATGGATCAAGAAAGGAAAAGGACGCCGGGCCTATAAGAATAGCTACTTGGGAGGATGAGACTAAGAAGATCATGACTGAGGCAGAAAGAAGTTTGAGAAGACCCCTGGTCAAGAATCTAGAATTTATCAAGAGGAGAATTAGTTATCAAAAGGTGAAATGTAGCCAGGCACCAGTGAGTCACACCTCTAATCTTAGCTACTCAGCATGCTGAGGTCTGAGGGCTGTGGTTCAAAGCTGACTGAGGCAGGAAAGTTGGTGAGATTCTTCTCTCCAGTTAACTCAGAAAAGCCAAAAGTAGAGCTGTGGCTTAAGTGGTAGAGCACTAATCTTGAATTAATAAGCTCAGAGACAGCTCTAAGGCCCTGAGTTCAAGCCCCAGGACTGCCAAGAAGCAAAAACAAGTAGTGAAAACTGGCATGGTCGACTTAATATAAACCCAGTTGCAGAACTAGTGTGCTAGATCAGGACAAGAGTAACTTGAGAGAAAATTAACAAGTGAATGTTAAAAAGTGAATATCAGAGCCGGGCATGGTGGTTCACGCCTGTAATCCTAGCTACTCAGGAGGCTGAGATCTGAGGATCAGGATTCAAATACAGCCCAGACACAAAAGGACCTGAGACTTATCTCCAGTTAACCTCTAGAAAATGGGAAGTAGGGCTTGGCTCAAGGGTAGGGCGATAGCCTTGAACTGAAGAGCTCAGGGACAGCGCACAGGCCAAGTTCAAGCCCCATGACCCACAAAAAAAAAAAAAAAAAAAAAAAAAGTGAATGTCAGTTTCAGGCAAGAGCTCTGTGGATATTTACTCCTTAGTTCAGACTATAAGGTAAATAGCATCACCTGAAACTATGTGCGCAATCTGTACGATTTATATGGAAGGGCTGTGTTAAAGATTAGATTGGTCCTTAGGAAGAGGGTAGAGGAAGAAGGAAGGAAGGAAATGGGAATTGCCTAACAATTTAGAGAAAGTCAGTGCCAGTAACTGGAGGGAGATACTGGATGCCACTACAATTCATTGATTCAAACCACTGCACTTATTATAACACTGAGCTGATAGTGAATACCTAGTAAAGGACTGCAGTAATATCCCAGATTGAAATGACTTCATTTAATACCTTGTTTTACTCATATCAAAAACTACTCTCAGGCTGGGAGTTAATGGCTCACCCCTATAATTTTAGCTACTTAGGAGACTGAGATCTGAGCATTGGCATTCAAAGTCAGCCACAACAAACAAACCTGTGAGACTGTAATCTCCAGTTAGCCAGCAAAAAGCTAGAGTGGAGGTAAGGATCAAGTGGTAAAGCACTAGCCTTGAGCAAAGTCATGGTGCTGGCACAGAAAACGGGCCTCCAAACCAAAAAACTACTATCAAAGGACAGAATCCCCACTTTTGTTTGGAACCAAGCATCAAAAAATACATACAGGAAAGCCCACCAGAAAGAGAGGAAAGTATGGATTGAGCATTACCTTTCTGTTCAACCCAGATTCAGCACTTTCAGTCTCCTAGAAAGTCTCCACGGGATGTGGTGAGCTCACAGGCCTTTTTCCTCTGGCTCCTGACACCTCCTTGTGATACTTTTTTTTTTTGAGATTTTGCTAAAAGCTAAGCATGGGCTATTCATGAAAGCCACCTACATCTATAAACCTTGATTTTTTTTTTTCTTTTTTCTTTTTGGCCAGTCCTGGGCTTGAGCTCAGGGCCTGAGCACTGTCCTTAGGTTTTCTCAAGGCTAGAGCTCTACCACTTGAGCCTTAGCACCACTTCTGGCTTTTTTCTATGTGTGTGGTACTGAGGAATGGAACCTCAATCTATGTGCATGCTAGGCAAGAACTCTACCACTAGGCCAAACTCCCAGCCCAAACCTTGATATTTTCATACAATACTTTTTGGCCAATCCTTGGGCTTGAAGTCAGGGCCTAGCACTGTGCTTGGGGTTTCTCTTTTTTTCCTATATATGTGGTACCGAGGAATTGAACCCTGGTCTTTGTGCGTGCACTCTACCACTAGGCCAAACTTCTGGCCCCTCATACAATATTTTTAATAATTTTTTTATTTCAAGGTATAGAGCGGTTACAGTTATATTCGCCAGATAGAAGGTGCATTACACATTGATATCCCTTCTTATGTTTTTGTTCCCATTTCCCTCCTCCCCCCTCCCCTCCCTCATACAGTAATTTTAATTGAATTTTTGCTGCCCTCCAACTGGATCCCAGTTCTTAAGAAATAGAAATGGACATTGTGGCTCCTATAAAATGATAGTTTCTTTCCATGTCTCTAATGGGAAGAAATTACCCAATTCAAACATTTACTCTTTGAATTATATATGAGAGTATGTGTAGAATATATACACATATATGAATGTGTTGGAATTTAAATTTTGATGTCTGGGATCAAGGCCTCATACCATTCTTCAAATAAGTTTTATCTAATTGAACCCATTTAATTCTCCCAGTGGTTTGCCTGTAGAGCAAGTCTGTCCCTTGGTCTTTGAGACTTAATCCTGGTTGTGTTTCTGGAACACAGATTGCCAAATAGCTGGGAAGAAAATGTAAATCAGGTAACAGGCACAATACATGTGGCCCTGTTGCATGCTTTGTTCAATGTCATCTAACCAAGGCAGGTGAGGGGGGACGGAGCTCTGTAGGGATAGCAGGAAGACATGGGGGCTTGCAAGTCTGCCATCCTTCTTCGCCTCATGCTGGGTGCTTGTGTGGAGCTGTTAGAGTCAAGCAAGGTGACCAAGATGTGAAGAAATAGAAATGTATGGAAGTCAGAGTTTCATGTACCTACCTGTGTAGCTGCCAACTGCTGCCACGTAGAACCCTCAAGCAGGCCCTCAGAAAAGGTTTGAGCTTCCCAGAACTGGACTAAAACCATGCCTACCCAGCCAATTCACTTGATTGCCCTCCCTTTCTTTTCAGAGCTGCTGCTGCCCCCTGCTGGAATTGGGAGTTTTTACTAGGAGCAAATATTTTGACTCCACAACTTTTGTCCAGAACATTCCCAAGCTTACTTAGCTCTCCCCAAGGCCTGTAATACTTGTGGCCTAGATGAATTTTCAGGACAAATCTGGGCAATGCTTTGAGAAAAGATCATTTTCCTAGTGAAGACATACATACCTGGGGAGGGTAGCAGAAGGATTTGGGCCTTAAAGAGTGGGATTTGAGCCGGGCACAGTGGCTCACGCCTATAATCCTAGATGAGATCTCAGGAGGCTGAGATCTGAGGATCGTGGTTCAAAACCAGCTTGGGCACTAAAGACCCTAAGGCTCTTATCTCCATTTAATCACTAGAAAACGGGAAGTGGGGCTGTGGCTCAAGGGGTAGGGTGGTAGACTTGAGCTGAAGAGCTCAGGGACAACGGCCCAGGCCCAGAGGTAGGGAGGTGGCCTTGAGCTGACTCACAAAAAAATAAAAATAAAAAATAAAAAAGTGGGATTTGACATAAGAAGGGATATCAATGTTCAAGAACTAATGTAGCCACTACCTGACAAATGTAACTCTAAGCCCTCTATATATTACCCTGACAATAAAGTACAATAAAAAAAATGGAGTTTGGTGTTGATAATAATGATGTAGTTGTGCAGAGGTTACAATCCCATACTTTTCTTTTAAAATTGTTTTTGTTAGTAGTGGTAGTACAAAGAGATTTCCATTGAATGTAATAATTTATAAATACAATACATCTTGGTCAGTCCCATCCCTTTGGTTGTTCTTCATTTCTTCCAGCCCTTTTAAGTTACTTGGCTCCATTTTCATCTATGCACACTGAATATTGTGACTGCAGTTGCCCATCTTTCTTCGCTCCATGTCTTCCTCTTCCCTAACCTCCTCGATTGTGTAACACATGTTCCAGCTTCCTGGTATTCATTTTGTTAAACTGTTAGCTGTTGAAAGGAGTTAAAAAGTGGAGGTCTTGTGTTCAGCTAGTTCTAGTAGAAAAATGACTACATTGAGAAGGAGTAGAACTCAAATCTGGATGAGCCATGAACCTTGAGCCTTCCAGGCGGCATGTTCTTTTCGGTAAATCTAAGAGGCTGGACTAATTAGCTGGCTTCTGGAGGAGAGGGGGACTTCTACAAGAGAGAGGCGCAAGGCCCCTGACCACGCTTAGAGCAAACCACTTTCCACTTTAGGCTGTTTTATTTATAGGGTGTCAAATAAGATATTGCAGGGAAGGAAAAAAGAAAACAGTATCCTCAAATGTCCTCAAGCTTCTGATTTCTGAGATCCCTTCCAGCCCCAGTGGTGTGATTTCATGAATTTCGACTTGAGCCAGCAGCTTGAAATTCTAGTTCCCAAACCTGCCTGTGTAAGTGCTATGGATGTGTTGCAGGCAGACAGCCCTGAAGACATGCACAGCTGGATCAAGGAGATTGGGGCAGCTGTCCAGGCCCTCAAGTGCCACCCCAGAGTAAGTCACTTCCGTTCAGAGGCCCAGTGTCGACTTAAGAGATAAATTTTCCTTAAGCGAGTGTTTTATTTGGTGATGTAGGCAGACAGCCCACGCCTTCCATGCAGCTGAAGCTACAGGCCAGCTAGCTTGTTTTTCTCTCTTAAAAAAAATATACTCATTTTGGTATACATTTTTTCTTTCCTTTTTTGGGGAGGGAGTTGTTAGAGGAGGTGACGTCAGGTTGGACAGAGACATGGAGTTTCTTATGCATCCTACAAGTCTCACTGCTAAGCCTAAGCTGAGGCATGCAATGAATTCTGATTAACTTTTTATTTTTATATTTGTTTGTTTTGCACTGGTCCTGGGGTTTGAGCTCAGTACTGGGTGCTGTCCATAGTGTTTCTTTTTTTTTTTTTTTTTTTTTTTGTCAGTTGTGGGCTTGAACTCCGGGCTTGGGTGCTGTCCCTGAGCTCTGTTTTGCTCAAGGCTGGTACTTTATCACTATCAGCCATAGCTCCAGTTCTGGTTTTCTGGTGATTAATTGGAGGTATGAGTCTCACGGACTTTTTACTCTGGCTGGCTTTGAACCGCAGTCTCAGACTCAGTCTCCAGAGTAGCTTCATTTAATTTTATTTAAAATTTTTTGTTGCTGTTACAAAGTTGATATACAAAGATTTCATTTATTTTTGAGATGGGATCTGGCTGTGTTGCCTAGCTGGCCTTGAACTTCAGGGATGGAGTAACCCTTCTACCTCAGCCCCCCATGGGAAGCACAGTTGGGTCTCCAGACGAACACAGTTGTACACAGTGAAATTTTGTAGGCAAAAATGTCTCCAGACTAGGAAGCTGTGGTCCCAGGTAGGAATTCCTCCTGTGACTTCAGAATTAACATCGTTAGGAAAACCCCTTACTTGTTGTTATCTATTTCTTCTCTTACGTTTCTAGGAAATGTCCTTTTCCAGATCCATTTCTTTGACTCGGCCTGGAGGCTCCAGCTTCCCAGCTGGGCCTAACTCTGTCTTGTGGAGAGGACGGCCGCCCGTGGAGGAGAAGAAAGCCCTCAGCAAGGCTCCCTCTGTGGCTTCCTCCTGGCAGCCCTGGACACCTGTCCCCCAGGCCAGGGAGAAGCTGCTTCCAGCCCACGAGGCTCCAGAGGATTCACTGTTTCTGTCTTGTCTATCGGAGAGTGATACTGCCGGGATGTCGCCAAGTTCTCGGATGAGGCACAGATCAGAGCCCCAACACCCCAAGGAGAAACCGTTCATGTTCAACCTTGATGATGAAAACATACGGACCTCTGATGTGTGATGGAGCACAGTGCCATGGGTGGGGAGGGCAGAGGGAGGTAGGACTCAGTTTCTCCACCCTGTTGTCTGGAGAACAGTCAGAGGCCTTTAGGGCCTCATATTCCTGTGGATGCTCTATGGGAATGGCCCATCCAGCTGGCTTTTTAAAAAATATCAGTGTAGTATATTTAATTTAGGAAAATCACTAGGTTAGACTCATAGGCCTATTTAGTGGAGAGAGCATTCCTTGAAGCTGTTTTGAACTCTTTCAAGGTCATCCTGGCAGAGGCCATTTTTAGTGCCTTCTTGTTAGAGGAGGTTGGGAGTTCAGTTTTATCCTTCACCAAGTTTTATTTCCTTGTCCTAGGTTCTTTTCTTCTTTGTTTTTCAGTTCATTTGCAGCCATCCATTGTCCCCCCCCCCATTCCTTTTTATTGGTAATGTTTGGGGAATAGAAAGGTGGTATTAACCCAGATCAAAAGTACCATGGTAGGAGAGACTCAGGCTCCATCTTAACTAAGCTCCAGCTTGAGAGATGGTGCTAAAATCTAGGTGTGGAGGTGGCCCTCAAAATAACACAAGGCCAGATCCCCAAGAGACTTCCCAGGGAAAGAGGCAGGGATCTCTTCCAAGGCATGAAGATACTTCAATTCCACCAGATTTTGAGGAGTACTGTTTTTCTCTTGTTGCTCTGTGGACTCCCACTGCTGTAGATGGGGCAAATAGACATATCAGTTTAGTTCTGCATCAGGTCCCAAACATGGGTTTATCAATGTCACATGTACGACCATGGAGAACAGAACAGACGTTGGTTCCAAAATTGTTGTTTGATAAGTGTGGGATTGGCCCAAGGGGTGACAAGTCCATCTTTCTCTCAAAGGTTTAAATTAGCTTGAAAGTAGGTGCTGAGGAGAGGTGGGTGTTAGTACATTTTGATTTGCTAGCCCTGAGATTTGAATTCAAGGGGTTGTGTCCTTTTCTGTTTGAGTCTAGCACTCTACCGCATTAGTCACAGCTCTATTTCTGGCTTTTTGTTGGTTAATTGGAGATATAGTCTCACGGACTTTGCTGCATAGGCTGGCTTCAAATCATGGCCCTGAGATCTTGGCATATTTAGTAGCTAGGATTTATAGGCTGAGCCACCAGCCACTAGCTCTACTAAGTGTTTTTGATCCATGTTTTTCCAGAAAGGAGGAAGGGGTTTTTTGTTGTTGTTGTTGTTGTTGTTTTTTGTCTTTTTGGTGAAGACTGTCTTGACTTCTTGCCTTGCTGATCTTCTACTGAAAAGAAAGGATAGCATTTGTCTAATAGTAAGTGTTGTGTATCAGGTGCCTATAGATTGTTTCTTCTCTCTCCTCCTGTTGCCCTTTGAATGAAGCCAGGTACATTTGCATGATCACATCCTGTAATCTGGTGATATACTTACCATTGGACAGATAAAAGATAATCTTGGGATATTAATGTCTTCTTTTTTTTAAGGAATACAAAATGGCATAAAGGCATTGAGTGAGATGCTTCAAGCCACTGGCTATAGTTTGCCCAGGTTTCAGAAGAGTGTAGAAGACTGAGTTTCCCACTGTAGTTTTATGGTTTGCCTTCTTCCATTGGATGAGGTACTATTTCCAGTGTCCGTGGGAACATTTATCTCTCCAGCTTCTGTAGGAATTGCTACCAGAAACTTAGGAGGGTTTCCTGAAGTGAGAAGAGACGGTAGCTCATTTTGACTTGAAACATTAATTAGATTAATGAGTTATATTTTAATTTGAAACTATTGGAAGAGACTAGGGAAAACATTTTTTTTTTCTTTTCCCAGTGCCAGTCCAGGGGCTCGAACTCATGGCCTGAGTGCTGTCCCTGATCTTTGAAACTCAAGGTTAGTGCTCTACCACTTGAGCCACAGCTCTACTTCTAGGTTTGTTTTTATTTTTTGTTTTTTGTTTTTTTGGTTCTTTTTTCTTTTGGGTGATTGTTTGGAGATAAGAGTTTCATGGACTTTCTTGCCAGGCTAGTTTTGAATCATGATCCTCAGGTCTCAGCCTCCTGAGTAGCTAGGATTGTAGGTATGAGCCACCAGTGCCTGGCCAGGGAATCATTTTAACTAAATAAGTGACTGTTCCTCTAGTGTTGCTACCTAAGGCAGATGAGAAAGCGTATAAGGACTTCAGTGGCTTGGGGGTGGAAAGGAGTAGAGTCCACCCTGAAGTCTGGATCACAACTGTCCCACACTCCTGGCTTTCCCTCTCTTCAAAAATAAACTCTTGAGTCCTTTTTTTCCTCAGAAATTCCTGGTCTGGGAATTATTTATGTATGAATCTGCTTTAAGTAGACTGATTTTAAAAAGCTGTTCCAAATTCCTAAAGCCTCTTATCTCTGGTTCCATCTTCTGATTTTTCTCCAGAAAATTATTTGCATAGTCCACAGAAATGCACAGCATGAGATGTGAAATTAATGAAAAATAATTTAGGAACGTCTGAAGTGTCTTTAAACATTCCATGACTCATGGAAATGGTGTCATCTTTTGGTGTTTTTAAGTTGTCAAAATCTACCATTTCTCTTTTTAACATAAACTCCCTGCTAGTAATCTAGTAGTAATTACTATTGCTAAATTAATTGGCCATTTTAGTAAGTTGATTGGTTTCTTACTAAGCAAAGTCTGTTTGAGAGTGTGCTAGATTATATACAGTCCATCTTTTATTTTCCATAAAGTGCAAACAAGAAGTTTCTTTCAAGGATTCTAACTAGCAGATACTTAAGAATTCCAAGTGAGAGCATTGTTCATGTAATTCCAATATTGGAAAAATAGAATTGTCTTCTGTGCAGCTTAAAAATCACTTACATTCCCAAATCTTCTTTCAGCATTTCTTTTCTGTCCATATTTCTCTCTTT
This sequence comes from Megascapheus bottae, assembly GCF_031878675.1. Lineage (NCBI taxonomy): Eukaryota > Metazoa > Chordata > Mammalia > Rodentia > Geomyidae > Megascapheus > Megascapheus bottae. The sequence continues at coordinate 3,772,588 of NC_143528.1, read as the reverse complement.
CTGGAAAAAAATGTACATCATAGTCTTTTTGCTTGTTTGGTTGGTTTTGTTTTTTGAATCAAGATCTTTATGTGTAGCCCAGCTTGGCTTTGAACTCAGTCCTCTTGCTTCAGCTTTGTGAGTGCTGGGATTACAGGGGCATGCCAGCATGCCTGGCCTTCCAGTCTTTTAATGTGAGCAAAAGATGGTGCATATATAACTTGAAGCATTTAGTTTTATAGGAAGGAACCCAATGGTGGAAAAAAAAAAGAGAGAAGGGAGTGCAGTTAGTCAAGTATATGGGCTCTGAAATATGTCTGAAGGTTTATTGTTGAGATTATAGTATTTTCTTTGTGGAATAAAAACTATGTTGGCTCTTCCAATAAGGCTTCTTAAGTCTTGATCAATATGTGAAACAGTAATTCAGGTAGTTTCTCTGTAGCTGAACTGCATATTATCTGTTATTCTTGAAAGCTTTGATGGACTTGCTTTTGCATCAAGGTCAAATGAAGATCGGTAAGAATCATTTGTCTGGAGAGTGACCGCACATCAAAACAGTGCAGTCCATTCTGGATGCAATGCTAAGCTCCTGTGAGGATTGATTTAAGTTCCAGCTTCTTAGTTTACTGAGAGCAAATTTTTGTTTTCTTGTTTTCTGAATATAAATGTTCACCGATACATACTGTAAGATGCATCGTGAAATAGTTGAGCAGTTGGACTTAATGGTAGGACTTTTCAATGTTAGGTGAATACACAGGCACAGGGCAGTGTAATGCACCCTTGAAAGTGAGTTTCTTTAGTTAGCTTTAACTTGGAGCATGTGAAAGGTGGACAGGTTCTAAGATATTAACCAACATCCTCTCCACCCCTGTCTGTTATTGCCTGCAGGAGTCAATTTACAGTCACGCATACCAGATAGAGTTTGAATAAAGTGAACATGTGGCAAAGCACACAGTGCAGCCCCCTTCTCCTTGCTTGACAGTCGTGTTTCTCTGGTGAAATGCACCCTGCGTGGGTGTAGGGAAACAGACTTCTCATTTTATGTGATCTTTTAATTGGTATGTGGCAACAAATACTTTTCTAAGCTTGTGTTGTTGCTTGTTTTGTAATAAAACCCATGTGAAATCTTGAAATATGGTTGTGTGTTTTCCTAACCCATGGCACATCGGGCCACATCGGGGCTGATCATTACTGGTTTTAATGGATTCCACCAGGCCGGCCTCTCGGCTCTAGGGTCACGGCTCTGGGGTGGTCCTGGCCCTGGGGCGGGACGGGTGGCGGGGCTGGACTGGTATGTGCCAGGCTCTGCCCCTTAAAGCCTTAAAGGCTGGCAGAGGCGGCGTCCAGGCCAGAGCCCAGAGCCAAGTCAGGGGAAGCTTGGGGGGAGCAGGATGCACCGACGGCTGCTGCAGCCAGCGGGGCTGGGACGATTCCTTCTGCTGTGGCTGCTGCTGCCAGGGCTTCCCGAGCGCCGAGCGGAGGCCCGGCGGTCCAGAGCCCCGCTGCCCTGCCCGGAGGCCTGCGATCCGACGCGCTGTCCCCCTCTGCCCACCTGCTCGGCGGGGACGACGCCGGTGTTGGACAGCTGCCGCTGCTGCCGGGTGTGCGCAGCCGCCGAGGGCGAGCCGTGCGGCGGGACGCGGGGCCGGCCGTGCGCGCTGGGGCTGCGCTGCCTCGAGCCCTTCCGCCGGGAGCCGGGGGGCGGCGCGCGGCTGGGCACCTGCGGCTGCCCGGAGAGCGGGGCGGCCGTGTGCGGCAGCGACGGCCGCACCTACCCCAGCCTGTGCGCGCTCCGCGCCGAGAACCGCGCGGCGCGCCTCCGCGGCGCGCTCCCAGCCGTGCCCGTGCAGAAGGGCGACTGCCGGGCTCCAGGTGAGCGTGGGCCCCGCGCGCCTCCGGGACGGCAGGCCGGCGCCGCGCACGCGTGCCCCCAACCCCAGCTGCTCAGGAGGCTGAGCTCCGAGGATTCGCAGTTCGAAGCCAGCTCCTGAGATTCTTCTTTGCAATTAACCAGCGAAAAGCTGACCGCGGAGCTGTGGATCAAGTGGAAGGGCGCCATCCTGGGACAGGAAAACTCAGGGATCGCGTCCAAGCTCTGAGTTCCAGCCCCAACATACGGGCACACACCCTACCCCTGCCCCCCACACACACCCTCACGTTGCCATTCCACCATTACAATTACAGCTGCTTCACTTGACCCCTGCTCCTTCCCCTTTACTCTCCCCGGTCACCATTTTCCCAAGGCATAGCTGCACGGGTGGGAAGGGGCTCTAGTTCCCTTAAGTAGAGGGAGAGAAGGGGGCCGGGAGGCGGCAAGGAAGCCAGGCTCCCGCTACCTCCGCCCCAGCAAGGAGCATTTGTTCGCAGGGACCAGAAGCACAGGCTGGCTCCGCAGCAAGTACAACTTCATCGCCTCTGTCGTGGAGAAGGTGGCGCCAGCTGTGGTTCACTTGCAGCTGTTCCGCAGGTAAGCGCGCAGGGAGGGTCTGCTGCCTGCTTCTCCAGCCCCACCTGCTCCAGGCCCCTTCTCAGAACCCTGGTGATTTCAGACTCTCTGTCTCTGTCTGTCTGTCTCTCTCTCTCTCTCTCTCTCTCTCTTTCTCTCATACACACACAACGCACACACGCACACAAGCACACACGCATTCACTCACTCTGTGGTAATGGGGACATGGCTCCTGGGCAGAACCCTGGCTTAGCATGCACTAGGCCTTAGGTTCCATCCTCTGCCCTGCAAAAGAAAGTAGCAAAGGAAAAAAAAAATCCATTCAAGGTTACTTAGCCAAAGAGAAAAGCAAAAGGATTCTGACATCTAAGTCTGGGGTACTGCTGTGAGTTTAGGTGGCTGCATGGGCGAAATGTGGGAGGTCTTGGGCAGGCATCTTGGTATTCTGGCCCAGCCCATTGTTGCTTGTATGCCAGGAGATCCTGAGCTTATGTTTTAGGACCAGTTGCTAGTGAAAACTAAGCCAGAGTGAGACCCCACTGAATCCTGACTGTGTGGGTTCTTCATACTGTGGTGTAGACCCACTTTTTTTTTTTTGCCAGTCCTGGGTCTTGAACTCAGAGCGTGGGTACTGTCCTTGGGCTTTCTCAAGACTAGAGCTCTACCACTTGAGCCACAGCAGTATTTCTGGCTTTTTTCTATGTATGTGGTAATGTGGAATGGAACCGGGTCTTCGTGCATGCTAGGCAAGCACTCTACCACTAGGCTAAACTCCAGGCCCATAGACCCACTTTTGCTTCCAATATTACTGTTAAATCTGTCCTCTTTGCAGCAAGAGACCCACAGCTTGCTGCACTGACCCACACTGCAGCACAATGACAGTGGGAGAGGGAAGTTCCACCCACTCTCAATCATGTTTGAAAAAGATGAGCAGGGCACACTGCATGCAGTTCACTTATTCATGGAGATGATGAGAATACAGAAAGGAAAAAAATAAAAGATCTGACAAAACTATGATGGAGAGCTGTTCAATAAACATGCGGTTCCCTAGGCATTTTCAGACTGAAGTTGGTTCCTCTGGTTTTTCCTCCCTCTGCTTATACTACTGTTTTCTGGAGACAGGTCCCCACTGAGCAACCAGGAGATCCCCTCATCCAGTGGCTCTGGCTTCATAGTGTCCGAGGATGGGCTCATTGTAACCAACGCTCATGTCCTCACCAACCAGCAGCGGATCCAGGTGGAGCTCCAGAGTGGGGCCCAGTATGAAGCCACCGTCAAAGACATTGACCATAAATTGGACCTGGCCTTGATTAAGATCAAGCCAAATGTGAGTAGCAGTGGAGAGCCCACTCAGAATGCATATTTGGGGATTCTCAATAGGCTCTTTCTCGCCTCATTTCCATAACACATCTTTCCCATCTGGGATGTATGCTTTTTTCTGCTTTGCTTCTGTTTCTTTTCTTTTTTATTTTATTGTTATTGTATAGGTGATATACAGAGGGGTTACAGTTACATAAATCAGGTAATAAGTACATATTTTTTCTTCATTTCTCTTTTGCCAGTCCTGGGGCTTGAACTCAGGGCTAGACACTGTCCTTGGGCTTTCTCAAGGCTAGCACTTTACCACTTGAGCCACAGCACCACGTCTAGCTTTTTCTAGGTATGTGATACTGAGGAATTGAACCCAGGGCTTCATGCATGCTAGGTCACACTCTACCACTAGGCCACACTCCCGGCTCCAATACATTGCTTTTTGAATAGTGTCACCTCTTCCCTCATTTTTCTCCCAGGTTTTCCTTCCCATCCCCACCCATAAGTTGTATAGTTCATTTTCAACAGAGTGTCTGGTGAATATCTCCTGCAGTTGCTCACCCTTAGTTCCACCATTTTGGTGTTTTCCCTTTACCCTCCCCCAATCAGATAAATTACATATAAGACAAAAGGTACCGAAATAAAAAGCAGTGACAAAGGAGAAAAAAGGAAGCAAGAAGCAAAATAACATAAAACTCCTTGTTTCCATTTCTTGGAGTTTACTTTGATAAACATCATTTCATATGATCATATGCCCCATAACTAGTGAACCTTCATGATCCTCTCCTAAGAATATCTTCATTTGGTCTCACTATGTGAATGTCTAGGGTCCTGTATAATTTATCATGTCCAAGTGTATTTTTTTGTTGATTACCATCTAGAGTGTTTACTTGTAGATTTATAGGCACTTTCTAGTTACAGCAAATGAGGAAAACTATGCAAACTATGTTTCATTCAGTGTGGTTTAATAATTCACTTAATTTTCTTTTGTGACTGTCTGCATATCCCTAACAATTATAGTCTCTTTTTCTTCTTCTGCAGAGACTATTTCTAAAAAAAACTCATTCCTTTGCTTGGCTTAAGATATTAGAAGTGATTGCAGTGGGTTCATCATTGCTAAGGAATGCTTTGAGGTCCTTTTCTGTACAAGGCCTGATCTGCATGTCAGGGACACCACACAGTCCAAGGACTTTTTAGGAAAGTGCAGTCCCTCTAGATTATAGGCGGCTCACACCTATAATCCTAGCTTCCTAGCTACTCAGGAGGCTGACATCTTTGAATTGTGATTCAAAACTAGCCCAGATGAGCAAGTCTGTAAGACTTTTATCTCTAATTAACAATCAAAAAGTCAGAAGTAGGACTGTGGATCAGTGGTTGAGTGCCAGCCTTGAGAGAGGGAGGGGGAGAGAAGAGGGGAGGGAGGGAGGGGCAGGGAGGGAGGAAGGGAGGGAGGGAGATAGGGGGGGGGGAGGGAATAAAAAGCTAAGGGAGACAGGCCCTGAGCTCAAGCCCTAGTGTGGGCACACAAAAGAACAGACTCCAGAGATCACAGACTCCAGAGATCTGCCTGAGATGATCTACATGAGTAGATCTGAATCAGAATCAGCTGTTTTGTGTGCATATTGCAGTTTGAGAAGTACTATCCTGTTCTTGTTTGTGACTGATTCACTTTGACTTATAACTTTTGAGCTGGAATGTTGCTAAGTGAATTGCTAATGTTCACCAATTACTTTCCTGGCAGTTTATATCGTGATTTTCCATATTAGAAATAATCTGATCCTCTGAACAAGACAGCTTGATGGTAGTCAACTGTGAGGAAGAAATAAAAGGCAGTCAGAAAATCTGTGCATCTTAGATAAATGTCCAAAGGAGAGAGCTAGTGTTTTATGTGTTATATTTGAATATTGACTGATTCTGCTTTTGATTTGTTCTGTCTTTTCTGAGCTTCTCTTCCCTCCTTGCAGACTGACCTTCCAGTATTGCTGCTGGGAAGATCATCTGACCTTAGGGCTGGCGAGTTCGTGGTAGCCTTGGGCAGCCCGTTCTCTCTGCAGAACACCGTGACTGCAGGCATTGTTAGCACTACCCAGCGAGGAGGCAAGGAGCTGGGCCTGAAGGATTCAGACATGGACTATATTCAGACTGATGCCATCATTAATGTAAGTCCCTTTTGGAAGCCCATCTTCAACTCAAAACAGACTGGCCATGAACTCCAAGAAATGCAGATGAGATTTTTTAAAAAAATTGTACTATTTTGGGGGGAGGTCTTTCTGTTGTTTTTTTTTTCTCTTTTGCTGCTGTTTTTTTTTTTTTAATTTGTATGCCCTTTGCCTTGTATGGAAGTTTATCTGATTTGAGAAGGGGAAACACAGAGGTTGTGGGATAAATTGAACCAATTCAGCAGTGAAACCCACTAGACACAATTTTGGAAATGAACTATACAGTTTGACAGGGGGTGGTTGTGGGGGTGGTAATGGGAGGAGAAAAACTGGGAGAGAATGAGGGAGGGGATGACACTGTTCAAAGAGAAAATGTAATTTTATCTGACTTATGTAACTGTAACCCCTCTGTACATCACTTTTATAATAAAATCTTAAAAACCTAAAAAAAAAAAAGAAAAAATATACCAGCAGGATCTAGTAAGAAGGAAACTCTGAGTGACCATGAAAGAAATGTGTTATCACAGGGCCGGGAGTTTGGCCTAGTGGTTAAAGTGCTTGCCTAGCATGCATGAAGACCCGGGTTCGATTCCTCGGTACCACATACATAGATAAAAAAGCCAGAAGTGGTGCTGAGGCTCAAGTGGTAGAGCTCTAGCCTTGAGAAAGTCCAAGGACAGTGCTCAGGCCCTGAGCTCAAGCCCAGGACTGGCAAAAAAAAAAAAAAAAAAGAAATGTGTTATCACATTGTTAGAACTGAATTTGTTTGATTACCAGTCTCTCAGGGGCCACACTGCTGCAGAATGTGGGGGTCCTTTTGCTATTTCTCTTTGCCTCTAGTCGCTTCAGTATTGGTAATGGCAGGTGGCATGATTTTCCCTGCCTTGGAGGGAGCAGATGCTTCCTAGAGCAGGCTGCTTCTGATAGTTCTCACCTGGAGGCTCATATAGGCTACACAGGAGAACTGTACTTGTTCACTTTACTAATGGTGTCAACTTCTTGTCTTCAGCACGGGAACTCTGGAGGGCCTCTGGTAAACTTGGTAAGTGGTTGTTTCTTTACTATGTCATGTTGCTTCTTAACTTTCAAAGACTTTCTGAACTTTATGGTGCAGGGTTGGTGTCATTTTTGTGTAGAGAATTATGCAATGACGCCTTTATTTTTTGCCAGTGCTGGGCTTGAGCTCAGGGTCTGGGCACTGTCCTTGGGTTTTCTCAAGGCTAGAGCTCTACCACTTGAGCCACAGCACCATTTCTGGCTTTTTCTCTATGTATGTGGTACCGAGGAATCGAACCTGGGTCTTCATGCATACTAGGCCAAACTCCCGGCCCCTGTAATGATGCCTTTTAATCCTTGGATCTTAAGGAATGATTTAGAAAATATTCATAATCTGTAATGGATTTTTCCTCTTACAAAGAGCACTAGAGTTTTGGTTCTCATTTACTTCCAGATCTTCTTCTTCCTTTCCTCTTCCTTTCTATTTTCATTGGATAATTACCTAAACCCTTAGTAAACCTAAATTTATGCCACATGATCAACTTTGCTTGCAATGTGTATCCTTGAAAACACCCTACTTTTGCATATGAACAACTGTCCCTCTGCTGAAAATGCTGATTACATCATGAAGTCCATTCAAGTATTTAGTTCTGATCTGCGGAAAAAATGACAGGAAAGCCATGACTGGAACATATTGTTTTGTTATTCATTTAACTTTCTCTGTTTCTCTGTGTCTTTGTCTCTGTCTCTGTCTCTCTCTGTATGTATATCCACAAGCACCAACCATTCCTGGGGCTTGAACTCAGGGCCTTGCATTCTCATTTGTCCTTTTCACTCAAGACTGATGTTCTCTCCCATTCTACTTCTGGCTTTTTGTTGGTTAATTGAGTATAAGAGTCTATGGACTTTGCCAGGCACAGGAGGCTGAGATCTAAGGATCAAGGTTCAAAGCCAGCCCTGGCACAAGAGGACCTGAGACTTATCTCCTATTAACCTCTAGAAAAAAGGTAGTGGGGCTTGGCTCAAGTCGGGGAGGAGTGGAAGCCTTGAGCTGAAGAGCTCAGGGACAGCACCTAGGCCGAGTTCAAGCCCTATGACCCACAAAAAAAAAGCAGTCTATGAACTTTTCTTCCTGGGCTGCTTCTGAACCTCGGTCCTTAGATCTCAGCTTTCTGAGTAGACAGGATTAGGAGTGTGAGCTGTCACTGGCTGTATTGTACTGTTAAATTTTATGCAGCACTTTTGAAAAGCCAGTAAAGTATATCTATATATACACACATATATGTATATATGTGTATATACATATACATATATATACATATATGTTTATATATATACATGTGTACTATATATATATGTAAGCCCTTGCACATGCTAGGCAAGTGTTCTTACAGATGAGCTTTATCTCCAGCTTATTGAATGCTTCTTTTTTATGCCTGCCTTCCTTATTAAACAATGAGTTCCCCCTATGACCCAGCAATTCCACTTCTTGGCATTTACCCAATTGTCCAGAAAAAAGGATGTACTAAATCCACTAGCACAATGATGCTCATTGCAGCACTATTTACCATAGCAAAGATATGGAACCAACCCAGATGCCCCTCAGTTGATGAGTGGATCAACAAGATGTGGTATTTGTACACAATGAAATTCTATGCTGCTGTCAGAAAGAATGACATGGCCCCATTTGTAAGGAAATGGGAAGACTTAGAAAAAATCATATTAAGTGAAGTAAGCCAGACTCAAAGGAACATAGGCTCAGTGGTTTCCCTCATTTGTCATAATCAGTAGAAACTTTGGGATCTCCTAGCAGAGATTTACACTAGAACAAAACCTAGATACATAAGGCCATATAGGATGATGCTAAATGAAAGGACCTCCAGGATACAGAAACAAAAGCCATATAATGAGTGATTGTTGTCTTTAATGTACTATGTTATCTCTCATCTCTTTTGCTGTCCCTTGACTATCTCATATTGTTACAATATTTCACCTTGTTATCTGATATATTGTATATATGAGTATTTGGTTATTTGAAATCAGATAGGGAAGGGGGGAAAAAAAGATGTGGGGTGGGATGGTGGGAGGGAAATCGGGACCAAGACATGAGAAAGGGTATCGATGTATGTGAAATAATGCACCTTCTACCTAGTGAATATAATGTACCCTTCTTTTAATCACAATAAAAATATATTTAAAAAAATACAATGAGTTCACTAGGGTAGAAATGAAATATAGAATTTTTATCACATTCCAGATCTACTAAATTACAGTCTGTATTTTAATATGATCAGTAATCCCTTTTCTAGCCTTCCCTTTACTTGGCAAAAGCTGAAAAACAGTGAAAGGCATAACTCCTCATAACTTTAGTCCAAATGACCTTTGCTTCCACATGTGAACTTTTCTCATTCTCCAGAAGTTTCATGTCAATATATCTTCAATGTTTTAGTTTCATTTCATTACTAAAAAAGTAAATATCCTTTGTCCTCTTGTTTGTGTCAAAATATAATAAACTGAGGCTCATTAAAAAAAACAATGTAACATAATAAAGAAAAAATGATCTGGAGATTAAAAAGAAGATCCTCAGCAGTCTTGACCCTTTAGCCTCAAATGAAGTATACCCCATAAAGTTTCCTCATGTCTCTGTCCTGTCATATCAGCTCCTTTCAATGAAACATTTGTTGCCCAAGCATGTGGGCTGCAATGAAGGCATGCCACTGATTAGAGTTTACCAGCTGGTGAAGAAGGGCAAATTTCCTTCTACCCTGGTTTTCTGACCCTAGGTGACTAGTTTCCTTCCTTCCTTTCCTTTATTTGTTTTCTGATTTTTCAAAGCTTCATGACTCAGTGATGGCTCCTCTCTTGCCAGGATGGAGATGTGATTGGCATAAACACACTGAAGGTGACTGCAGGAATCTCCTTTGCGATCCCCTCAGATCGGATTAGACAGTTCTTGTCCGAGTACCACGAGCGCCAATTGAAAGGTGAAGAGCATGGGTGTTGTTTGTGCCCTCTTGTTTTTCAAGTGCACCTTATCTTTTGTGGAAGTAGATGTTTAAATGCTCTGTGTGTGTGTGTGTGTGTGTGTGTGTGTGTGTGTGTGTGTGTGTGTGTGTGAGAGAGAGAGAGACAGAGAGAATGTGCAAACACACACACACACACACACACACACACACACACACACACGCTAGTACTGGAGCTTGAACTCAGTGCCTGTGTTTGTCCCTTAGGCTTTCTGCTCAAGGCTTCACCACTTGAGCCATAGCTTCACTTTCAGCTCCACTTCCATCCTTGCCTGTGCTAGCTATGAATCCTCAGGTCTCAGCTGCCTGGCGGGGGTGGGGGTGAGGGACTAGGATTACAGATGAGAGCAACTGAGCCCTGACTTGTTTGAGTTGTTGTTGTTGTTGTTGTTGTTGTTGTTGTTGTTGTTGTTGTTCTTCTTCTTCTTCTTCTTCTTCTTCTTCTTCTTCTTCTTCTTCTTCTTCTTTTCTTCCTCTTCTCTTCCTCCTCCTCCGCCTCTTCCTCCTCCTCCTCCTCTTCCTCTTCCTCTTCCTTCTCCTCCTCCTTCTTTCTTCTTCTCCTTCCCCTTCTCCTTTTTGTTGGGCTTGAACTCCAGGCCAGGGCACTGTCCCTGAGCTCTTCAGCTCAACACTAGTGCTCTACCACTTGAGGCACAACACCACTTCTGGTTTTCTGGTGGTTAATTGGAGATAAGAGTCTCATGGACTTTTGTGCCTAGACTGGCTTTGAACAGCAATCCTCAGATCTCAGCCTCCTGAGTAGCTAGGATTACAGGTGTGAGCCACTGCGCCCAGCTCTGTTTGAGTTCTTTTCAGTACTGGATTACTGGGTTTCAGATTCTGTAGTACTGGTTTGGGTGACCATGTTGGGGGACTTGATCCAAACCAAGTGTGAGCTGAACCCAGATATGCTTGGGTTAAATGAACATAGAAACAAACCCTGTGGCCTTGGATGTGCCTGTACTGATAACAGATATTCTTAAAAGCATTATTTCATCGTAGACACTATGTAAGGGTGACCACAACAGCAGAGATTCTTAGTGTCTGATATCATCTTAGCTCTGCCAAAAACAAAGAAGCTTTGTTGTGAGTCATATTCTGTAATTTCCCTTTCCAGGAAAGGCTCCTTCACAGAAGAAATACCTGGGTTTGAGAATGCTACCCCTCACGCTGAAGTAAGCATGGATTTGTTATGTCAGACACAAAAGCTATAGCAGGATGGATGGTGTTTACAGCAAAGCTACAATATTTGTACTGCAGCCAGAGACCACTGATCAGAGGTTTAGTTGTTGAATTGGCCTCTACCCACAACAGTGTACACTGAATAGAGTGCCTTTCATTGGAGCTAATTGTGTCATGTCCAGTGATTCTAGGATTTAGCCCAGAGGATCCAACTGCATGTAGAGGGCAATGGTTAAGATTGGCTGAGTGGGATCCTCATTAAGTACCTGTAAGCCTCAAGTGGAACAGGATGTGCTCCTCAGAGTTCCAGGCTTTCACCAAGGCTCAGGAGTGACCTCGTTGACTTTGCCAACCTTCTTTGTTCTAGCCTTCTGCAAGACATGAAAAGGCAAGATCCAAATTTCCCTGATGTGAGCTCTGGGGTTTTTGTTTATGAGGTGATTGAAGGATCAGCTGCTGAGAGGTAAGTAGAAGTCAGGCCTGTGCCCAGCTTCCTAGTTTTGTTGTTGTTATTGTTGTTGTTGTTGGTGGTGGGGTTTTTTGGTCAGTCTTGGACCTTGAACTCTGGGCTTGGGTACTGTCCCTGAGCTCTTCAGCTAAAGGCTACCGCTCTACCCCTTGAGCCATAGTAAGTTACTTTAATTTTCTAGTGGTTGATTGAAGATAAGAGTTTCACAGGGGAGTTTTGTGTCCTGGCTGGCTTTGAACCCTGATCCACAGATCTCAGCCTCCTGAGTAATTAGGATTGTAGCTATGAGCCACTGGTGTCCGGCTCTGAGTTCTTTCTAAATGTGTGACATGATAGATACTTGTTCTGTCAGCATAAATCAAGAATGGAATTTAAACATTTCTCTACTACTGGAGCCATAGCTCTATTTCTGGCTTTTTGCTGTTTGAGTCTCACAGTCTCACAGCCTGCCTGGGCTGGCTTTAAACTGTAATCTTCAGATTGCAAAAAGACTTATATGAAAAAGTATAAAATAATAAATAAATTATAAAATATTGTTGGCCATTGGTGGCTCACACCTGTCATCCTAGCTACTCAGGAGGCTGAGATCTGAGGATTGCAGTTCAAAGCCAGCCTGGTCATGACAGTCTTTGAGATCCTTATTTCCAGTTAACTACCCAAAAATCTGAGTATGAAGCTATGTTTCAAGTGGCAGAGCACTGGCCTTGGAAGCTAAGGGATGGTAGTCAAGCTCTGAGTTCAAGCTCCAGGACCAGTACACACACAAACTAGTATTTTGAAATAAATAAGGTACCCTATTAAAGTTGATCCATTTGCTTACAATTTTTTTTTGTGCCAGTCCTAGGGCTTGAACTCAGGTCTTAGACTCTATCCTGGAGGGTTTTTGGGTTTTTTTTTTGTGGGTCATGGAGTCTGAACTCTGGGCCTGGGTGCTGTCCCTGAGCTCTTCAGCTCAAGACTAACACTCTACCACTTGACCCACAGCACCACTTCTGACTTTCTGGTGGGTAGTTGGAGATAAGTGTCTCATGGACTTTCCTACCCAGGCTGGCTTTGAACCGTGATGCTTAGATCTCAGACTCCTGAGTAGCTAGGATTATAGACGTGGCACCAGGCTATACTGGTTTTTGTTTTTTGCTTATGGCTAGCACTTTCCAACTTTAGCTGTAGTTCTGCTTCTGGCTTTTGGTAATTAATTGGAGATAAGAGTTTCAGGGACTTCCCTTCTCAGGCTGGCTTTGAACTGGAATGGCTAGGAATATAGGCGTGAGCTACCAGAGTCTAGCTTTGCTTACAATTAAAAAAAATGTCTACTAGAAAAATTTAAATGACATTGCAGTTTGTATTAAATGATACAAATATGAGTAAACAATCTAAGTCTGTTTTACTAAGAATTATCAAATCTAGCTGGGTGCCAGTAGCTGATGCCTGTAATCATAGCTACTCAGGAGGCTGAGATCTGAGGATCAGGGTTCAAAACCAGCTGGGCATACAAGTCCATGAGTCTCTTATCTCCAATTAACTTCCAAAAAACCGGAAGTGGTGGTGTGGCTCAAGTGGTAGAGCAGTAGTCTTGAGCTGAAGAGCTCAGGAACATTGCTCAGGCCCAGAGTTCAAGCCCCAGGACTGACCCCCCTCAAAAAAAAGTTACCAAATCTATTTATGTCTTTTTAATTGAACCCAGGACTTTGTACATGCTAGGCAAGTGCTTCCCCACTAGGCTACATCTTAGCCTCTAAATCTACCCTTTCCTGAGAAACTATTGTTTAGTACTCAACTTTTACTAAGTAATTAATCATTAAGTATTAATAGCAATTAAAACTAAGCAGTTGAAATAGGTAAATAAATAAAAATGGAAGGATCCAGAGAATTAAACGTCTTGGTACATCTTGTATATAGATTTTCTACAACATTTTCTTTGAACTCAGATGACAGCATGAGAAGTCAGAGCTAAGATCTATATAATAAATCAAAGGATGGAACAGTCCCCAAAGAAGATGTTATTAAATGCTGTTTTGGAACATTTAATATTGGGGAAGAGTTTTCTTGGGGCTCACACTTGGCCACTGTGGTTAGTGTTTTTCTTTTTCAAGAGCTCAGTCATCTGTTTATATGGTGGTAACTTTTTTTTGTTGTTACAGCATTTATTGGGACAAATTTGAAATCAAATGTAACTGTACCCAACTTTCCCTATCATGCTCACAAGATTTTTTTTTTTGTGTGTGAGTCATAGGGCTTGAACTATGGAGCTGGGCATTGTCCCTGAGCTCTTCAGCTCAAGGCTGAAGATGATGGTAACTTTTACAGAGGGAATAAATAGGTACCAGTAGTCCAGCATGGCTAAGGTTAATGTCGTCTTCATCGTCGTCTTCCTCTTCCTCTTCTTCTTCCTCTTCTTTTTCTTCTTCTTCTTCTTCTTCTTCTTCTTCTTCTTCTTCTTCTTCTTCTTCTTCTCCTTCTCCTTCTCCTTCTCCTTCTCCTTCCTCTTCCTCTCCTTCTTCTCCTTCTTCTCTTTCTTCTCCTTCTTCTCCTTCTTCCTCTTGTTCTTCTTCTTCTTCTTGCCCAGGCTAGTCTTGAAATTTTTTGATCCTCTTGCTTCAGTTTCCTGAGTGCTAGGATTATAAGTGTGTACCACCACCAATAATACTAATACTGCTAAAAGTAAATCATTACTATTGGCAATAATAATTACCAAAAATTAGTATTAATAATTTACAATTAATTATTGACCATTATTTATAACAATTTAAAAATATTTGATAAAGCAATATACCATGTCTATATAATACTATATAATATCAAATCAACAATTCTTAATAATTATATAATCATTAATAATAACACATACTTTTATTATTATTCATTTATTTTGCAGTGTTGGGGATCCAATACAGGGTCTTGCCATGTGAGGTACATATTCTAATCCTGAACCACACACCCCTGGCCAGTTTGTATTTTTTTTGCCAGTCCTGGGACTGGAACTCAGGGTCTGAGTACTGTCCTTGGGCATCCTCAAAACTAGAGCTCTACCCCTTGAGCCACAGCTCCACTTCCGGCTAATTTTCTACGTATATGGTACTGAGGAATTGAACCTGTGTCTTTGTGTATGCTAGGCAAGCTCTCTACCACTAGGTTAAACTCTGGCCCCCTAGAGTCTGTATTTTTTAACATTTGAACATTTTAATTGTTAGCTAGAATGTGAAAGGTACTGCTGGAAGTTATTACATATAGGACTTTATCCTTCCTGGTTTTTACCACTTACATGGAATAGTGTTAACAGTTGGCACTTAGGAAGTATTTACTAATCTCAGACAATGTTTGAAGTGTTTTACGTATTTGTTTGAACAACCAACAGTCTTATGTTATAGGTATTACTTTACAGGAGAATCAGCTCTATGGAAGCAAAGGTTAATGAACTTACCCAGTAGTTGAGACATCAACATCTATAATGATTCTTCTTTTGTGGATGTTTTCTAGTTTCTGGGAGTCAGAGTTCATATAGTGGCCAGAAGATGGTGTGTGTGTGTGTGTGTGTGTGTGTGTGTGTGTGTGTGTGTGTGTGTGTGTACTGGAGCCTGAACTCAGAGCCCGGGCACTGTCCCTTACCTTTTTTGCTCAAGATTGGCACTCTACCAGTTGAGCTATAGATCTACTTCTGGATTTTTTGGTGATTATTTGGAGATAAGGGTCTTATGGACTTTCCTGTCCAGGCTGACTTTGAACCATGATCTTCAGATCTCTGCCTCTGAATAGCTAAGATTACATGCATGAACTATAGGTGCCAGATAAGAAGATGGTTCACTTTAAGACAAAATCATTAGGCTGGCCCTGTATTTGTGCTATTTTGTTTTCAGAGCTAGCTTTTTTGTTTAGAATAAATATTCTATATGAAGCAAACATAATAAGAACTTGAGTATACTCACAATTTTGGTGCTAAAAACACCAGAGCTATAAATATTTTGTCCTGGAGAGTTGACTAGCTTTTGAGTGTCTATAAGCTGAGTGCTCAATACATCCTCCAGATCCTTAAACTATGGGCTGTCCCAATCAAACTGAGTGGGGAACAAGTGCCCATGAAAAATATAGGGTTGGTTTTACTCTTCTGATGGTGAAACTGGGAATGTAGTAGAGGTTAATAGAGGTAAGAGGTGAACAGAAACCAGAATCTAAATTCTCCATTCCAAATCAAATCCTTCAAACAGGAGGAATAAACTTCCTATGTAAGTCTGATAGGAGATTCATTTTATGATGGTAATCAAAACTGGTGTCCTCTAGGTGATCAGAAGCACATCTGAGAACAGCCCTTGTCTTTGGAAGGATTAAGGCTATTTCTAGTTTCCTGATTTATATCTCTTAATGCCAGCAAAATAATGCCACAAGAGAGATACATTGCAGTCTAGTTTGGGGACAATGAAAACTGTCCTTCTGGTTTCATGCTCTTTATTTGTTTCTCCTCTCCAGCTCAGGGTTGAGAGACCATGATGTAATTATCAGCATAAATGGGCAGCCTGTTAGGACCACGGCTGAAGTCATTGAGGCTGTTAAGGACAACGACACCCTCTCCTTCATTGTGCGTCGTCGGGGAGGTCAGACCTTGTTCCTGAGAGTCACACCCGAAATCATCAATTAAGTGTCTAACTTTAAAGAGAAATTATCTAACAAAACCAAAGTTCTGTTACTTGTGTTTGTATTGAAGATGTGCTAGAAATGGTGGCAGGACATTCGAATCCCTGTTATAAAGAAAAATGAATACCAGGTATACACACACACACACACACACACACACGTAGCAGTCAGGGAACACCATTCTGCTACAAAGTATCTAAGCCAAGTTAAAGAAGTCCCAGGAAGGTTTGGAGCTGAGGTTTTATTTAAATATAGGAAACAACTAAAAAAATTGGCAATATCTAATTTATCTGTGCGTGTGTGCGTGCGTGTGCGTGTGCGTGTGCGTGTGTGTGTGTGTGTGTGTGTGTGTGTGTATGTGTATTTTGATACTGGGGCTTGAACTCAGGACCTGGGTGCTCTCCCTTAGCCTTTTCTCTCAAGGTTTGCCCTTTACCACTTGAGCCACATCTCTACTCCCTGGTTTTTGGTGGCTAGAGGCTAGGTAAATCAGAGGTTAATCTACAGATTTGGTTAAAATCCACTCTGCCTGAGTAGGTAGGATTATAAGTGTAATCCATGAGTACTTTGCTCTTTTTTTTTTTTTTTTTTTCCTGGTCCTGGGGTTGGAATGCAGAGCCTGGGCACTGTCCCCGAGCTTCTTTGTGCTCAAGGCTAGCACTCTTGAGCCAGAGTGCCACTTCTAGTTTTTTTCTGAGTAGTTTATTGAAGATTAGAGTCTCACAGACTTGCCAATGCTGGGGCAGGTCTTCGAACTATGCTCCTCAGATCTCAGTTTCCTGAGTAGCTAGGATTACAGGCCACTGTAATCCCCACTGGGGGGCCACTAGCACCCCACTTGGCTGACTAATTAAATCCTGACAGGGGGACACTTTACCATTGTATGCCTCTTTGATAGCCACTGATTGCTTATATGTACCAAATCCTAAGAAACAACCTGAGCTCAGGGTGTACAGGCATTAAAAATGTTAACAATACTCCTTTGTTCACTCCTTTCCCAAGCTCTATTATGTTTGGCTAGGGCTTGTTGACTGAGGAGGGCACCTATTTAGAAGTCAGGTTGGAATTGGCAATGGCACATTGTCAAACAGGAATGTTACTAATGACTCTCAAATGATCACTGCAGAAGTAGCTGTTTCCCCATGTTTCTGAGAAATGAGCTTCTACTATAAAATAACTTCTTCAGTGAGGCTTTTAGTTTTTTTTTTTTAACCCAAGATCTTCCTGGCAGTGTTCATGATTTCAAGTCTTGAAAGTCTTGAAGCTATCAAAGGTGTTATTCTTTTAGAAAGTTTTTGTTTTTTTGGCCAGGCCCAGTGGCCTACAACTGTAATGCCTGTGACTTGGGAGTCAGATATGAGGATTAAAGGCCAGCCTGGTCAAAGCACAAGTTAGGCATTGTGGTTTGTGTTTGTAATCCCAACTACGAGGGAGCTATTGGTAGGAAGATTGAAGTCAAAGACTTACCTGGACAACAAACCGGCAAGAGCTACGAGTGGAGCCTAGTGGTAGAGTGCTCACCTAGCATGCACGAAGCCCTGGTTTGATTCCTTGGCACCACATACACAGAAAAAGCCAGAAATGGCACTGTGGCTCAAGTGGTAGAGTGCTAGTCTTGAGCAAAATGTGTCCGAGGACAGTGCCCAGGACTGGCAAAGAAAAAAAAAAAAGCCCAACAAGTCCTTACCTGAAAAATAACTGAAACAAAAAGTACTGGGAGCATGGCTCAAATGGTAGAGCCAGGCTCTGAGCCCTGAGTTCAAACTGTGTTATTGCCAACAAGATTGGATGGGACTTGTAAATACCCATAGGGATAATTTTTTTTTTTGCCAGTCCTGGGCTTGAGCTCAGGGCTGGAGCACTGTCCTTGGGCTTTCTCAAGGCTAGAGCTCTACCACTTGAGCCTCAGCACCATTTCCGGCTTTTTTTTTTTCCTATGTACATGGTACCGAGGAATTGAACCTGGGTCTTTGTGAATGCTAGGCAAGCACTCTACTACTAGGCTAAACTCCCAGCCCAGAGGTTTTTTTTTTTTTAATGACATGCCTTCTGGCTTAAAGTAATATTTTTAATTTCTATTTTCCAAGCATCCTTGAAATGACCCAGGGCCTATTACATGCTAGGCAAAAATAAGATTTTTTTTTGTTTTTTAAATATGACATCTTTGACATCCTTAAGGTCTGTACTGCTTTATGTTTTTCTGAGGAAAGTCATATCTTCCTGATCCACAACAATTAAATAAATACTGCAGAAGGGTAATGTATGAACTAAGGCTGAACTAATCATTAGTTATAAGCAAAGATCTGTCTGCATTTCAGAACTTTTTTTTTTTTTTTTTTTGTGCTGGTCCTGAGGCTTGAACTGTCACTGAGCTTTTTTGCTCAAGGGAATGTCAAGGGATAGCATGAGACACACCCCTACTAATGGCTTTTTTTTCTTTTTAATTGGAGATAAGAGGCACATTTTCCTGCCCAGGCTGGCTTTGAACCCTAATATTCAGAGCTCAGCCTTCTGTGTAGTTAGGAATATGCATGTGAGTCACTGGCACTTGGCTGTTTCAGAACTTTAAAAACATAACAAAACAAACATTTGTTGCTGTTTCGTTATTATTGGGTCTTGAACTCAGGTCCTCTAGCTCTTGTTTATGGCTGGTGTACTACTTGAGTGAAACCTACAGTCTTATCTTTTTGCTGGTTAGAGATGGAGTCTCAATGACTTTCCTGCCAGGCTGGCTTCTCACCATGATCCTCAGATCTCAGCCTCCTCAGTAGCTGAGATTACAGGTATGAGGTGCTGGATCCTGGCTTTTTAAAAATTTTTATACAAAAAATTGTCCTCTTTACTAGTATAAAGATAGAGATATTACGGATGATATAGATGAAAACTGATACAAAAATGATAGAAAAACTGATACAAAATGATAGAATATTCCAGGGAGTTATTTTGTCTAAATCAGTGATTATATGAGTCATTTTTATCTTGTTTTAATAGGTAAATTACTTTGAAGAAGGCTCTGGGTTAAACTTGCCCACAAAGTCCATGTGTTTACTTCACACTTAACTTTGTTTTTTTGTTTTTTTTTTCCTAAAATTGATCACCAAGGATAGAAACCCAATTTGGAAAACCAGTTTTAACTCCAGGCGCTGGAGGGCCATGGCTCAAGTGGTACAGAGCCTTCCTAGACCTAAGCCCAAACTCTCATAGGACCAAAACAAACACTAGATAGCTCTTTTTATTCCCAGTGACTTGGGAATGCAGAAGATTAACTGTATGTTTTCAGTTGCTTTGCCAAGGTGACAACTTTTACTATCATGCTTTTTAGGGAGAGTATATTCTTTCTTCTTGTTCCCTAAAATTATATCTTAATTTTATGCTAATTGATAAATATATATATATATATTTTTTTTTTTTGCCAGTCCTGGGCTTGAGCTCAGGGCCTGAGCACTGTCCTTGGACTTTCTCAAGGCTAGAGCTCTACCACTTGAGCCTCAGCACCACTTCCGGCTTTTTTCTATGTATGTGGTACCGAGGAATCGAACCCGGGTCTTCATGCATGCTAGGCACGCACTTTAACCACTAGGCCAAACTCCCGGCCCAAATATTTGATATTTTTGAAGCAGGAATATATTTTTCTTTCCCAGAGTATGGGGTTCCTCATTGTTATCTATTCTAGTTTTATAGTTACTTGTAAGAAATATTTTTTATCTGCCTAGAACATGGGCCCCACAAACTAATACATACTGTGTGTTTGTATGTGGTATTGGTCCTGGGGCTTGAACGCATGCCTGAATGCTATCCTTGAGCTTTTGTGCTCGAGGCTAATAGTGTTCTTACTACTTGAACCACAGCTCCATTTCTGGCTTTTTGGTGGTTAACTGAAGATAACGGGGGTCGTGGATTTTCTTGCCTGGGCTGGTTCTGAACAGCAATTTGCAGATTTCAGCCTCTTAGCTAAGTAAGGAGACTGGGTCAACAATGCTTCCCCTAGCTAATTAGCCTTGCATCTCCTGATTGTTTCACTAGATGGTTTGCTTTTCTATTAGGTTTAAGTGTCTTCAACTGGTTTGCTTTGCTCATGTATAACACTTTTCTTGGGTTTGATTCCACACACCTTACATGTTTTTGGCTTACATAAACTTTGTGCTAGCTGTATTCAGGGTTGCTGGTCGTTGAGACAAGAGACCACCAGCAATTCTCAGGCTCTCCAATAAAAACTCCTAATTTAGCCTTTTAAGTGGTGGCTTCTCTGTTTCTTGCAACTCAGTTTCCTGACAACGTTAGTAGCTAATATTATAGGTAAGAGGTACTAGTGTCTGGCTAAGTGATTTTTCCATATGATAACTTTACCAAGAGGGACAGCTCAACTCACATGTTTGATACTGTTGGCTTTGGAACATAAATGGTGTGAAAAACCGACTGTGTTGCATATACTGCCTCTGGGATACAATAATGGTATAAGATGTTTATTCCTAGGGTATTTCCCATGTTTAGCTTTCAATTAGAAACAAGCACCAAAAAATCCAGTTTCATTCTGTCTACTGAAAATACTCATACAGCAAATGCTCCAGGTTGGCAAGATTTATTCTGAAATTGAAGTTCAAAAATGGTGTGTATTAAAATCCACGGCCATTTCTATGTCTGCTGAAGGTTTTCATCGATTGGGCTCCTGATCTCTTCTGCATGAAGACGCCAGGTGACACAAGGCCCATGGATTAAAATACTTATTATGTTCCTCCCATTGGGTCCGCCTCCTGTTGGGTCCACTTCTCCACAGGACTAAAGATTTAGTGTTGTTCAGACACAAAGAGCATGGAAACCCATCTGTCGCCTATGAGTTAGCGCTATATTTTATATTGTGTACATGAGGAAAGTATGTGGAGTCCCCCAACATAGTTTGCTTGTCATTTCTCGTCTGCAAGGGAGGCTCTGGGTTGAATATCTGAGGTCCGAAGAATTTTTCTTCACCAAACCCATTCTCTCCAGAGAAGGCTGGCAATCTTCAGGTCTGACTGACATCAGAGTCAAGAGCACTCCACAGCCCCTCACTCGCCCCCCTCACCACAAGAGCAGCGATTCTCAGTAAATAGTGCACCAATTGCTGCCATCACTCGGCATGAGCCCTCCAGTGATGAGCAAAATCAGATCCACAAACCACCAGATCCCAAGTCCTCCAAGTGTGAGCAGTTTGCCGACTGCTGTGCCAGTGTGTCCCAAACAGAAACGATCCACTCCGAAACATCCCAGGAAGAAGGAGTAGAGTAAAGTGGTAATGAAGTAGTGGCCAGTGTACCTGAACAAAAACGGAGGAACAAGAAGTTGTTTTGCTACATACATGATTCACTTCAAGATTAATGAATTTGACACAAGGCCTCTTGTCCTCTGTTCCTACTCAGTTTGTTAGGGTTTGTCAAGTGGGGCTGCTAGGGGAGACAAAAAAAAAAAAAAGAGATTCATGAAAAAATGCATTTATTATCATCATGAGTCTTAGAAAAAGGAGGCATGATCTACTCTGAAGTGACACATGAGAGGGAAACCAGAATGGTCAGAAGAGAGGAGCAAGGGAAAGGTTTGGACCATTCCTTTTACTGGAGTCTCTCCAGAAACAAAGGGCAGGGCAGGGGAACGGTGTAGGATGGGGAAATCTGAATAAGTTCAGCAAGTTCTCGGCAGCAGGGGAGGTGCCAGTGGCCTGGCCCTGGAATGATTAAGGAACAGAATATAGACCAGAGAAAGGGAGTGTAGCTCTAGATTGGATTATGTATCTGCCCAGGACTTGCTTTTGGCTAAGCCTTTGTTCTTTGACCAGTCTTGGGAAGTAGAAATTGTCCTCCATGGGAAGACAAGTAGAGTTTTTGTTTTTGTGCAGCTTCTGGGGGTTGGAACTCATGGCTTAGGTGCTATCCCTGACCTATTGTGCTCAAGGCTGCTGCTCTACCACTTGAGCCACAGCTTGATCTCTGGCTTTTTGCTAGTTAATTAGACATAAGAATCTTACAGATTTTCTTGCTAGGGCTAGCTTCAAACTATAGCCCTCAGATCTTAGCCTCCTGAGTAGCTAGAATTACAGATGTGAGTTGTTGGTTGTAGGACTTGAACTCTGGGCCTGGGCATTGTCTCTGAACTCTTAAGCTCAAGGCTACCACCCTACCCCTTGAGCCACTTTGGGTTTTCTGGTGGTTAATTGGAGATAAGAGTCTCTTAGACTTTAGTGCTGGCTTTGAACTGAGATCCTCAGATCTCAACCTCCTGAGTAGCTAAGATTACAGGTGTGAGGATGACCGTGAGGAGTCTGCACTTTTCATAGGAAAATCTTTATTACTGCAATACTAAGACAAGTTGCCCTGGATTTATGCCTATCTGGAATCTTGAGGCTAGTTTCTGATACAACTCCTTTCAGAATCGGGGTCAGACACAGTGCTCGGAGGCACTTAGCTGTTTAGGAGTGGGGGTGGGGGAGGGGATGATATTAAGGAGCCTGGTCTGAATTCACACCCTGCATTGCAAACATCTCTATCAATGGATTTGCAAGTCATTGTCACCTTCTTATGCATTTTTTTTTTTTTTTTTTTTGCTGGTCCTAGGCTTTGAAGTTTGGGCCTGGGCATTGCCCCTAGCTCCTTTTGCTCAAGTCTAGCACTCACCAAACTTGAGCTACAACATCATTTCTGGCCTCTTCTGTGATCAATTGGCGAGAGGAGTCACATGGATTTTCCTGTCTAGGCTGGCTTCGAACTGTGATCCTCAGATCTCAACCTCCTGAGTAGCTAGGATTACTGGCCTAAGGCACCAGTACCTGGCTTGTTGTTGTTGTTTGTTTTGAGTCAGGTTCTTGCTATCTAACCTAGGCTGGCATAAAACTTGCAGTTTTTCTGTAAACTGGCTTACAAACACTAGCTCATCACATTCCCACATTCCTCTTTAACATCTGAAAAGAAAAAAAACAAACAGTAGAAAATGACAAGAAACTAGATTTGTCTCTATTCAAGTACCAGCTTTCCCTTCCAAAGTGGCACTAACTTTGGGCCAGGAGTGTAGCTCAGAGGGAGAGCACAGGCTTAGCATGTTTGAGATGTTAGGTTTGGTTCAACACCGTTGCCACCACCAATAGCTAGAAAGGTAACACTTACTTTATACAGGGCTTATTTTCCCGGAGGAATGTCCTAGGACTGGCACACTCAATTCCATCTAGAGCCCGGCACTGCACGGAGGTGTGTTCCACATCGTTGTAGGCCTGACCTCCGAACTGTGGGATATAATCACCAAAACCAAAACAAGCTCACCGAAGCACACAGCACAAAGGTCTATCTTCCTCACTATTCTAATTATTCTAAGGAATAACTGCGGTTAAGCTATGTTCAAAAACATGAGACTGCCAGGTACTGGTGGCTCACCTGTAATCCTAGCTACTCAAGTGGCTGAGATCTGAGGATCCCAATTCAAAGTCAGCCTGGCCAGGAGAGTTCATGAGACTTTTATAATTAACCACCAAAAAGCTGAAAGGGCAGCTGTGGCTGGTACAGCACCAGTCTTGAGTGAAAAAGCTAAGGGACAGTGCCCAGGTCCTTTCCCACAACCAAAAAAAAGAATAGGATTCGGTGACATACTTTAAATGACTTTAGATCAGTTCATTCTAAATGTATGTTTTTAAATAAAAATTTTCTCCATGACTGGTTTCCATTTAGAAGAGACAGATACAATGCTGTAACTTACTCTCTCTCTCTCTCTCTCTCTCTCTCTCTCTCTCTCTCTCTCTCTCTCTCTCTCTCTCTTCTCTTTCTTTCTTTCTTTCACCAGTCTTGGGCTTGAGCTCAGGGCCTGAGCACTATCCTTGGACTTTCTCAAGGCTAGAGCTCTACCACTTGAGCCTCAGCACCAGTTCTGGATTTTTTTTTTCTATGTATGTGACATCGAGGAATTGAACCCGGGTCTTTGTGCATGCTAGGCAAGCACTCTACCTCTAGGCCAAACTCCCAGCTCCAATGCTGTAACTTTCTTATTTGGAAAGAAAAAAGAACATGAAGAGCATTTGAGAATGGATATGTATGTAGAAAGCCAATGTGTATCTGAGGTCTGCTTTATATCTATTAATGTTAGCATATTAGAAAAATAACTGAGAATGTCATCTGAATTAGGGTTTTTTAGGTCACAAATGTACGATTATTAGATACCCTAGTGTTTTAAATTCCAGCCAAATTATTCAGATCTGGGGCTCTCATCCTTAGCGGAACTGCATGCTAACAGAAACTTCAGCTGTATATTTCTTTTTTTTTTTCTTTACATACAATCACTGGCATTTAGATTTTAGAACATAATCAAATTAGACTGAGGGTATATATGTCATAGATACATATTAATCTATGTAATAAAACATTATGTCTATAGAGTCATAAGTTTTTATGTCTATGTAGTTGTGTTTATATTTCCAGTACCATGTCCATAGCATTGGGTATACAACTATTGAGTCCTCGCTCTTGTACTGTTTGGATCTAGTAGCCATGTATATTTTGTTTTGTTTTTTCTTTTTTTATTGGTGGTAGCAGGGCTTACTCAGGGTTTGCTCCATTTGTGTTCTATCACTAGAGCCAAGCTTCCAGCCTTGGTTTAATTAATAAATTAATTATTTTTTGGGGCCAGTCCCGGGCTTGAGCTCAGGGCCTGAGCACTGTCCTTGGACTTTCTCAAGGCTAGAGCTCTACCACTTGGGTCTCAGCACCACTTCTGGCTTTTTTCTGTATATGTGGTACAGAGGAATCGAACCCAGTCTTTGTGCATGCTAGGCAAGCACTCTACCACTAGGCCAAACTCCCCGCCAATTAATTAATTTTTAAATAGTTATACAAGGGGTTTCAATTCTACATGTCAGGTTATAAGAATAGTGCATGATCAGTGCTCTCCTCCATCCCATCCCTATGCTCAAGTTATTTAGTTCCATTTTCACAACAATATGTACAGCTTTATGAATGTACAGTGAATATAATGATGGTATTTCCTCATCCTTCCTCCCTCTTTATGTGCCTCTTTTTCTTGACAACTTCCCCTCTCCCATAAAAACTGTTTTGAAAATTATTTACTTTTTGGCTAATAATTTTGAAGATGGAGCCTCACAACTTTTTTTTTTGGTGCTAGTCCTGGGACTTGAGCTTTTTTGCTTAAGGCTGGCACTCGATCACTTGAACCACAGCTTTCTGACTTTTATTAGATAAGAGTCTCATGGACTTTGCTGCCCAGGATAGCTTCGAATCATAGTCCTCAGTCTGCCTCCTTAGCGCAGTAGGCATCATGTCAGTCTCACAATCCTTAGATGTCAGCTTTCTGAGCTAGCTAGATTACAAGCATGAGCCCCTGGCACCTGGAAGAGTTCTATTTATGAACTGGATATAAAGCCCAATCCTCTGGATCTCATCCTCTTGAGTAGCCTTGGCATGAGCCAGTGTCCTTCTCACAACTAGACAGGTCCTACTGATACTTTGTGTCTTACTACTATTTTTGTGTTCTCCATGGCAAATAATGACGTTACTTTCTCATACCTCCTGAGAACTGTTCTACTTAAGGAGTTATGTGCAAGGGAGAGTTTGAGAACCTCAACAGGGAAACTTAAGCTTTTAATTAAATAGGCAAAAGTAAGTTATCCCTACCATATTTATCAAGTTTGTTTTTTACAAATAATTATGAATAAAATTTCAATGGGTTAAATATTTCTTTATATATGATTCCATTCACGTAGGATGGCTCTTTTTTGTCCCAGTTGGCCTTGGACACAGTCCTTTTACTTATGTAGCTGAGAACACAGAGGCATGTCGTCATGACTGCTTATTGATTGAGATGTGGGATCTTGTTAACTTTTTGCATGGGTTGGCTTTGAACCTTAGCCCTCTCAATCCTTCCCTGAGTTGTTGTGACTATACACACAGACACTGTGCCAGGCTAAGAGTTGCCTTTTTGTCCTTGCTACTGTCATGTTTATTTCTGTATCTGATTTAGTACAAAAAAATGTTTCTCTGTAGTTCTCTTGACATCTAGAAAATTTGTGTTATCATTTAGTGAGAGAAGATAAATAAAATTTGTGGTTTTAAAAGTTTAGTGGGACATGTACACATAGCTTTAAGGAAAATTAGTAGGTCTGAAGGACTTTTTTCTCATTTCAAGAGGCCACTGGAACATGTTTAACAAGTGAAAAATAAAAGGTCCCCAGCAAGAGAATCTTTGTCCCAAATGTTATGAAACTTCCCATTTCATCATTAGTGTTTGAAAGCATATATCTCTTTTGTTCTTTCAGGCAAGGGCATGGCTCAAAGAATAGGTGACATTTTAACTTCAAATCTGTCAATCTCAATGGAACTAAAGATGGATTGATCTTTGAACCTGGATGGTTTTGATACAGAAATTGCTCCTTCATGAGAAAACCAAATTTGTTGTACAGCCTAACCATGATGGAGATTTCTATAACAGTTATTTAGATGGATTTCTACTATAATGTACACTCTCACCGTTTTTTTTTTTTTTTGTTTTTTGAAACAACATCCAGACAGTACTACTTCTCTAGGGAAAAGTTTGTGCAAGAAAACACTCACCTTGAGACAACCATGACCAAGTTCCGTGGATGCAGTTATATTTCCAACATGGTCCACTGGGTCATCGCATTTTATAAATTCATCAGGTCTGTAAATCACAGTAAGATTGCAATCACCAGCATCCTTGTACATAATCAAAATAGGAAAGGGACATTTCCTCTTTTTCTTTCTTTCTTTTTTTTTTTTTTTGCCAGTCCCAGGGCTTGAGCTCGGGGCCTGAGCACTGTCCAAGGAATCGAACTGGGGTCTTTGTGCATGCCAGGCAAGCACTCTACCACTAGGCCAAATTACGTGCCACAAGGGACAATTCTTTGCTAAGTCTTCAGGGGATGGATTCCACCCTGTAGGCCCCATTCCAAACCGAAGGTGGTGGTAAAACACAGGGTCTCCCTGGTGACTCTTTTGTTGGAGGTGTTTTAGTCCTGTTTCTACATAATCTGCTTCAAGGCTTCCTCTCCCTGCTAGGCAAACAACAGTCTGTGGGGAGACATTTAAGTCAAAATCGACTCAGTTCTTCTTCTTCTTTTTTTTTTAATTTCTCAAATACCTTTTCTCATTGGTCCAAAAAGAACTGTTAAAAATGGCTTTGTTCTGCAACAGTGAGGATATTGATTTTTTTAAAAAAGCGACTGGGGACAGAGACAAGTCATTTCTCCATTTGTTTCTTGGTACCGGTGGATTATTATTTGGTTAAAGGATGCAGAAGAAGCAATGTACAACCTGGCATGCTGCTTCTTTCAGAGTCCTTCCTAAGTACTCGTCTTTCGGGACCCCAACGATCTGCCACCCACACACGAGGCTATCCCTGGATGAGGGTGAGGGTCCTGTCATAATCAGGTGTTCAGGTGGCTTTGGTCTACGAAAAGGGAGCCTGTCCCCTCCCCCGCCTTCCCACACCAGCCACACACCCCTGGTCCAGTCTCCCCCCTGGGCCCGCCTCGACGCCCGGATAGCTTACAGGTAGGAGCAGAGGATGACTGGAGAGTGGGGGTCGCCATATTCCCAGCTGGGCGTCCCAGCGGAACCCTCCGGGTGGGCAGCGGATGTGAGCTCCAGCTCGGCCGTAGCATTGTACGAGTGGCTCCGGGAGACACAATGCAGCAGCAGCAGATTCCCCAGCAACAAAGCCGCCTGGCCACACAGAAGCAAGTAACTCAGCGGGCAGCCACCCAGCACCATCCTCCCGGACGAACGCAGGCCGGCACCGCCGACCCAAGCCCAGACAGGTCAGGCCTTTCCGCGTAGTTTAGTGCCCTGTCGCCAAACACCCAATGAGGCGCACAGTGAGACGCTCCGCCCACCCGTTGTAACCAATCAAAAGACCCCTAGCAGGAGGAGGGGGCGGGACTGCGCAACGATTTTGCTTTTCAATGCCTTTTCTGGGTCTTATACTCCGCCTTTTGCTCCGAGAGTTTTGTCCAATCGCGTCCCTCTACCCCGCGAGTAGGCGTGCCCAGAGAGCCGAGGGGGCGGGGCCCACGGGGGTGGGCGGGGCCTCGCGATGCGGATTTCAGCGGCGGGCTCGGAGCTCCCATTCTCCCGCCGAGGACTGGAATTTTTTTCCCTACGTCAGCAAAGGGAAGGCGATGTTGGAAGCTAAGGCCGGGTTGCGTCAGTGTCGTGCGCGTGCTCCGTCCTGCCCTGGGGCCCCGGAGGGGTTGCAAAATGATGGGAGAGGCGGAGGCTGAGGCGACGGATCGCTAAGTGGACCGCGCGGGCTGTTTCGCGATGGGGTCGGGCGCGGGCTCGCCCCCTGGGAGCCGCCTTCTCCGCGGGCTGCTGTTGTGGGGCCTGGTGGGCCCGGTGCTCGCTGGGGAGCGCCCAGGTGCGTGTCCGCCTTCCCGGTCCTTCGGGATGGCTGGTTCCCAGGGTCGGGGCGCTCGGAGGGGGACCACGGCGGGGGGCTGGTCCCGGGGAGGCGCAGCCACCGTCCGCGTGTGCCCGCCGTGGCGGGCCCGGCGCCTGGAGCGCCCCCAGCCCCTTCGGGAACGCCCGTGGTCTGGGTCCGCTCCCTTCCTCTCCTGCTTGCGGAGCCTTGGGCGCCGCACCCCATCCCGGTCTGGAGCGGAGCGGGGAGCCCGCGCTCTCCGCGCCTCTGGGGGGGACCTGCCCCGGGGCTGCGGGCGAAGGGGGCGTCACTGGGTAAGAAAGCCGGACGTGGAACTTTTGCTTCGGGGTATAAATTGGGATTTTTTTTCTTTTTTTGACGTTGGTTGTGTTAGGAAGAGTCACTGGTCACACAGCTAAATCAAGTAAGGGAAAGCGGGCGCGTTTTTCCTAGGCCATTTTTGTCGGAAATGAAGTGTTACATTTCTAGAGCTGCCGTAATATAGCCACGGGTCCCGCCGGGCGCTTGTCGTCTTTACATCCAGGCAACTAATCCCTACTCTGGATTATGCCTTAGAATTAAATTATGTGTGGGAAATCAACCGGTTTCTTTTTGAACCATCCTATGAATATGTATGATATTTATATTAGTGTTGCCCAGGTATAATGGAGGCAAATTATCACCATTCTTTTTTTTTTTTCCTTCTGGAAATAAGTTATTTATTGTGAATTTTCTGTTGAGCTATTCAGAATATGGCTACGTTGTGTATCAGAGATGTGAACCGAGAGACCCTCACGATATTATTTTCCTTTATTTCTTACTTTTGGCTTCTAAAAATTAAATCACCAGTTTGACCTGGTGTTGAAAAATTGGAGTTTTAAAATATTTAAAATTTGAATAGCTTTCTCTTTTAAAATGTTTTTTGGTTAAGAGTATTTTTTCTGTGGTGGTGTTCTAGTTATCAATATTTAAAGTAGCTTGTATACAGTCTATGAGTTTTAGTAATGCATGAGTCTGAGTGTAAACAAACATCAGACTGTATTTTTAGTTCATGAATATTTTATCATATTACTGCTGTGTAGAGAAACGGAATGTCTTTATGATCTTCAGTGGTGGCTTCACCTGCTTTTGGCGAGTCCTGCTCTTAAGGGGTGATCTGCTCCTTCACAATGTGGCTAGCATTTAGGGATCTCCCATAAACCCAACCGTTTAGTGCTGTGAAAGGGTGAGAAGGTGATCAAACGTGTACAGTGTATCTCAGGGATGTAGGACAGATTTTTATAGAGACAGTGATATTTGAACCCAGCTAATGGGGTGAAAATTTCAACTGAAAGGTTAGTAAAGCATTGTAGGCCAAAAAAAAAAGTTTTTACAAGAATGGGTGTATGGGGGAAGTGAAAGAAATGACGTGTTACAAATGATGAGAATGCCAGTGGGGCTTTAGATATGGAAGGCAAAGGCAAAACTAAGGTACCAGGTGGGGAGAACTTCCAGTGTCAAGATAAGGGGTTCAGATTTTATCCTATAGGAAGTTCTTTGGTCTAGGAGGGTGGCCGTCAGATTTTCAGTGAGAATACTTAATAGACAAAGAGCATAGACTCTAGGAGGGAGAGATTAGAATGGGGGAGGAGAGGACTGGAGGCTGAAACCAGCTAGGAGGTGTTGCCTGTCAGTGTGCAGTGGTGTGCTGTTTTTGGGGAATGCTCTTCTAGAATCAGCTAAGTTCTTGGAATACAGGATGTTTAAAAACATGTACTGAGACTTCTTCCAATAATGAAAGAGGAACTGGAGGACTCAGAAAGGCCACACATGAATTAGTCACACTGGGAACTCAGTAGGTTTTGGTGGGATTTTTTTTTCCCCAGATAATTCCCAGTTTTAATCCTCATAGTTTGTTTCACATATGCAGATTGGAGAAGCAGATTGGTAATTTTTTTTGTTTTGTGTATTTAAAAAATTTTTAATTTTTAATTGTTATTATAAAGATGATGTACAGAGGGCTTATACTTACGTAAGTCAAGTCATGAGTATATTTCTTTTTGGCCAGTACTTTCTAGTCCCTCCCTGTCTCCCAGTTTTTTCTTTCCATCCCCACCTACAAGTTGTAGAGTTCATTTTCAACATAGTAGACGCTATGAGTACCACTGCTGCATTTGTTCAGCCTTTGTCCTTCCCAAAGACAAAAAAGAACAAACAAGACAAAAGGAAAAGAAAGCAAGAGCAACAAAGCACCAACTTCATGTTTTCATTTTCTGGAGTTCATTTTGATAAATGTTATTTTTATGATTAGAGGCACATAGGCATTGGGCAATTGTGTTCCTCCCCTCAGAGTATTTGCCTTTGGTCTCACTATGTGTGAATGCCTAGAGTTCTGTATAGTTTATCATGGCTGAATATATTTTAAATCAAGCTTCTGTATATGAGAGAAAACAATCTGTCTCTCTGATCTTGGCTTACCTCACTTAACATCTATCGAGGTCCATCAATTTCTCTGAAAATGACATAACATTTTTCTTTCTTTGTATAAAATTCCATGTAGTATAGGTACCACATTTTTTGAAACCACTCTGTTGTAGGGCATCTGGGCTGTTTCTGTAACTTGGTTATTGTGAATAGTGCAGCAGTGAACATGGATGTGCAAATGTTTTTATGCTATACTAGCTTGTGATATTCCAGAGAGATGCCCAGGCGTGGTGTGGATTGGTTGTTGGGAAGGTCTGTATTTAGTTTTTTGAGGAACCTCCAGATTGCTGTCCAGAGTGGCTGTACTAGTTTATATTCCCACCAATAAGGCAGTTCCTTTCCCCCCATATCTCCACCAGCATTTGTTTTTCAAATTTATGTTGTTGGCTGATCTGGAGTGAAATGGAATCACAGAGTTGTTTTGATTTGTATTTCTGTTATGGCCAGCAGGTGAGCATTTCCTCATATTTTTTTTTTTTGCCATTCTTATTTCTTCTGAGAAATCTCTCCCTTAGCTCCTTTTTTGGGGGACAGGATTTTTACACCCATTTGTAACACTGTGTCATGAAGAAATGCTTGTGTCCAATTTCTGAACAGTTGTCTTAAGTAGTTAATAAAACAACAAATGAGCCAGCAAAGATAACTTGTATTTTTGTGAAAAACTATAAGAGGCTTAGATATGAAATCTGTTGCTTTTTTTTCTCCCTTAAGTCAATAAGTAGGATGCAACAGATTTAGAAATTTTCTTTTAGAAACTTTAGCATTCTAGAGAAAATGAGTTTGAAAGTTAATTCATGGTGAATAATTGTAAAATGAAGTATGATGTAAGAACTAGGTCCACACTAATCTCATTATTAGATGCTTGTGTACATACACACACATTCATATATATCTATATATCAGTCTCTTTGTCTTTCCTGCCAAGGCTAGATTTGACCTGCTGTCCTCAGACCTTCTGGAGTAGCTAGTAGCTAGTTTGAGGCACTTTTTTTTTTGTGGTTCATGGGGCTTGAACTCTGGGCCTGTCCCTGAGCTCTTCAGTTGAAGAGTATTGCCCTACTCCTGGGCCTGGGTGTTGTCCCTGAGCTCTTTAGCTCAAGGTTACCACTGAGGCACATCTTTTCAGAGTGACTGAGAGAGCCTGAGACATGTACTTAATTCAGTTTTCAAGTAGGCAGTTATGTTTGAATTTCTTTTATAATAATTGGGATACTACTGACACCAGTAATAATAAGTCCAAAAATGGGATCCTGGACAACCATGTTATATTGTAGGCCAAACCTGAGGAATACCTTTTTCCCTTTGTCACAGTTTTCTTATGAGATTCCCACACCTCATCCTGGCTTAGCTCACTCCTTTAGTAGCTTGTGGGAGGTCCCCAGGCAAGTAGATTTCCACAGAACCTGCACCTGCTTAGTCTCCTAGCCCATAAGATCCTGCTGGGAACACACATGGCAACTTCCAGACATGCTTGGAGAAGAGGGCTAAGTATGGCTGTTTAGCCCAAAGTATGTGTGGGATCTGTGCTATGGTGGAAAATTGAGGCAATGTTGCTCGTAAAAAGCAAAGCTCACTTTAGGTTGTCAATGATAGTAACCACCAACAGAACTACGGGTGAATAACTGTTTAGATGAGAAGAGAATGATTGTATCCTGAATGTATTTTTTTTTTAATTGAATGTTTACTGTACCTGTTCAGGAAACACATGCTGACTAAGATATTTGCCTTGGCCTCAGCAAGTGAAACTTGCTAGTGAAACTTCAATCCTTAAGAACTTTTTTGTTGTTGTTCCAGTCCCAAGGTTTGAATTCAGTCCTTGGTTACTGTCGCTGAGCTTTTGTGCTTAAGGCTAGTACTCTCCCACTTGAGCCACGGCTCCACTCTTAGCTTTTTGGCTGTTAGTTGGAGCTAAGAGCCATATAGACTTTTCTGCTTGGGCTGCCTTTGAACCATAATCTTCAGATATCTATCTCCTGAGTAGCTAGAATTACATGTATGAACCACCAGTGCCCAGCAGAATATGAAATCTTTGTGTGTGTTTATGTACGTGTGTTGGTCCTAGGGCTTGAGCTTAGGGCCTCAGTGCTGTCCCTCTTCTTTTTTGTTGAAGGCTAGTGCCCTACCACTTGAGCTATAGCTCCACTTCTGGCTATTTGGTGGTTAATTGGAGATAAGAGTTTGAGAATTTCCTACCAAGGTTGGCTTTAACCCACAGTCCTCTTATCTCACCTTCCTAAGTAACTAGGATTACAGAAAGGGAGCCACTGGTGTCTGGCAACACAGTATTGTCTCAATGTGACACTTCAAAACAGCAACAGATGCATTTGCCATTTAAATGTAAAGACCTGCGTATTAAAAAGGTTAGCCCTCAAAACATGGAATGTTGTAGAACATAGCAATAAAAATGACAATTATAAGTGTGTTTGAAGGAGGTTATTGATATGTGATATGTAATTATTTTGGATTGGCCCTGTGAAAAGAGTAAAAATATGTGGTCCTAAATAATAGCTCTTTATGGACGTAGTTACAATAATTTCTCTATATGCAGTACTTTGGACCTCAGAATGACCTCATTCAGCCAGAATGTACAGCCCAGGTTTGTCTTCCCCAGTAAGGTGCTATTTATTTAGATAATAAGCAGGAAGGAAAGGAGTAATGCTGGCGGTTTGGCAGTCACATTTGTTTGCTTTGCAATTAGGTAGAATTCCTTTAATTTATAAACTTTTACTGTAGTTACTGTTATTAAAAAATGCATAGACTTCTTCCAAAGCACAGTCCATTAAAAGAACTAAGGCCTTAGAAGAAAAAAAAGGGGTCAAACTAGCACCTTTTCCTTTCCCTGTTTCATGTTTCAACTTTTATTTTTATCTTTACTCCATGTTTTCTGGTGATCTTTCAGATCACTAGGTCACAACTTTGGTAGTATGTTTATTCTTTCAAATTCTAATAGAGTAGTTTGTATTCTCCATAGAGCTGATTGTTGCTTTAATTATGAATTGTCTTTCACCTATGTTTTTAAGCTGGGGCAATTTGCCCACAGAAAGTGTGTGGAAGATACTTTTAGTTGTTGTCCCTGGTGAGTGGAGGCTTGGGTTGTACAGGATACCCCCAAATACTTTCCAGCTCTAAGTGTCAACAGCATGACGGTGAAAGCTTTATGTAAATGATGTTTATGTACTTGTAGCATAGGAAAAATGTTTGGTTCTAGTGGGAGAGTGAAATTAAATAAAAAGGACAAGGGGAATGTGGGAAAATGTGTACCGGATGTGAACAGGAGAACAGAAAAAATGAATCTAAACCTAGAGATAAGAAAGGAATTTTGGGGAAAAAAAGTAGGAAGGAGATTTCTCATACCATTAGTGTATATTATTTTTAACTGGCATTCCCCCAATTTGCACATATTAGGATGTTTGAGAACTTTTTCAGGCATGGTTTTAATTCAGAATGTAAATCCTCTGATGTTTTGAAAGAAGTCAGAGTGAGAGTAACACCTTACATAAAGAAGTTAATTTTAGTGTAGCTGTAGTTTTGAAAGTTTTTTTTGAGAGTAAGTGACTAATTTGTAGCATATTTGTTTTCAAATAGGAATTGCTTTTTAGGCTGTTAAAGAAGGAAAGAGACTTGTATCTTATATTCTTGCATCTGGCTTTTATTCTTCTAACACTGGATTAAAAAACATCTGATAGAGACCTGAAACTTGGCTGGAATGTAGGTGTGTGACCTTATAAAGTCACTTAACCTATTTCAGAATGAGAGCTATTTTAAATATGCCTGCCCCAGAGAACTAGAGCTGTTGCTTTGTTTTCCTTAGGCATTTATTTTTTCCTGGGGTGATTTTTGAGTTGTAATGAAAATGTTTCCGTTTAGCTGCCTATAGAGTATCGAGTATCCTCTAGTGAAACAGTTGTCTGTGTCTATTCCCATATATATGCTTCTGCTTCTTTTATACATCCTTTTAATTTAATGAACTGTCAAGATAGGAAGTTGCAAAAAAGTTTACAGGTTATGCAAAGGTCTGTACAGTAAGTTTATTTTTATCACATGGAGTTTGTGATCTGTTAATCACATTGTCAGCTGCACCTTCCAGACTGCGTGTCCTAGTAGTTGAATAGGTTTCTGTGATCCAAAAGGAAATTCTTGAAGATAATATTTAAACCTGTGTCTTTAGGAATTTGAGGAAACTGAAGGACACTGAAAGGTTTATTTTGAGTGAGGATATAGTCCTAAACTTCAGTTAGTTTAGGATTAGTATTTCTGACAAGTGACTGGTATTTATTGAGATTTCTTTTGAAATGGTTCCCATTGAAGAATGTCTGGATAATATCTGATTGTGATATACCATAAATTTGCCTTGAATCAGCTCTGAGATTGGTGTGTGTGTGTGTGTGTGTGTGTGTGTGAGAGAGAGAGAGAGAGAGAAAGAGAGAGAGAGAGAGAGAGAGAGAGAGAGAGAGAGAGAGAGAGAGAGAGAGAGAGACCATTCCTAATTTTTAAATTAATTAATTTTTTTTTGGTACTGAGACTTAGATTTAGGACCTTAAGTTTGCTAGTTTTGCTTACTCATGCTGGCACCCTATGACTTGGGCCCTATCTCCATTCTGGCTCACAATCTGCTCAGGCTGGCTTTGAACTTTGATCCTTCCTCTAGATCTCAGCCTCCTGACTAGCTAGGATTGCTGGTGTGAGGTATGGGTGTTTGACTTAATTTCTAATGTTTTTAATGTGTTAATATGAAACTACAGTATGATCTGCATATGTGGTTGAAGGATAGAGTTGAAAGTTGTTAAGATAATTTTTACTAGATCTGATATAATGTGTATTTTCCTGTTTGGAGTGTGTGTGTGTGGTGGGGGAGGGGTCCTGGGGCTTCAACTCAGGGTTTGGGTGCTGTCCCTGAGTTTTTTTGCTCAAGGCTAATTCTGTACCACTTGAGCCACAGCTCCACTTATGTTTTTTGGCGATTAACTGAAGATAAGAGTCTTATAGACTTTCTTACTTGGACTGGCTTTGAACTGTGATCCTCAGATCCTAGATACTTCTGAGTACCTAGGATTTAGGTGTGAGCCACTGGAGTCCAGCCTGTTTGTGTCTTTAAAATTACAAACTAGATACGATTGTACACATTTTAATACACATAGTTATCTTGGGAAAAGTTTCATGTAAATATCTCATCTTAATCTGTGTTGAAAAAAATATTAAGAGACATAGGCAATTATTGAGTGAATATATATACAGATTAGACCAAAGGAGGAAAGAAAACAGGTGAAAAGTATCCTAGTAGTCCAGATGTGAGGTTGGTGAGTAATTCAGTACCAGAGGGCCTTCTGGTACAGGTTCCTGAATACAAAAAGGTGACACAGAAAGGACTTTTTAGAAGAGACAAGAAACAGTCTTTTAAAAAAAAGATTGTGCTATTTTTTTTTTTATTGAGACAACACTTTCATCACTCTTAATTTCAAAAGTAATTCAAATGGCAAATGACCACTCATTATATTGAACAAGAAGTGTAGCAACTGTATGTCTTTCTTCATTCCTTCCTGGTTTTGCTCCATTCTAGTAACTACTCTTAACAATTTAGTGAATTTATTTGTGCTACCTACTTTTTTATTTGGTACATTTTGTAGTCACATTCCATGTTATATAAGTATAGTATCTCATAACTGATGTGGAACGACATAAAGTAAAAAGTAAGTTTTTCCCTCACCCCATTAGAAATAATTATTATAGAAGTTGTCAAACATATAAAAAAGAGTAGTGAACTTTTATTTACTTGTTTCAATTTTTACTTATTTTACATATATTATTAAGCATTTCTAGATTATTATTTATTATTTATTTATTTTGTCTGTGATGGGACTTGAACTCTGGGCCTGGGTGCTGTCCTTGAGCTCTTCAGCTCAAGGTTACTGCCCTACCCCTTGAGCCATAGCACCACTTCTGGTTTTCTGGTAAATAATTGGAGATAAGAGTCTTAGTGGCTTTAGTTGCTGGGCTGGCTTTGAACTGTGATCCTCAGATCTTAGCCTCCTGAGTAGCTAGAATTACAGGTGTGAGCCACTATATCTGGCTACTTTATATTATTTTGTCACTGAATATTCAGAATGAATCTTCTAGATTAGACAGACAACCTTACCACAATGGACTTTTTGTACTTAAAAATTGATAATAATTATTCAGAATCATTAAATAGCTACTCAATGTCAAAATTTCCTTGATTATCCCAGGATTTTTTGTTTTGTTTTGTTTTGTTTTTTCCTTAGTTGAGGCATTTTAATGGTTCTAAATAGATTCATAGCTTTCCTTATCTTATAAAGTGTCTTGATTTATTAGAGTTTTAAATAACTAGTATTGCTTTGCTAGAGAAATTGAGTGTTTCTGTTCACTCAGTCTTTCAGTTTGTGCTTGTCTTTTTTTAATTTAGCATAATTTATTTAGGAAAATAGGACAGAATAGTGAGAATTCAAAAAGGGAAAGAGAGGAGGCATGGTTCACGTAGTAGAACACCAACCAGTGAGCTAAAGTGAGTGTCAGATACCAAATTCAAGCCTCAGTCTGGGATAAAAAAATAAAGTAATAAAAAGGGAAAGAGGAATAAATCCTGACAGGTAGAGGGTGAGAGTTTAAGAGCGTCCTTGCCATTCATAATCTTCCTCAGACTGAATGTGGCTTGGTGGTCTTTAGAAGGTGACCATCTATTTCAATGAAATAATTGTTTGAGTGGCTGCATTCCTATAATCCCAGTACCTGGGAGGTGGAAGATGGAGGATTGTGAGTTGGGGTTGTATAGTCAGATCTTGTCTAAGCAAAACAAACCAAAAAGGATTGTTATGTCATTGGTTCAGATGTTGGAAGAGCGGGAGATTGTCACACGTCCAGACTGAATCTATTCTGGACTCCAATTTGTTTATCTTCTTGGGGATTTGTTTAGGGTAGTGACTTTGGAATCCAAATCCTGCTTGATATGAAACAGGGTTGGAACTGGGAGCAAGACTTCTTTGAATGCTTAGTTGCTGATAAATTTGTATGAAGCTTTTGTTTTATAAGTTTATGTAAGAAATTTCATTTGAGGCATTTGTGGCATTGAGCCCATCAAATGTGAAAAGCAGCTTTCGCATCCACTCATTTAGTATATGAGAGTGCCATTTCAGCAGAGGTCATTAGTACTGCATATGGTGGGAAATAAGAAATGAGTCTTAAACTCTATCATGCTTCCCAGATAGCTCACCAAGTAGTCCCCTCATCTGCCATTTTCCTTCTTTCTTCCTTTCTTTCCCTCCCCCCTTCACCTCTTTATTCTCTTTGTCCTCCTCCTTCGTCTTCCCCTTTCCTCATCTTTCCTGTCTTCCTCCTTTATTATTCTGTTTTTTATATCTTAAGGTTTCTTTCTTTAAAAAAATAATAAATTATAATTTGGTGCTTTTCTCCTGAGACTGCCCTCTTTTGGTCACTGTGTATGGGTATCTTGAGTTTTGTTTGCTTTGTCATGTCTCCTTACATTTTAAATCTAACACTTGCTGACCATGTGTCAGCACCTCTGTATATGTCCATTAAAATAACATACAAAGTGAAAATAACCCAGAGAAAAGGCAACAAAGGACCTCTTCTTAATTTATCCTGTTGTTTTTTTAGATAACTCTTTTTTTTTTTTTTTTTTGGTGGGTATTGGAGCTTGAACTTGGCTTAAGTGTTGTCCCTCAGCTCTTCAGCTCAAGGCTACCTCCCTACCCTTGAGCCAAGCCTCACTTCCCCTTTTCTTGAGGTTAATTGGAGATAAGAGTCTCAGGTCCTTTTGTGCCTGGGCTGGCTTTGAACCTTAATCCTCAGATCTCAGTCACCTGAATAGCTAGGATTATAGGTGTGAGTCACTGAGCCCGGCTGACTCTGTAAGCTTTACCTCATATGTGGTACAAACATGTGCACTTATGAAGGAAGGTGGGAGGAGGGCACAGAATCAGTGCAAAACAGGTGAAAAAGTATAACAGTGGGTCCAGCCGCTGCACTAGACACCAGTGAAAGCAACTCAAGAGCAGTGACGGGAGGGAGGGAATGGGAGAGAAAGAGGGAACAACTGATACTAACCAACAGGAAAGAAATAGACATATCACTGATCAGGAAGAAATAATTCATCATTAATGTTTGAAGAGTTAATCTTTTTGCTTATGTAAAATTTGAGGTCTTTGTAGTTTTCATTATTCATAAGCTTTGTAGATCAGAATGACGATTCTTATCTGTGCGAGTGTTAAAATTATTATGTGATGATATATTGGTATATAACTATGCCACAGAACTATGAAATATATGTAATCACTCAATCTCAATAAATAAATAAAAAAGACAAAATTAATTAATTTGTCTCAATCTTGTAGCTGGAACTCAGTGCCTGGGCACTGTCTCTGAGCTTTTTTGCTCAAGACTGATGCTTTACCACTTGAGTCAGAGCTCCCCCTTCTGTTTTTCTGGTGTTTAGAGATAAGGGTCTCATGGACTTTTTTTATCTGGGCTGCCTTCAAACCAGGATCTTTAGATCTCAGCCTCTTAAGCCAGTTGTGCAAAGAAATTTCAATTCAATATGTCACTTTAGGAATGCAATCATCTTGATTAGTGTCAGCCCTCCATTATTCCCTCTCACCCCCACCTATCCCAACCCTACTCATCCCTTCAAGTTACCTATGTTATTTTCTTATACATAGAGTATTGACTGTATTTACCCAGCTTTCTTCTCTACTAGTCCTTCCCTTAAACCATGCTGCTCTCCAGTCAAGATATGTTTCAGCTTCTTGGTATTCATTTATTATACCGTTCAACATTCAGAGTTTACCCTGTGGAAATCTATCCCTGTATATACTATACTTTAGTCACCCTGAACATGTATATATTTATGGGCCTTGTATATGTTAATGTTTTAGATCTCACTTTCATATATAGAGAAAACATTCACTCATTGTCTCTGAGTCTGACTTCACTCAGCATAATTTTTTTCCACATCCATCTATTTTCCT
The DNA here is from genome assembly GCF_031878675.1 of Megascapheus bottae. Classification (NCBI taxonomy): domain Eukaryota; kingdom Metazoa; phylum Chordata; class Mammalia; order Rodentia; family Geomyidae; genus Megascapheus; species Megascapheus bottae. The sequence goes on along the minus strand of NC_143528.1, from coordinate 3,732,536 downwards.
GCAAATGGCAATATTATTTTCTCTGTTAAATAAACAAAATATCTATCTATCTATCTATCTATCTATCTATCTATCTATCTGTCACTCTTTTTTTTTTTTTTTTTTTTTGCCAGTCCTGAGGCTTGAACTCAGGGCCTGAGCACTTTCCTTGGTCTTTCCTCAAGGCTAGAGTTCTACCACTTGAGCCACAGCACTATTTCTGGCTTTTTTTTTTTCCCCCTACCTGGGTCTTCTTCCTGAGCACTGTCCTTGGGCTTTCTCAAAGCTAGAGCTCTACCACTTGAGCCACAGCACCATTTTTGGCTTTTTTTTTTTTTTCTATGTATGTGGTACCAAGGAATTGAACCTGGGTCTTGTGCATGCTGGGCAAGCACTCTACCACTAAGCCACACTCCCGGCCCCCATCAATCACATTTTCTTGATCCATTTGTTTGTTGCAGGGCATCTGGGCTATGGTGAATAATGTGGCAAAGAACCTGGGTGTTAAAGAAAGTGATTTATTGTATTCTTACTTGTAATCTTTGTATACATGTTCAAGAATATGATCACTGAATCTTAGTTTTCTGAGGAGTCTCCAAACTGCCTCTCATAGTAGCTATTAATTTACATTTATGCCAGTAGTGTATTTTGGGTCTCTTCTTTCCTACACCCTCACCAGCATTTGTTGTTTTTTCTTTTTTTTGCTGGTCCTGGGGTTTGAACTCCGCCTGGGCTCTATCTCTGAGCTTGTTTTTCAAGACAAACACTCTACTGCTTGAGTCACAGTGCCACTTCTGGCTTTTTTGAGTTGTTTATTGGAGATAAGAGTCTCACAAACCCTACTGCCTGGGTTGGCTTTGAACTGTGTTCCTTAGATCTTAGCTTCTTGAGTAGCTAGGATCATAAGCATGAACTTATTGACATAAGCAGGAGCTTCCTGAGTAGAATTCCAGGAGCTCAGAAAATAGATAAGAAAGTTGACAAATGAGATTGCTTTAACCTAAAAAGCTTTTGCACAAAGGATGCAAAAGTAAAAAGACAGTTTACAGAATAGGAAAAGATCTTTGCTGGCTTTATGTCTGACAAGGGTCTAATAACTAGTTTATATAAGGAGCTCAAAAAACGAGACCCCCAGAGATTCAGTCACCCTACTAATAAATAGGGAAGAGAGCTGAATAGGTATTTCTCAGGACAAAAAGTACAAGTACAATAAACATAAATAGTAATAAATACATGAAGAAATGCTCAACATCCCCAGTTGTAAAGGAATTATAAATCAGAATAACATAGATTTCATTTTACTTAAGTCTTTTTTTTTTCTTTTTTAAATTTAGGAAAAGGGCTAGGGCATGTAGCCACAAAATGTTTGAAAATAATTGCTAAGCACATACAGTTTAGATATAGACTTTTTTTTAAAAAAGGAAATATTTCTCTGCATACTTACCGAGGACATTGCTATTTTAATGCGGAACTATTTGTGTTGCATATATATTTTAATATGGGAATGTCAAATGATTTTGTTTTTCAGTGATTTCAACATTCAGGTTCTGATTTCCATTATATTTTGGTACCATGTGGTTTTTCAGGGTCACTTTGTTTATCATATTTGTTATTCCCTCTGCTGTAGGCTTTCAACAGACCTCACATCTTTCTTCTTATGAAATTATAACTCCTTGGAGATTAACTAGAGAAAGAAGAGAAGCCCCAAGGCCCTATTCAAAACAGGTATGTTCTCTCTTGAGAACTATCTATGTATTAAAATTTTCCTTTGTGTCTTTTCTTAACCAAAGTGATATTTTTAGCTGTGATTGGTTCACCAAATAATTGGTAATTAGTACATGTCCATATGGTACTGACATGCATTGGACATTAGTCTAGTAAAAGTGACACATTAAGCCTTAGTATTTTTTTTAATATTAAAGTATGTTTATTTTTATGACATATTTTTACACCAAGCACTTGAATCAAAAGTTCATCTCTAGATTTAATATACTTCCTGTATGTAATTGTATCTAATCATTATCTGAAAACTCATGCCAAACTAAGTCAGCTAGGGAATAAATAAGTAACTGTAAATTATAAACCGCAGGAGCAGGGTCATGTATGATCAGTTATGTTGCCACCTTGTTTTAGTCTTGATTCACATTTGTCCCCATCACATAGACATCCATTTTGAGTTAGTGTAGATAGTAGAGGCTAACAACATAAAGCTTTGTTGTCTTAAAGGAAATTCAGTTTAATACAAAGACCTTCAAGAAGAAAAGTCAGGACTCTTGTGTTTCTTTGGTGAAGCAAAGGTCTGGAAAATAAAGAGGATGTGTTTCTGTTGTCCATGGAAGACATGATCAATAATGACATTACCAGTAAAAGACTTCTTATGTTAGCTACTAAATATCAGGACAAAGTTTTAGCCAGCATTTCAAAAAAGAAAACATTAAGAGTAATAGCTGTCCAGGAAATGAAAACAAGAGGGTTTTATTGTTTGTTTGTCTTTGGGTTTTTTTTTTTGTTGTTGTTGTGGTTTGTTTAAAAAAAAAAAAAGGGATTAGGAGAGTGGCCTACTGGTACAGTGCTTGCCTAGCACACATGAAGACCTGGGTTTGATTCCTTGCTACCACATACACAGAAAAAGCCAGAAGTAGTGCTGTAGAGTGCTAGCCTTGAGAAAGCTCAAGAATAATGCCGAGGCCCTGAGTTCAAGCCCCAGGACTGGCAAAAACCAAAAAGAAGTTCTATAAATACAAGCATGATCGGGCTTTCCCTTTCATAAATAATCTTTGAAGTGCTAAAAGGGCTAAGATTCTTTTCTGTAGTGAAGTTTTAGGTGTGCCCAGATCATCTACTGATGGACCTTCTTGAAGTATTCTTTGGAAGCTGCTTGACCTGGCTTGATTGTAGGAGAATCTGGTGTCCATTTTACTGGGAAGATTTCTCCATACATTTCCACAAACTGGAATCTTTCACCAAGCGGAGGGTCTCTTTCCACACTCTGGCCCACTGGCAGGTCATTGACACTCAGATGCTTGATGACTCCATTGGGGTCAATTCTGAAGAGACCTCTGACTGCAAGACCGGGACCTTCCAACAGCACACCCTGGAACTCTTATTTAGTTAAATCTGACAGGAGTGCGAGGTTGATGTGGCCCAAGCCTCCATTCTTCCTTGCTGTATTGAGCCAGGCATGATGGCTAAAGTGGGAAACTGCCATGACCTCACAGATCCCCTCATGAACCTCATTGGCTTTGTCACTAAAAGGAACAATTTCTGCAGCACACACAAAGATAAAATCTAAAGGATAGAAGGAAAACACCAAGTATTTCCCCTTGAAGTCATATGTAGCAAAAGAGGAACTAGTGCTAAAGGTGAATTATGCCTGAGTAGAGCCAGACCAGAGCAGAGCCAGTGTGTTTGGCAACATGTTCTAGATGGTGCTGGCATGTCAGGCATCTGAGGCCCAAGACAAAGTCCCAATAGCAGCTACCATCATCAGATGCAGGGGGGTCGTCAGTACCACATCACCCCCTTTTTTTAAAAAGACAAAATGATAAACTCAAAACATAATAGGATGAAATAAATAGAATAGATTTTGAATTTTTAGCTGACTGACAGTGGTCACAGTGATTTTACTACAGTAAGGATAGGAATTTGAGGCCTACCTGGACTATGTATTGATTGAAACCTCATCTCGCGAGACTACTCCCATTTAAAAAGTGTGAACTTCACTCCATTTACAATAGAATAGTTTATATTCCATCTTCATGGATTTTGGAGAACAGTGAAATGTTAATGCCTGTGTTTCCTATCTGGGACTGTATAACTAAAATGAAGCTTGATTTCCACATTAGAAGCTTCTTGTATTGTTGATAGGAATATATAATTAACCAATACATGTTAACCAATACATAAAATTGCTTTTTTGGCTATCTTCTTTCTCTCTCTGTCTCTTTTTTTGATAGTTCTAATGATTTGACTCATAGTCTTTCTCTGCTAGGCAAGTTCTCTACCACCTGAGCCATGGTCTCTCGTCCTGTTTTCTTTTATTGTTTATTTCAAAATAATATACTTAGTTCAGTTTCCAGGACCTGTAACTGTTTAGGAGTATAATTTAATGTCATTATTAAATTTTACACTAACAGATGGAAGATAACATTTAGCATATTACCTGTGCATCTACCACTTTTGAGGCAAAATTATATTTTGCCTCAAAATATAATTAAGCCCTATTTGCTTCAGTTTTCTTCTTTCCCCCATAAAATGGTAGACTTTTTAGCACTAGGCCTAGGTTTTCTACTTTCTTGTGTCTCTGATTGTATTTTTATCAATATGGTACACATAGAGTCTTGTGATAATAACAAGCCATTTAGGTTTTGGTAAGTATTTGAAGAAATGGTATATTGAGTTATATTTTGTTCACTCAGCATACAAGTATAATTTATTTGTTCAAAAATTATTTTGGAGGGTGTGCCATATGTACGGTAGGTATATTCTCTCTATTAATAAACAAATAAATAACTATATTTAGGCATTGAGTTATGGCAGTGAACCAAACAGACACATATCCTTGCCTTTATGGAACTTTCAGTCTAGTGATGGGAGAGACAGTAGACAAATGATACATATTACTTATGATAGCAATAATTACCATGGAGAAAACTAAAGGGGGAAGTGGTAAAAAGGGTGAGGATCGCATTGTTTTGTAGAATGGGTAATGCCTCCCTGAGAAGATGACCCTAGAGTGAAGACCAGAGGGAGTGTTGTAATTTAAATCGTGAATGCTTGCTCAAGCCTTTGTGGTAAAGGCTTGGTTTTTTTTTTTTTTTTTTGCCAGTCCTGGGCTTGAGCTCAGGGCCTGAGCCCTATCCTTGGACTTTCTCAAGGCTAGAGCTCTACCACTTGAGCCTCAGCACCACATCCGGCTTTTTGCTATGTATGTGGTACCGAGGAATCGAACCCGGGTCTTCATGCATGCTAGGCAAGCACTTTAACCACTAGGCCAGACTCCCGGCCCAAGGCTTGGTTTTGATGGCAGTGATGTTAGTGAAAGGCAGTTAGGTCTTTGTGGGTTTGCCCTTGAGGGGATATTGGAGCATGATATTCTTTCTTTCCATAGACTCCACAACGAGACAGTCTAGTGACCTCTGAAATCTTGAGCCACATTTCCTCCTTCAAGTAGATTCTCTTAGGAATTTTGTGGAAAGCTAGTTTCAGAGGAAGAGAGTCAGGCATCCATGCAGGAATTTGGAGGCTGAATATAGTACCACAAAAGAATTCTCATTCTCTCATATTTCTCAGGGGAGATGGCCTTGGACCAATGACTGGCTGAGATAAGGAGGGTTTAGGGAAGGTAGATGTGGTATCATGGAAGGAGCTTGGGTTTTGGGTGAGTCAGTGAAGCCTGAGGTAGATAACAGAGTCCTCATTCTCTGACAGGGTGTGGAGATAAAGTACTAAGATTTTTAGGAGAATTCTTTGAGTGCACTAGGAGAGGCAGCTCCAACATTTTTAACTTAGAGTCTAGATATCTTAGGGACAATGAAATAGATGTTTCTGAGAGTGTTATTTATTATCTCTTTGCCTTTCTTTTTCTATTAAAGAGGAGAGGCAAAGTTGACTCCTGGTTCTAGAGATCACAGTATGCACTTCCTACTGATGAGGTGGTGAGTTGCTGGGTGGTCATCAGCATTTCACTGTGATAAAATGCCTGGGATAATTAAGTTATAAAGAGAAAGGATTATTTTAGTTTACAGATAGAGATTCTAGCACATCATTAATTGGCCCTGTGGTTTGGAGCAAGGGCAGCACATGATGGTAGCAATATGATAGAGTTAAATTCCTCACCTGGAGGAAAGGGCAGAGTCCTACAGTCCCCTCCAGGTGCTTAGCCCCCAGATTCGGGGTTCAAAGTTCATAACACCTCACAGTAGTATTCTCCTTGTGGCGAAGACTTTACACATGGACATTTGCAGAATACCCAGGGTCCAAACTGCAGTACTGGGGAAGTGATTTTAGACGTGTCTGAGAGAAGAAGGTCCTGTGAACCTGAAGATGTGAAGTATAGGTCACCTTAAAAAATTATTTATTTAAGAAGATACACCAGGCCTCCTTGGCACAGGTCGAAACTTTCTTAATAAGGACCAACAATCACAACAAATCAGAGAAAGGCTGGATAAGTGGGACTGCATTAAACTGCAGAGCTTTTGTATGGCAAAGGACGTAGCTAGCAAATTAATTAGGAAGCCTACAGAGTAGGAGAAGATCTTCACCAACCAAACAACGGACAAAGGCCTCATATCTAAAATATATCAACAGCTCAAAAAATTGAATCACTCCAAAACTAATCTCCAAAGTAACAACCATCCCATTAAAAGATGGGCCAAAGACTTAATTAAAGAGAGTCTTCTCTGAAGAAGAAACAAAAATGGCCTATAGACACATGAAGAAATGCTCAATATCTCTGGTCATAAAAGAAATGCAAATCACAACATCTGATTCCACCTCACTCCAGTTAGAATGGCCAGGATCAAGAAAACTAATAACAACAGATGCTGGAAAGGATGTGGCCAGGAGGGATCACTACTACACTGTTGGTGGGAGTGCAACCTTGTTCAACCACTGTGGAAAACAATATGACAGTTCCTCAAAAGACTAAACATAGAGCTCCCCTATAACCCAGCAATTCCACTACTAGGCATTTACCCAATTGTCCAGAAACAAGGACATACTAAATCTACTAGCACAACGATGTTCATTACAGCACTATTTACTATAGCAAAGATATGGAACCAACCCAGATGCCCCTTAGTTGATGAGTGGATCAACAAGATGTGGTATTTATACACAATGAAATTCTTTGCGGCTGTCAGAAAGAATGACATCGCCCTATTTGTTAGGAAATGGAAAGACTTAAAATCATATTAAGTGAAGTAAGCTAGACTCAAAGGAACTTAGGCTCAATGGTTTCCCTCATTTGTCATAATCAGTAGAAACCTAGGGCTCTCCTAGCAGAGACTTGCAATAGAGCAAAACCTAGATACATAAGGCCATATAGTATGACGCTAAATGAAAGGACCTCTAGGATATAGAAACAAAAGCCATATAATGAGTGATGTCCTTAATGTACTATGTTATCTCTCATGTCTTTTGCTGTCCCTTGGTTATCTCATATTGTTACAGTATCTCACTTTTTTATCTGATATATTGGATATATTTGTATTTGGTTATTTGAAATTGGATAGGGAAGGGGGAAAACAAGATGAAGAGTGGGGGTGAGGAGGAGGGAAATGGGGACTAAGACATGAGAAAAGGTATCAATGTATGTGAATTCATGCACCTTCTATCTGGCAAATAGAATGTAACCCTTCTATTAATTACAATAAAAATATATGAAAAATACTTATTTTTGCTGGTACCTGGCTTGAACTCAGGGCCTTATGTTCTTGCTTGTTTTCTTTCTTTTTTTTTTCTACTGAAGCTGGGGGTCTAACAGTTGAGCCATGCCTCTAGCCAGCTTTTTGCTGGTTAATTTGGAGATGGAGGATTATAGACTTTTCTAGACTTTTTTAAGGCCTGGTCTGGCCTTGAACCACGATCTTCTAATCTCAGCATCCCAAGTAGGTAGGGTTATAGGTATGAGCTGTTGATGCCAGACAGGTTCTTTTATTTTTCTTGTCTCTGAAATGTCTTTATATATATTTGTATATTATCATATTTATTTATTTTTATTGAGTAGTTGTTCAAAAGAGCTTCAATTCTAGAAGTTAGGTTATGAGTAAAATCAGTGTCTTCAGTTTTTGGGGGTGCTGTTACTAAGGGCTTGAACTTTGGGCCTGTATACTGTCCCTGAACTTTTCTGCTCAAGGTTAGTACTCCAACACCTGAGTGATAGCTCCGCTTCTGGGGCTAACCGGAGATAAGAGCCTCATGGACTTTCCCTGCCTGAGCTGGCTTTGAACCTTTCCTTAGATCTCAGCCTCTTTAATAGCTAGGATTTCAGACATGAGCCACTAGCGATGCCTTCAATTTTAAGACACTTTATGGACTATTAGTAAAGAAACAAAAGTGCTATCAGTAGCTTGTTTTGACTTTGTATCAAGTGCATTCATTCCAGAGATGCTAGTATGACGGTACAGGTATAGTTTAGAATTGAGGAAATTAGGTAAGCCATGAAGAGATATAAAGCCACAAAACCACATGAATGTCTTCTCTACTTACAACTTGGAGTAATCTCTTGAAACCAAGGTTATTTTTTTTTTTAATAAAAGGAAGAACTACTTTGTAGTGTAGCTAATACATGGATGAGCTTAAAAATCATTCAAGATGAACTCGGCACGGTGGCTCACTCCTGTAATCCTAGCTACTCAGGAGGCTGAGATTTGAGGATTGCAGTTCAAAGCCAGCCTAGACACGAAAGTTTCTGAGACTCTTATTTCCAATTAACCACCAACAAACTGGAAGCGGGGCTCTGGCTCAGAACAACACCCAGGCCTAGAACCCACAAAAAAAAAAAGGAAAAATCAAAAAGTAAAAATAAAAAGTATATTCCTGGCATGGTAGCTTACATTTGTAATCAGGAGGCAGCTGAACCTGGGAGGACCTCACAGTTTGTGAGATCTCTTGTCAATCAATAGCTGGGCAGAGTGACACACACCTGTCACCCTAGCATGGGAGGCTGAGATCAGGAGGATTATAGTTCCAGGCCTAGCTGAGCAGAAAAATCAGTGACCAGCACCTCAGTGGAAGATGCTGGGCGCGGTGGTGCATGAATATGATTCCAGTGATGATGGGAAATCAGATAGGCAGATAATGTTCTCGGGCCTGGGCCTGGGCACAAACAAGAGTGTATGTCAAAAATAACCAGTACAGTAGAGCTTCTGCATAGCAAGCTAAGGACTCTGAGTTCAAACCCCAGTACTAAAAAGAAAAAGATAAAACGTTATATAAATAATTTCAGTCAACACTAAGTTATTCAAGGTTATTCCTGTGTCTTATAAAATCACATGTTGTTGAAAAGCAATTTATAAGGTGGTATTTTATTGTTGTTCTTTTTCCTTCTCTGTGTATTTAGGTATCTTATGTCATTCAGGCTGGAGGAAAAGAGCACATTATTCACTTGGAAAGGAACATGTAAGGAATTTCATTTTCTTTGGCTTTTCAATACCATTGTTTTTCATTGATTTCATCTACTACGTAGAAATAGTACATTGTGACCTCAGCCAGAGGCCACCATTCATGTCACTGCAGTGACTTGTAAGAAGAATCAGAGTAGAAGGAAAGCAAAGCATCTCCTGGTTATTCTGTTCATATTCACCACTTAGATGCAGCAGTGATGTGTGTGTGTGTGTGTGCATGCGTGTGCACGTGCGCGTGGGGGGGAGGGAGACACTGTAGTACTGGACATGGTCAACTTATTGAAAGGGCACAAGACAAAGAATATGGTACTTGGGGCAAAAAGCTAAGGAAGTCACCGAAGAGTTGGAAAATTGCCATGCGCAACTTGTGCATCCTTTCCTAGTTTCATGCACTGCTTTGCTTTCAGACCACCGACTTTTGTGTGTGTGTCAGCAATGGGGCTTGAACTCATGATATTGTGTTCTCGCTTGGCATTTTTACTCAAGGCTGGTGCTCTACCAGTTGAATCCCATCTCCACTTCTGGCTTTTTGTTGGTTACTTGGAGATAAAAGTCTCACAGACCTTTATGCCTGGGCCGGCTTCCAGCCTCTATTCTGATTCCAGCTTCCTGGCTAGCTAGGATTACATAGGTGAGCCACTAGTGCCTGGTTCCACCGATCTTTGATATGTGTGAGCAGCCCAGTTTTACTGGTATCATTTATGCCCTGCTGCTCATATAGCTAAATCTGGGCTGTGTAATCTATGCAACTGGATGAAAACCATCAGTGTACTCATCTTTAAACCGTGTAGACAAATTGGCCCTAGGTTGTTTCTTTGGGACTTCTGCACTCTCAGTAGCACATTATAAACCACTGAGCACTTTGTATTCTTGATTTGGCTACAGGTCTGAAAGTAAGCTTGGAGGCGCTCAGTCTTTTTTTTTTTCCTAGTCCTGGGGCTTGAACTCAGGTCCTAGGTGCCCTGAGCCTCTTTGTTCTACATCCAGCTTTTTCTGAGTAGTTTATTGAAGGTAAAAGTCTCATGGACTTTTCTGCCCACGTTAATTATGGACCATGATCTTCAGTTTTCAGCCTCTTGAGTAGTTAGGATTAAAGGAGTGAGCCTCCTGTGCTCAGCTAAGTAGCCCAGTCTTGTTGGGATTGAAGCCCCTGTGTGCTATGCACTACTGGGCCCCTGCACAAGGAACCTAGAATCATTGTTTCCATCAAAAGTTGACCAAAGCATCTTCTTAATACTCAGGAGGCAAATGTTTCTTGTTTATATTGCTCTTTTCTAAGAGGGTATAGGTCTATATTTTTCTTCTATTAATATGCTGTATTGTCAATAGCCTGTAAGTTGTATCAGAAAAAGAAAATCAACTAAGCAACCAGCATTTTCTGCCTTTACAACAAATCATAGCTTAACATTAGTCATGAGTAAGTAATGCAGACTACTTTAACTTCTGAAGCCTCTTCAGATTCTTTTAATAAAAATTGACTTCTCCTTCCCGCTCCCTCACCCCAACATACACATAGAGTTGAGGACCCAACTCAGGGTCTTTCACTTGTCAGGCAAGTGCTCTTCCATTGCGTGAAATCTCCACTCCATAGAAATTGATTTTTAAGGGAGTTGCTGGTGATTTACATATGTAATCCAAACTAGTCAGGAGGCTGTGATCTGAGGTTTGAGGTGCAAAGCCAGCACCTGCTGGAAAGTCTGGGAAACACTTACCTCCAATTACTAGCAGAAGTAGAGTTGTGGCTTAAGTCTTGAGTAGAGAAAGCCAAGTGAAAGCACAAGGTCTGAGGAACAAAAGGTTTTTTTTTGTTGTTGTTGTTTTTAAATTTAATTTATGTATTGTAAAGGTGATGTACAGAGGGGTTACAGTTATATAAGTAAGAAGTGTACATTTGTTGTTGAACATTTGTTATCCCCTCCAAAACAAGGTTTTTATTCTTTAAATATAAGTTTATTTATTTCTGCTTCTGTCTTCTGGGAAGTATGTCTTATGAATTATGTCCTTGGCTGCTGATACTTAAAATGAATTTAAAGGACCTGTTTTATTCCCCTTCCAGAGATCTTTTACCTAAAGATTTTGTAGTTTATACCTACAATGAGGAAGGCACTCTCATCTCTGACCATCCCAATATTCAGGTAATATATTTTCCCCTTGATCTCTCAGCAAAATTTTTGAAAACAATTGCAATTTTAAGGTGAATTCTAGTCAAGCACCGAAGCCATTATATTACATAAGAATTTATACAGACTAAAACTACAGTGCCAGAGAGTTCTCCAACTGCTATTTGTGAGGAACTGTTTTTATCAGGCCAGGAAAATAACCTTCTTTCTAATGATACTCTCTGCTGGTTTGATATGTTTGAAAATAGAAATTTTTAATTTTTTGATTGAAAGTTAATATTCCTGAAAGTACTTCGTACTTCTTTGTTAAGCAGTTACTTTGTCCTTGTGGTAAGGCACACGCTTGTTTGCTGTTATGTAGACTAATGTTCTAATGTTTTGCTGTAGTAATTCTTTCCTAAAGAGGTGTGGTCCTTGTTTTCTTTGCATCAGGTGACAGTACTCTCAGGGACAGAACTGGCCTGGATACTAAAAAAACAAAAACAATTGGCAGATGCTGACTTGGTTTTGTGTTAACAACCTGGAGCCTAAACATTTGTTGAGGAAGAGGGTTTTATACAGTCTTTTTGGACAGTTGGGTATTATACATTTATTTTCTTTTGCAATAGAAATAGAAAAAGATGACATTGAATGTATGCTTTTTTTTCCCCTTCTGACTTCGTAAGTACTTTTGCTAGGTTGAGTGGTTTATATTAGCTATGCATGTTTGTAGTTTTCTTTTTTTTTAATATTTTTTATTGTAATTAATAAAAGGGTTACATGATATTTGCCAGATAGAAGGTGCATTAATTCACATACATTGATACCCTTTCACATGTCTTGGTACCCATTACCCTCCCTCCCACCCCTCCACCCGTCTTGGTTTCCCTCCTTCCCTATCAAATTTCAAAAAACCAAATACAAATATTGTAGTTTTCTTTAAGTAAATAGGAGTTAAAAATCTTAATTTTGAATCGTCAGATCTAAAAATGTGGAAAAGTTGACCTTGCCTTCTTATTTTCTGGTTAGTATCAGATTCCTGTATCTTAGTGCACTGTTTATCTGTTGTTTAGTAGGAAATTTGTAGAGGAGATTAAATTTACATTGTAACATACACCAGATAAAAGCAATCCATCCATCTTTTCATGTACCGAAGATTCCCATGGCTGAAAGCCAAGGACAACATTATTTATGTCCCTGAAGTAAAGCTCTTGAACAATATTTTTTTTCCCCTTTGCAGAGATTTCTTGGCATGCCTTTTGGTACATACCCTATTTGAGCTTAAAGTCTGGCTTAGTGTTTATTTGCTGATGAAGTTATATTAAAAATGAGAGTAGAAATTACTTTTTTGTGGAGTTATTGAAAAGTTTAAATAAATAAGCTAATACTTGCAGGATACTTGGAAGTGTCAGCCTGACAGTTTTCAATTAAAATATAATTATTTGTTGTTATGTAGTTAAAATTGTTCTAATAGATTTCAAGTATGTAGAAACTTACTTAACAAAGTTTTATAGAATTGTTATGGTTTTCTGATTACTTTAAAAATAACAACCAAGACTCAGGAAGTCCTTCAGTTATTTAACATTGTCTGGGTATGTACAAGTGGGGTTGCAGATCTGAACTACAGAGTAAAGCTTTGATCCTAGCATTTCTTTGCATGACATGACCAAGACTGGATTGCCAGATGTTTCAATGATATGAACTTTTGCCCATGTGAAGCAATTGATTTATACAGAACATTTCAGTGGTTTCCCTTAGGATCTAGTTTCTTGAAGTTAAAGTCTTTATAAACTTGCCTTTTAAACTTCCATCAGAAGTGGCTTTTACAAGACCACTTTTTATAAGACATAGTTTTAGAAAAATCACTTAGTGATTAAAACTCTAGATTGACTATGTTTTAGGATTTTGGGATATCTGGCAAATTTCTTTTTTTTTTTTTTTTGCCAGTCCTGGGCTTGAGCTCAGGGCCTGAGCACTGTCCTTGGACTTTCACAAGGTTAGAGCTCTACCACTTGAGCCTCAGCACCACTTCCGGCTTTTTTTCTATGTATGTGGTACCGAGGAATCGAACCCGGGTCTTCATGCATGCTAGGCAAGCACTTTAACCACTAGGCCAAACTCCCGGCCCCCTGGCAGATTTCTTAACTGTATCCTCCAGTAAATTGATGCTTTTCATTTCCTCTGAGGCTGTATTGGTTGTCCACGCTCCCTAGAGACCTGTGGTGTCTAGGCTGATGTGTAAAAGTTTTACATTCTTTGTCTCGCACTAGCCAAAGGTTTTCACTTACAGTGTGTGGTTCAAAATTGTGTGTGCTAGGTGGATCTTTATTGTCATCTTGCAATTTAATTTAATTTAATTTTATAAACTTACACAATAGGGTTTAGAACTAGGCATACAAATGAAAGGAAAATTTGAAGATTTGTTAGGCTAAACTGACATAATAGGAGAAAAGGCATACAGATTTACTAATGTGCAAAGATAAAAGTCACAGCATGGAGGAAAGTACAGACATTGATTACACTAGCCCAACACTATTTAAAATGGAAGGTATCCCTTTTAATAGAGAAGAAAGGGAGATGTCGGGGAACAGGAAATTATTTCTGAGGAAAGGAACATAGGATGACATGAGACAAAGTCTGTTAGGCCCGCAGAACAGATGGTGGTTTGTAAATGTTTGTCTCTGGATTGAAAGTAGGATGCAGTGGTGTGTGACACAAGTCTGCTCAGTATGTTGACAGACTTCAATCTGTCTTCCTCCTGTAGTGAGTTCAGTCTTTTCTGGTTAATGAAATTTCAGAAATACTAAATGCAATTGTGTGTGTGTGTGTGTGTGTGTTGGCAGATTTGGTCAGCCAGGTAAGATAACTGAAACGGAAATAAACCGAACGCTGGAAATAATTAATAAAATCAAGGTATTAAAAAGTACCATCAAGTTGTCGGATTAAAGGATCACCCATTGTTGTTCTCAGTGTGACTCATGCATGCTGTGTCCATTCCTGAGACCTGTTGCTAGTTGACAGGGTCAACACTAGTCTTTGTTTGGTTGTAGAGGTGGTTTTGGGTTTCTCTTCTGTTAAGTTGCTAGGTTTTTTTGTTGTTGTAGTTTTGTTTTTTTGCCAGTCCTGGGCCTTCTACTCAGGGCCTGAGCACTGTCCTTGGGCTTTTTCCTTAAAGCTAGCACTTTGCCACTTGAGCCACTGCACCTCTTCTGGCTTTTTCTATGTATCTGGTACTGAGGAATTGAACCCCGGTCTTTGTGCATGCTAGGCAAGCACTCTACCACTAGGCCAAACTCCAGGCCCCTGCTTTTTTTTTTGTTATCATTTTATCTTTTCAATCAATCAGATACCTTGAGACTACAACTGTGCTAATATCCTTCAAACTTTTTTTTTTTTTTTTTTGCCAGGCCTGGGCTTGAGCTCAGGGCCTGAGCACTGTCCTTGGACTTTCTCAAGGCTAGAGCTCTACCACTTGAGCCTCAGCACTACTTCTGGCTTTTTTCTATGTATGTGGTACTGAGGAATGGAACCTCGGTCTTCATGCATGCTAGGCAAGCACTTTAACCACTAGGCCAAACTCCCGGCCCCATATCCTTCAAACTTTTAACCCCTAGTGGTTGCACTTAACATGTACCTAAAACAATTGTTCTTGTCAATTGTTTGTCAAATGATGGCTTTCTGATTTTATTGCTGTTTCAATATTCACTGGTGTTGTCCTCAAAGAATGACTTTGTATTGGTGTAGATTCAGGGATTCTTGGTTCTGAGTGAGACTGAAAAATCTTTTCATGAATATAAGAGCATTTACAGATCTTCATTTTCTAATTTTCTACAGGGATTGTAATCTTTCCTTCCAATATTTCTGAGTTCTTCATGTTTAGGGATATTAACCCTTTACCATGTAAGTTGCTAATGTTTTCTTCTAGTCTCTCAATTGTCTTGACTTTTCTTAGGTGTTATTTTTTTCTATGTAGAGTCTTAAAAATGCTTTTATATAGCAAAAATTATCCATCTTTTAGTTTTTCTCTGTTGTTGTATGTATGCATATGTGTGTTTGTGTGTATATGTATATGGATGTGTGTGTGTATTTGCTATAGGGTTTTGCAGTACAGCTCAGACTCAAGACCTTTTGGTTTCAGCCTCCTGAATGATGGGATTCCCCATGGTGCCTAGATTTTTGAGTGATAGGCAAAAAGTCTTTCTCTATATCCATATTAAAAAGGAATTCCCCGTATTTTTTCTAGATCTTGTGCTTTCATTTTTGTGTTTAGATATTTGATCTACTTGGAATTTGTTTCTATGTGAATTATTGATCCAATTTTTACTATTTACATGCATCTAGGCAGCATTCATTAAAAAGTATGTCTTTGTTCCAATAATTTGAAATGCCACCCTACCAACATAAAGTTCAATATGCAGTTTGGTCTGCTCTAAGATTTCACTTCTGTCCAGTGTTGAGTTTCTCTCTAACTACACCAATACCATTCTGTTTTGTGAATCAAGGCTTGATATATGCCTAGATGACTAATGTTCTTACTTCTTGACTTTTCAATTTTTAATTAATTAGTTAAGTTCTAGTACTGGGTCTTGAATACTGAGCCTAGTAGCTGTCCCTTAGCTTTTTTTGCTCAAGGCTGGCACTTGAATGACACCTCTACTTTTGGCTGTTTTGGGCTGGTTAATCAGACTCTTGCTCAAACTGGCTTTGAACCTTAGATCTCAGCCTTCTGAAAGCTAGGCTTACAGTTGTGTGCCACTGGCATTGAGCTGACTTTTTTCTATTTTGGTGTTTTGCAGTTGTTTTAAAGATGAGAGAATCTTATTAGGTATTAAAGAGTTTGGTGCTATTATGTAATTTCTATGCTGTACTTCTACTTGCTTAGAATTCAGGGTGAAGACTCAAGTATTTGAAAATGGCTGGATTTGTAATTAATAGAAGTTTAATCAATACAGCCATAGGAAGAAAAAAAAAACATCTGATTAAACTTTTCCCATCATGCTGAATCTTCTCCTTTCTGGGCCTTATTAGCTTCTCCAAGGTCTTTTCTTGGATCATCTGTCTATGGCTTTAGTGCCCTCTTGCATTGATTGATAGTGTTTTAAAATGTCAATCATGACCTAGTACAGTCCTGTTCTGTCTCTGGGCTGAAAGGTCAGTGGGGTAGAACTGTTTTTATGTAGTATCTTTTGGAATCCTGAGTATTTATGGACTTATTGGGTGATGGTGCACAGATAGTCTGAGGAGTGTTAGGTGGTATCATGGGGTAACAATACTCTCAGCAAAAGTTGTTTTTCTTTTTTTTTTCCAGTCCTGAGTTTGAGCTCAGGGCCTGAGCACTGTCCTTGGAGTTTCTCAAGGCCAGAGCTCTACCACTTGAGCCTCAGCACCAGTTCCGGATTTTTTTTTTCTATGTATGTGGTACCAAGGAATTGAACCCAGGCCTTCGTGGATGCTAGGCAAGCACTCAACCACTAGGCCAAACTCCCAGCCCAGCCAAAGTTTTTTGTATATATATTTCTTGTTTTGTTTTTGTTGGTAGTGGGACTTGAACTCTGGGCCTGGGTGTTGTCCCTGAGCTCTTCAGCCCTACCTCTTAAGCCACAGTGCTACTTCCTGTATATATAGTTCTTATTAGATTTGCAGTGGTTTTCAACAATGCCCCAGTATTAGAACATAATATACTGTTTTTCATTCAGAATCATTGTCATTATCGGGGCTACGTGGAGGGCGTTTACAACTCATCTGTTGCTCTTAGTGACTGTTTTGGACTCAGGTAAGGAATTTTCTGTATCTCTTGTTTGTTTTCTTTCTTTTTTTTAATTGTCGGGATAATGTATAGAAGGGTTACAGTTACATTCGTTGAAGTGCATTACTTTTTGCATATTGATACCCCTTCTCATGTTCCTGTTTCCTCCCCTGCCTCCTCCCAATCATCTTGTCTTCCTCCCTTCCCTTCCCTATTTCAAATAAACAAATAAATGTATATAGAATATACCAGATAACAAAGTCAGATGTAGTAACAACGTTAGATTAATCATAAGAGCAAAAAAAGAGAAGAGAAATAACAGTACATTTAGAACAACAATCACACAAGCTAAACCTCTTGTTTCCATATCCTTGTTTGCTTTCTTTCCATTTCTTAACCCTTTTTCGAAAGTTTCAGTCTCCAAATCTAATCACTCTGTAGATTTAACAACATTCTAGTTTGATGTTACAAGCGATGCTTCAGAAATTGGTATGTTTGTCTGGGAAAATCTGATAGTAAATTTCAGTAGGTAAAGGGGAAATTCTCTTTTGAGATCATGAAATAGTTTTGCTATTTAAAGTAACTTTACAAGTTCATTAGCACTTTGTTTATGAATTTTTATCTTTATGGTTTCACTTAAGTCTTGCAATCACTGAAACAAATCATATTATCATGTATATGATAATATAACATTTATTTTATCAAATAAATGTTTTAGTTTTGTTCGAGTTGCTTAACTGAAGACCTAACAATCTAGCACTGTGCCTGTTAGCTGATTGCATACTTGATTAAAGAAACAAGTATTACTCTAATTCTCAAATAAGCTATGTAAAATGGGTCTAATATACATAAATAACTATGTACACTAGGTGCTGGTGGCTCACACCTGTAATCCTAGCTACTCAGGAGGCTGAGATCTGAGGATCTCGGTTCAAAGCCAGCCCTGTCACAAAAGTCCATGAGACTCTTACCTCCAACTAACCACCAGAAAGCCGGAAATGGAGCAGTGGCTTAAGTGGTAGAGCATTAGCCTTGAGCCGAAGAGCTCAGGGACAGAGCCCAGACCCTCCCCCCCCAAAAAAATTTATATATAAGATGACTGAATAGCCACTGTGTACCATACAATGTGCTAAGTACTTTATGTATATTGAATAAGTTATTTGTCAAAATGGTGTTCACAGAATGTATACTAAGGCAAGGGTTAAAAGGCTTTTGGGGAGCCAGGTGCTGGTAATTTGCATTTGTAATTCTAGCTGCTCAGGAGTTGAGATCTCAGGATCACAGTTCAAAGCCAGAGTGGACAAAAAGTCTATGAGAATCTTATCTCCACTGCCAGCCTTGCAGAAAAAGAAAAGCAAGAATGGAAGGCCTTGAATGCAAGCTCTAGTACTGGTACTAATTACTAACCCTCTCTCCCCTCACCCCCCCCCCCCCAAAAAAAAGAAAAAGACTTTCTAAGAGTTCCTCAACTAGTGGAAAACACAGCTAGCTCAGGCCTGGCTCAAGGTAGTGCCTTCTACTGGATAGCAATAGCTCAGAGAGATTTAGTAACTTTCAGGCACTGGGGCTGGTTAGCCACAGTTTCAGGCTTTAAATCCAGGTACAACTGGCTCTAATACTTCCTTTGTCATTCTTCATCTGTTATTTTTACTTATATGTGTACAACATGAGGACTTGAATTCAAGTGTTCTGATTCCTTCTCTATTCCTTTCTTCCCCTTAAAAATGGCATATTCACCTTCAGAGGATTGCTGCATTTAGGGAATTCAAGTTATGGCATTGAACCCCTGCACAACAGCTCACACTTTGAACACTTGGTTTACCGAATGGATGACGTCCAGCAAGAGCCTTTGAAGTGTGGTGTTCCTCACCAGGAGACTCAGGAGACCAGGGAGCATGAGGAGGAAGAGCAGCCCAGCTTGACTCAACTACTTCGGGTAAGGGAACAATGTCATCCTTCCTGGCTGTGACTAAGGCTCCTAACTTATTCATTAAACCAGTCCTTAATTGATTGTTTAAATTTTTTTTAGACTATGTGTCAGGCAGTGTGATAGGAACCAAACCTGAGGACTGTTTTAATTCTGTAAATTTTGGAAATTGGGGTAAAAATCTTTAAATATTAAATAGATATTGCATTTAGCATTGCCACGTAATATTCCATTAGGTTTTATTTAGATAGCTATTTCATAAAGGAAAGTGCTGATTCATGGAGCTATAGATAAGAAGACAGAGGCGGGGGGAGGGGAGAGAAATGGCTGATTTTCTTGGGTTTAGGATATTACTTGTCCCACATGTCTTCTAAAGCCACACATATGTCTCTGTTTTTGACTCTTGTTGAGGACTCCCTGAGTTCTTTTTTTTTTTTTTTTGCCAGTCCTGGGGACTGAACTCTCAGGGCCTGAGCACTGTCCTTTGGCTTTCTCAAGACTAGAGCTCTACCACTTGAGCCACAACACCACTTCCAGTTTTTTCTACATATGTGGTACTGAGGAATTGAACCCAGGTGTTCATGCATGCTAGGCAAGCACTCTACCACTAGGCCAAACTCCAGGCCCATCCTTGAGTTATCTTAATGTGAGTCTTTTAGGCTGAAATAGTTCCAGGACTAGATTCATGTTAGCTGTGAGGAACATTCTTTTTTAAAAACAAAATTAAATTTTTATTATCTTTAATTGTACATAGGGGTTACCATTTAACAAGTCATTTTATAAGTAAAATTTTGATTGATGTCATCCCATTCATCCTCTCCCTTCCCTCCCACCCAAGCCCTTTGTAGTTTTATTGGCTATGCATTGAATTAGGACTGCATTTTTTCTTCCCTCTTCCTCTCTTCATTGACCCCCTCCCTTGGACAACCCCTCCTCCCCCACTTCGGAAGTGCTACTTTTCTGGTATTAATTTGTTGACCTGTGAGTTGATTTTTCTAAGGAATTGCACCTTTTGGACTCTCCCCTGCATATTTCATACATTAGTTAAAACACTTGGGAGTTGGACTGGTAGTTTTGGCTAGTGGTAGAGTGCTTGCCTAGCATGCATGAAGACCTGGGTTTGATTCCCTCAGTACCACATACATAGAAAAAGCCAGAAGTGGTGCTGTGGTTCAAGTGGTAGAGCTCTAGCCTTGAGAAAACCTCAAGCCCCAGGACTGGTAAAAAACAAAACTTGTGTACAGTTGGGTACAACTCTGTATGTGTTTACTTAATACATTTATAAATTAGTTCTAGCTTCCATATATTAGAGAGAACATGTACCTTTGTCTCTCTGGGTCTGGCTGACTTCACTTAATATGTTTTTTACCCAGGTTTGCCCATTTCTTTGTAAAGATATAATGTCATTTTTTTCTAC
This sequence comes from Megascapheus bottae, assembly GCF_031878675.1. Lineage (NCBI taxonomy): Eukaryota > Metazoa > Chordata > Mammalia > Rodentia > Geomyidae > Megascapheus > Megascapheus bottae. Next base: position 3,712,240 of record NC_143528.1, on the reverse strand, counting down.
TGGATGAATAAAATTCTATTACATATATATGTGTATATATATAATGGCCATATGTAATATATATGTATTATATAATGGCATATGTATGGCAATTTCTTGACCCATTTCTCCATTGAAAGGCATGTGGGCTGTTTCCATATCTTGGCTATGGTGAATAGTGCAGCAGTGAACATGGTGGTGCAAGTAGCTTTACTGTACCCTAGTTTGTAATCTTTTGGATAAATGCCCAATGGTGGTATTGCTGGATCATGGGGTAGTTTTATATCTAGTTTTTTTGTTGTTGTTGGGTTTTTTGTTTTTTGTTTTTGAATCTCCAAACTGCTTCCCAGAGAAGTTGAAATTTACATTCTCACCAACAATGTGTTAGGGTTTCTTTTCCTCTACATCTGTGCTAGGATCTGTTTGAATTCCTGATGATGGCCATTCTAAATGGGGTGAGGTGGCATCTCATTGTGCTGGTACTGGGGCTTGCTTGGACTCATGGCCTCATTAACTAACATCATTTTTGCTCATGGCTGGTACTCTACCACTTGAGTCACAGCTTCCCTTCCAGCTTTTTATTTGGAGGTAAGAATCACATGGAGTTTTGTCGGGGTCTTTCGTCCCTGGTCCTCCTCTACTAGTAGGGGGACGGGGAAAACACACCCCGACCAGGCCAAGCCGCGAGAGGAAGGGGCCCAGTGTCCTCCCGCACCCAGCCTTCTTACCCCAGAGCACGAACAGAGACGCCATGCAGCTTCATCAAGGCAGGATGATCTGTCTCTCTTTATTCCCTAAATCCCTCCTCCTTATATTGGGTGAGGGAGCTATCAGGATACAAGATGGACAGGACAAAGAGATCCACGTGTTTTATCCCTACTACAAGCCTCAGCAGAAAGTTATTAGACATGGCGTTACTCGGCCCCCAACAGATTTTTGTGTTGGAATTGGCTTAAAAGCTTGATTCTAGGTCTCAGCCTCCTGAGATTTAGGATTATAGTCAAGAGCCCCCAGTGCCCTTTTGACTTTGATTTTATTTATGTAAAATAAAATAGTTTAATCTTATTTTGGGGAGACATGATTGAAGGTTTGATCATTATATATGCAATTGCATATTGACTTACATTGTGTGTGTTTTGACAGAGAAGAAGAGCTGTCCTGCCACAGACCCGATATGTGGAGCTGTTCATTGTCGTAGACAAGGAAAGGGTAGGAAATGTGACTGTTCTTGTTCATGAAAAGTGAGCGCTCTATAAAGGAACTTGAAGTATGATAAATGTGAATTGATTTTTAAGTGAAATTTTAAAAAGGCTCCTTCCTTCCTTCCTTCCTCCCTCCCTCCCTCCCTTCCTCCCTTCCCACCTTCCTCTCTTTCTCTCCTTTGTCTCCTTCTCTCTCCTCTTTCTCTTTGTCTTCCTCTTTCTTTCACTAGAGATTGAGCTGAGAACCTCATGTTTCTTTTACTGCTTGAGCCAGCCACGCTCTAGTCCTTTTGCTTTTTGTTTTTCAGATAAGATTTCATACTTTTTCTTGGTCAGCTTTGAACTATAATCTTCTTTCCTATATCTCTCAAGTGGTTGGGATTACAAGTGTGTTCTATTGTGTGTGGCTTCTTTTTGAGATAAGGTTTTGAGACAACTTTTTTCTTTTTTGGGGGGGTGAAGGGGTGCCTTGAATGTAGGGCCTTGGTGCTGTCCCTGAGCTGCTTTGCTCAAGGCTTGTACTCTTATCACCTGAGCCACAGATCCAATTCTGATAGTTAATTGGAGATGAGTCTTATGGATTCTCCTGCTTGGGCTGACTTTGAACTGGGATCCTCAGAGCTCAGCCTTCTGCGTAGCTAGGATGACAGGAGTTAGCAATTGGTGCCTGGCTCAGGTCTTGGTAACTTTTGCCTGGACCATTATCCTTTCAAATTTTTTTTTTTTGCCAGTCCTGAGCCTTGAACTCAGGGCCTGGGCACTGTCTTTGGGCTTTTCTCAAGGCTAGAGCTCTACTACTTGAGCCACAGCACCATTTCTGGCTTTTTTTCTATGTATGTATTACCAAGGAATCGAACCTGGGTCTTCGAGCATGCTAGGCAAGCATGCTACCATTAGGCCAAACTCCTGGCCCCGTCCTTTCAGTTTTTAACCTCTCAGGTAACTGGGATTGTAGCTGTTTGCCACCATGCTCACTTCTCCCTATTCTCTGAAGTGATTAGTTTATGCAGAATTTTTCAAGAAGCTGCGCTACTTGTGGGTTAGTGTCTTGAGAACTTTTCATGCTACTTGAATGGGTTGTGATTATAAACCAAGAAAACCAAATGTTGTCTTTTTGCCTAATGCAATTGTTTGGGTTAATGGAATTTCAGCTAAACTGTGTTTTGCTTTAAGATGTAAGAAAACATTTGGGGTCTGGCATACTTTAGTTAACAGTGATATTAACATCAAGACATAGGATAAAACAATGATAGATTTTCCTTTTTACTTAAGAAATTGAGAAATTGCTTTCCTTAACTGAGAGAAATAATGTCTCTTTAGTCAGATACAAGATTTATATATGCTATATATGTTTTAAAAATGTTTTGGTTGGTTTTTACTTCAAAATTTGTTATTTATAAAACTTAGGATTGACATCTCTTCTTTTAAGAGCTTCAGATAATTAAAAAAAATATCATCTGGGAAATGACAAGGCCCAGCAAGAGACAGAATTGCACTCAAGTTTGTTCATTATAGATTCATTATCTTCAAGCAGTACAAGGCAAAACACAGGAGGTGATATGGGAAGTTTGAACTCTGTCCCAATTAGTGGCTGAAAACTTTCTGTAAAATGTTTTGGACAAGTGACAAAGAGGAAGATTTTAACTGTTTTTCTCTATTGTTCTCTTAAGTAGATTTGTTATAGGATGTAGGAAATGGTTCATAGTTAGAAAGGGTTTCATTTCTATTTTTTGTCTTAGGAGAATAATGCCTACCTGATAAATCATACAGGGCAATATCATAGAAGAGATATCATAGAATAGAATGACAAATTCTATTCTTTCAAATGAAGTTAACCAGATCTCAGAAAAAAGAACTGGTCTATCTATCTTATAAATCTATCTATTTATTTATTTATCTGTCCATAATACACACACACACACAACACACACACACACACACACACACACACACACACACACACACACACACAGGCGCGTGCGCTTTGGTTCTGGGGCTTGAATTCAGGTCCTGGGTGCTGTCCCTGTACTTTTTGTTTTTTTTGCTTAAAGCTAGCACCCTACCACTTGACCTATAGCTCTCTACTTTTGACTTTCTGGTGGTTAATTTGAGATAATGGCTCTAGAACTTTCTTGCCCAGACTTGCTCTGAACCTCAACCTTCAGATCTCAACCTCTTGAGTAGCTAGGATTATAGGCATGAGGCACTGGCACCCAGCTGATATGATCAACCTTTTATGTATCTATGTTTCCAGTCACATAAAATTTTTTATTTAGTGATTTTTGATTAATTTGTCATTATTACTTTAGCCCAGGGATTAGAAATGGTTTATTGGTAATGTCAGTCTAAAAAAGTGAAAGGATTAAGAAATACATTAAATTCTTTTGTTTTATAATTTAATAATCTTAATAATCTGTAATTTTATAAAATGCTTGAAAACATTTTGCATTAAAAGAAATAAAAAAAGAACATTAGGATGGAAGCACATTTAAATTATACTCATTAGAAGAAAATTGCCTGTTAATCTTTTATTGATTGATTTATTTATTTGTGGGTCATGGGGCTTGAACTTGGTCTAGGTGCTGTCCCTGAGCTCTTCACCACAACCCTACCCTAGGCCTGGGTGTTGTCCTTGGGCCCTTCAGCTCAAGGCTACCACCCTACCCTTGAGCCAAGCCCTACATCCCATTTCATAGAGGTTAATTGAGATAAGAGTCTCAGGCCTTTTGTGCCCGGGCTGGCTTTGAACCTTGGTCCTCAGATCTCAGCCTCTTTAGTAGCTAGGATTACAGGCCTGAGCCTCTGCACCTGGCTCTTTCATTCTTATTTATCACTAACATGTGTCTTTTTACATTTATTGATTTGAAATATTGTTAATTGTCTAAACACCTCAATTTTCAGTTCAGAGTTAGTGTTTTTGATCTCATTGTCAAGGATTAGATGTTTATTGTTTCATCCTTTGCTTTCCTTTTCCAGTACGACATGATGGGAAGAAATCAGACTGCTGTGAGGGAGGAGATGATTCGCTTAGCAAACTACCTGGATAGTGTAAGCTTTTTTTCTTCTACTTTCCTCTCAATCTCAGAGCAGAATTTAAAAATTGACTTTTATGGAGACGAAGTCACTACTGAGATCTCTAGCTTGTTTGTTAACTATTTTTTATGTTTGAAAGTACAAGTATAGCTTTGGAAAAGAACAGGAAATTTCATATTAGTATATGAGTTACCTTGGAGTATATAGGCTAAGGTACTTCATTGTCTATGCAAAGGTTTTAGAGTTTTGGTTGAGAAAATCTTACTAGGAGTAAGGCTATCTCCTATTCTGAAACTATGAGACAGAGTTAATTTTGTATGTGTGTATATTTGTGTGTGAGAGTGGGGGTGGGAGGGAGAGAAAGAGATATTTTTATCTATGTGAAATGGATATGTTCTACCATCCTTTATCTGAAAACTTGGAGGTACCTGTGATTAGAAATATAGATGAGAATTTATGGTTCACTATGTATTACATAACACCTCCAACAGGATAATGAAGTAGCACTTTGTAATCAAACTCAAGGGCTTATTCTTTAGTAAAATGTGGGAATTTTTCCATTAAGTATGCGTGTTGCTCAGCTTCCGGCACTAAGCAGTATTTAGCTAATGAAATGATAAAGAGAAGCACTTTGTTTTGGTTCACAGTTTGGGAGGTTTTAATTCTTGATTCATTGGCCCTATTGTTTGGGGCGTGGAAGGAGTACATGGTGAAACAAATCCATTAACCTCATGGTCAGGAAGTAAAAGAGAGGAAGAAGGAGTGGGGGTCCCTCAGTTTCCTTCAAGGGCATGCAGTGTGATGACCTGAGGACCTCTACTAAGTGTCAGCGCTGAAAGCTTCCACCATACCCTAATAGTGGTACTTTGGGGCCAAACCCAAGGGAGTTGTTGGGAGCGCATTCTAGATGCAAACTATGAACTGGGGTTCTGACTGTTTACTTGCATTTCTTAGGGCAAGTGGGATGAAATTTACCTCCAAACCTTTAGTTTCTAGAGACTGTCATATTCCAGAGTGGGAGATTTTTAAAAAAAGGAATCATTTCATGGGTAAGGATACTGTTGAGAAGTTAAAAATCTCACTGCACTAAAGGAAAGACTTTTAAATAGAATAAATCTTAGGGTGTGTGTGTGTGTGCGCGTGCATGCATGTATGTATGTGTGTATGCTAGTACTAGGGCTTATTTAGGGTCTGGATACTGTCCTTAGTTTTTTGCTCAAGGTTGGCACTCTGCCACTTGTGTCCTAGTTCTACAACCTTAACTATTTGGTGCTTAGTTGGAGATTAAAGGCTCAGACTTTCCCACCCAATCTGGCTTTGAACCATGATCCTAAGATCTCAGCCTCTTGAGTAGTTAGGAGCCACTAATGCTTGGCTGTGAATTGTTTCTAATTTTAGTAGTTATGTTATTTGATTCATTTACAATGTTTTTTTTTCATGTTCTTTAATGTGTTCTATTTCTCTTCTTAGATGTATATTATGTTAAATATTCGAATTGTGCTAGTTGGACTGGAGATTTGGACAAATAGAAACCTGATCAGTGTTACTGGAGGTGCTGGTGACGTGTTGGGGAACTTTGTGCAGTGGAGGGAGAAGTTTCTCATTACACGCCGGAGACATGACAGTGCCCAATTAGTGCTGTAAGTACTATGAATGAAATGGCCAGGAAAAGGACTTTTCACCAGTTTACTTGTATCGGAATGAAAAACTCTTAAGGTCTGGGGGCTTTTGTTTATGTGAGGAAATTGTAGCTTGTGCTTAGGGTGGAATGTGACTTTGAGATAATGAACCCTTTCTTCTGGGTTGAATTTCTCCTTACTTTTGGCCTCTATCCTTCCTCTTTCTTGAGGGTGCTCCTCATTTTGGTGTAATGCATTTTTTTTTTTTTTTTGCCAGTCCTGGGCTTGAGCTCAGGGCCTGAGCACTGTCCTTGGACTTTCTCAAGGTTAGAGCTCTACCACTTGAGCCTCAGCACCACCCGGCTTTTTTCTATGTATGTGGTACCAAGGAATCGAACTTGGGTCTTCGTGCATGCTAGGCAAGCACTTTAACCGCTAGGCCAAACTCCTGGCCCGGTGTAATGCATTTTTGAGTTGCTTTTTTCAAAAGTTCTAAAAGTGACCTCTTGCGTGTCTGAAAATTTGTTTTTGTTATCTTAGAACAGGATTTAAAGATCATCTTAATTTGTGCTCTGATTATCTGCCATCTCAGAGGTGTGCATTCTAGTTTGTTTCTGTATCTTTATTATTTGGCTAAGTATAGAACTCTAGGTATGCCCCCTCATTTCTTCATATTCTGAATGCACTGAAAAGCATCTCTGATTTCCTGGTTTTTTGCATGTAGCCTCTCTACTTTTCATCATTCGTCACCCGTGGAAATTTGGTTCTTAGATTGTTTTGGGGGTGGGGGTTTTGTTGATTCTGCAGCTTGAAGTCAGAGCCTGGGAGTTGTCTCTTTGCTTTTTGATTTAAGTCTGGCAGTGTATCATTTGAACCACAGCTATACTTTTACCTTTCTCTTGGTTAATTGGAGATAAGAGTCCATATCATGGTGTTTCTTGCCTTAGCAGGCTTAAATCATGATCCTCAGATTTCAACCTTTTGAGTAGCTAGAATTACAGATGCGAGCTACTTGCACCCCAAATTTCTATCCCTTTAGGTTTAACATCACTTATTGACTATTCTCAGTGGGTAATTTCATTATAGGAACCAATGTCCTTCAGTTTTAGGGATTTTTCTTGTGTATAGCTGATTTTATTTCAGCTGTTGGATTTTTTGTATTGCTCCTTGGAATTTATTCCTATTAATTTGATTTCTTTTGCTATTTTTCTTTTGTGAATATGGATTGATTTAAAGCAAAGCATTGAAAAATGCCTAAATAGGCGTTCCTATCAGCATAACTACAGAGGCTTGGTTCTAATATGGTTGAATAATTTTCAGTGAAGTTGTACATGTGAGTATTGCAAAAAGAAGTCCTTGGTTCATAGAAGACAAAGAGGGGCAGGCATTTATTATGCCTTTTTCAATGACCCCCTGCCAGTCTGTCTTTCCTTTCCCCTTTTGTCTCTGTCAGTCTCACTATAGACAGGTCTCAGATGTTTGGATGATCCTGTCATTTGTAAAAGCTTTATGCACACGTTGGCTCTTGAGCACTATAGGGTTTGCTCTAGGATGTTCTGATTACGATGTTTCTTTGGCAGTTCCTTTACATCCAAGCTAGTCAGATGCTCTGGAGGAGGATTTGTCTGTTCTCTTTATTGGTATTTATTTATCCCTAGGTATTGGGAGTTAGCAATGATCATAATACTGAATATGGAGTTCATAGTCTTTGGAAGAGATTGGCCATGAACAGTACTCATAAGTGTTGGTAGTTTCTTAAATGGTGATAAATGGTGAGGGAAAAATAAAACAGTTGTGTGTAAATATAAAAGTATTGGAGGATTGAGGTTGAAGTTTGATGTAACCTGGCAGGGCACATCTCACTGAAATGACTTTTGTATAAAGATCTGAAGGAGGCCAGTGGATAGTCTTGTGGAAGAGAGTTCCAGGCAAAGGGATGAGGTTCCAGATAGTTGTGGCTTGGGCATGTGTGGGAACCATGGTCATTTCTGTTATGACAGAGCCTTGTAGCTTCCTTATGAACGTGTCATTGTATTTACTCTCTCCTCACTGAATTTGTTGAGTAAGTAGTTGGACTTCATTTTCAAAAAGGTTTTTTTTCCACAAGGTAATCCTTCAAACAAACCAACAAACCAACGAAAACAAACAAAAAACCGAAGTCTTGACTTTGTGTCTAAGGGTTATGATTTGGCTTGGGATTTTTTTTTTTGCACAGTCCAGGGCTTGAGTGATGTCCTTGGGTTTTCTCAAGGCTAGAACCCTACCACTTGAGCCACAGCACCCTTCCAACTTTTTCTATGTATGTGGTACCGAGGAATTGAACTCAGGTCTTCATACATGCTAGGCAAGTACTCTACCACTAGGCCAAACTCCCGGCCCCCCATTTTTTTTTTTAAATGGAGTCATAATGTTAATCCTACTTTCTGGGATCCTAAAAAGGAGAAAAGGCAGAACTGTGCTATGCTTTTAAAGTTCTATCCTCTTTGCTCTTTTTCTTCTAATTTTTGTTGGTTTTTTTTCAGTGCAAGTGTTCTCACAGAAACAGGACTAAGTGTTTTTGTTCTTTTTTTCCCCCCAAGTGCACTGCATAACTTTTGTCTTTTCATTTAGAAAGAAAGGCTTTGGTGGGACTGCAGGAATGGCGTTTGTGGGGACTGTGTGTTCAAGGAGCCACGCAGGCGGGATTAATGTGGTAGGTATTCTTTACACTTAGCTTTGGATGTATGCATTAGGACAGTCTCAGCATTCATTGACTCTACTTCTGACCCATGTTTCAAACAATATTTTGAATATATGAGGGACACAGTAGAAATGGGAGATATATTCCTATACTCTGGATCAGGTTTTCTAATATTTATTATGTGTTTATTAGTCTCTTTTTGTGTATGAGGAAATTGGGCCCATTGCAGATAATTAAAATGAAATCAGTTGTTTTTTTTCCCCATAAACCACAAAGACTAATCTGTTGGTGTTAAAGTGGCTCATCTGTTGCTTAAAGAATCTATCTAGAGTGGGACTCCAGAAACTGAGATCTGAGGACCGAGGTTTAAAGCCAGCCCAGGCACTGAAGTCTGTGAGACTCTTATCTCCAACTAACCACTGGAAAACTGGAAGTGGCACTGTGGCTCAGGTGGTAGAGCAGTAGCCTTGAGCTGAAGAGCTCAGGGATAACACCCATGTCCAAGTTCAAGCCCCATGACTGACCAGCCCCCCCCCCAAACAACAAACAAAAACAACCCCCCCAAAGAAATCCATCCTCAAGTGGGGCACCAGTGGCTCACACCTGTAATTCTGGCTGTTCAGGAGGCTGAGATATGAGGATCAAGGTTCAAAGCTAGCCTTGGCAGCAAAGTCTGCGAGACTCATTTCCAATTAACCACCAGAAAACTGAAAGTGGCACTGTGGCTCAAGTAGTAGAGTGCTAGCCTTGAGCTGCAGAGCTCAGGGCCAGCACCCAGGCCCAGAGTTCAAGCCCCACGACTGACCCCCCCCAAAAAAATATATGTTTTCATTATCAGTATATGAATCGTATCCATTGTATTAGACTGGAATGCTCAAAGCCCATTGCTGGATGCCTGGTTTATCATAGAGGCTATCAACTTCACTGTGGATGCATTTGTTTTTGTGAAAAAAGTAAAGAAACATCCCCTCTTCATTCCTGAATTTATCAATACCTTCCTTTATTTGGACAGTTTGGACAAATCACTGTGGAAACATTTGCATCCATAGTTGCTCATGAATTGGGCCATAACCTGGGGATGAATCATGATGATGGGAGAGATTGCTTCTGTGGAGCAAAGAGCTGTATCATGAATTCTGGAGCATCGTGAGTAACTGAGTTTTTTCTTCCTCTTCTTCTTCCTCTTCCTCCTCTTCCTCCTCCTCCTCCTCCTCCTCCTCCTGTTCTTCTTCCTCCTCTCCCCCTCCTCTTCCCCTCCCCCTCTCCCCCTCCCCCTCTCCTCCCCTCCTCCTCTCCCCCTCCTCCTCTCTCCCTTCCTCTCCTCTCCCTCTCCCTCTCCCTCTTCCTTTCCCTCTCTCACCCTCTTCCTCTCCCTCCCCGTCCTCTTTCCACTCCTCCTCTCCCCTCCTCCTCTCCCCCTTCTACTTCCACTTCTCCCTCCTTTGTGTGTGTGTGTGTGTGTGTGTGTGTGTGTGTGTGTGTGTGTGTGTGTGTGTGTGTGTGCGCGCATGTGTATGTGTGTGTGTATGGGTGGGTGTGTATGTGTGTGCGCACGCGCATGCCTGTGTGCATGCGTGCATGTTCGTATTAGTACTGGGGCCTGATCTCAGGGCCTGGGCTGTGCGTTGACCCTTGGTGGTATCTCACAAAGCTGCTCCCCTACAACTAGAGCCACAGGTTCACTTTTAGCTTTTTGGTGGCTAATTGGAGATAAGACTCTCATAAATTTCCTTGTCAGAGCTGGCTTCAAACCTTGATCCTCAGATCTTAGCCTCCTGGATAGCTAGGATTACAAGTGTGAACCACCAGCACCCAAACAGTTCTTTATTCTTAATGTTGTCTTGCATAACAGTGTTTCTGAGGGATACTCATGTTTTCTAGATTCTGTGAAAGATACCAATGAGGAATTTGTTTTGTAGTTTAATAATCTCAAAAAGCTCTAAGAAAGATTTATATAGACATATATATGTAGGTATACTCTTCTGAAAACCAGTTGAAAGGATAACAGAATATAGGAACATGGCAAACTTAACTGCTTGTGTCAGTGTAGACTGGGCTAGATTGACAACTGAACAAAGGATTTCCTTACAAACAAATCTGGGAACATATTGCATTACCACCTTCAGCAAAGAGAAGACCTGACATTTTCCTTTTAACTCTTATCAACATAAATGCAGAAAATAGTACAGAGAAGAGGAAAGGAGTAGTGGACATTTATGAAGCCATTTTTATGACGACACTATTGGGGGCATTTAAGTGGCATCAACTCATTCATTGCACAATCTAAGGAGTTGTAAGGACTTTGTCCATTATGGTTAAGAAAATACTTCCAAATTCCTGACTAAATTTGCACTGAGGAAGTCTGGGACCAGAGCCTATAAGCTGATGCCAAGTTCTTCTAAAGATGATTACAATAGAGGGTATAAGGATGGTTGGGCTCTTTTCTGACTTAGCTTCATTGTGATATAGTGTTCTTTCATAATTTAGTAGCCTAAGCACTGGGTTTGTGGAGTAAACTTGGTTAAAATCAGATGCCTTCTGTGGGAATATCAGTGGCCCCAAAGTTTACTCCTTTCCTTCCCCCTACCCTCTTGAAGCCTAGGGTAATGGACATTCAGCTACTCAGTCCTTTAGGTAAGTGTCCAGAGGAATTTCTGGCAAATACTTTAACAGGCTTTACACTGTTTTCCATCAATTACTAAGCTCCAAAATAGACAGGAAGGAATTCGAATGGTGCTTATGAAAAAGAACCTTTCATATATAAGAAAAGTCCTATGTTTGTAAAAGAGTTCCTGTTGGGAGGGGAAATAAATTTAGTATTTTTCTTGGTGGGCAGTGAAGTTGAGGAAGGCAAGAATTCAGAAGGAGAAATTGTAATGAGCCACAGAAAGATTAAAGTGGAAAGAAGAGCGCTAGAGTTGAGGAGACTCTGTGGAATAAAATAAAGTGGAATGTGAAAGTTTGAGAGGTTTAGGGGTGGTGGTATCCTTCCTGAAACCTTGAGCTGACTCTGTGGGGAGAGAGACTCAAGAAAGAAAGTGACCAGGGATAGTGGAGTTTGTCAGGCCAGTGTGCAGGGATCTCCTTCAATTCCAGGCTATTGCTATCGGAATAGTAATAGTGAAAATATGTTTTCAGATTACCCCCAGAGTAATCTGAATGAGTAATAATGAGTAATCACATAATGAGTAATAACGTAAACAATGAGTTCTAAGCGACAATTGGTATATTTTTTAAAAATCCTATCCTGGTAGGTAAGTTTTCCCTCATTGTCTTATCTGTTTTTGGTATAGTTTTAGGAACCTACCCATAAGGGAAAAAAGGGAAGAAATATTCTGAATCATAAACATTGAAGTCTAGATAAGTAGAGGGTAGAAATATTTCTGAAGTTAGTCAAGCCAAGTATGGAGAAAGATCATTTTTTCTTCTTTCTTTCTGGGCCAGCCAGGACTGCCCATTGTTGCCTCAAACTCTGCTGCAGGCCAAATTAGGGTGTGTTCGGTAATTTCCATCTGCTCTGATTTTGATAGGATTCTCAGAACTCTGGTTAACTTTATGGTGACTAAAACAGACCCTTTTTTTTTTGGTTTTTGGATATATGTCTCTAGGCTCAACCCTTCTACATTGTTTATGAGAAAATGTGTTCCAACTACTATTGAATCTTATTTCAAAAGTAACCTTTAGGAGTAAGAGACTTGTGGGCTGTGATTAAGGACTTAAGTATAGAGTAACACAACTCTTATAGCTATTGTTTAGTTACTGTTCTTAGTTTAAACATTGTCTGGGCAGGCACTGTACGAATCACAACCAACAACAGGAAATAAATAATTACAAACCTTTGTTTAAGTGGATGTTTCCTTTGTTGATCAAAGAATGACTCTATACTAGGAGCTCAATGTTTTTACTTGAGGTCTAATAGTCTGACAGTATTCTTATCTTTCCTAAACCCTCATCTCACTCAGTCTTCCCTGTAGTATCTTTAGGGCTTCTTCCTTCTGCCATCTCAGCACCATAGCCTTGGAGATAGCTTTGATTTCTAGGCTTCCTTCCTGCTTACTCATTGTGATTCATTTCCCTGTGACTAGGTTTCAGGAAGAGCTCCCTTGCTTTCTTCTTGCGAACTTGGCCTCCAAAGGGAACTTGTTAGCAGAAGTTTAGTCATTTTTCTTATAAGCAATTTCGATTCTCCTCAGTGCCCATTCCAAGGCCCCCATTTCCCCAGTAGCCACATTTTTATTGTAACCTAGTCCAAACTTTGTTCACTGCATTTCCCCTCCCTCCCTCTCTCCCTTACTTCCCTTTAACATTTTCTCTAAGTGTGCTGCAGATGCTTCTTCTGCTTCAGGGCAGACCTATAATCTGATTTAATATGATTGGAAGGTCAGCATGTGTGAAGTGCCTGCTTCACTCTTTGATATCCTTTTAAAAGTGTAGTCACTCGATTCCTCAGTCCCACATATATAGAAAAAAAAAGCTGGAAGTGGTGCTGAGGCTCAAGTGGTAGAGCTCTAACCTTGAGAAAGTCCAAGGACAGTGCTCAGGCCCTGAGCTCAAGCCCAGGACTGGTCAAAAATAAAAAAAAGTGTACTCACCACACCATCACTCAGCCATTATCCTCACTCCCTCACTTTTCCCCTCCAGCACTGACCTCCTCTAATACTTCAGCTAATCTACTTATTTACCTTCCTAATTGACTCCATTCATTGGAACACACTGACCTCTGGGCAGGAACTCTCTGTCCACTGTGCCCAGGGCTTTACCCTGTGCACCAGGGAGAGTGTCTTATACAAACTGATGATGGATGACAGATTGCATAAAATTGCTTTTTCTGCAATGTCCTTTAGAATAGCAAGAAAAAGCCAGGCATAGTGGCTCATGCCTGTAATCTCAAGTACAGGCTTTAGAGGATTGTTCCAGGCCAGCCTAGTTAGGAAACTAGCAAAACCCCATCTCTACCAATAGACATAGTGGTTTGTACCTGTTTTTCTTTTTTTAAATATATTTTTATTGTAATTAATAGAAGGGTTACATTATATTCGCCAGATAGAAGGTGCATTACTTCACAGACATTGATACCCTTTCTCATGTCTTGGTCCCCATTTCCCTCCCCACCACCCCCATCCCTCATCTTGATTTCTTCCCTTCCCTATCCTACTTCAAATAACCAAATACGCATATATCCAATATATCACATAACCAGGTGAAATACTGTAACAATATGAGATAACCAAGGGACAGCAAAAGACATGAGAGATAACATAGTACATTAAGGACAACAATCACTCATTATATGGCTTTTGTTTCTATATCCTGGAGGTCCTTTCATTTAGCGTCATACTATATGGCCTTACGTATCTAGGTTTTGCTCTATTGCAAGTCTCTGCTAGGAGAGCCCTAGGTTTCTACTGATTATGACAAATGAGAGAAACCATTGAGCCTATGTTCCTTTGAGTCTGGCTTACTTCACTTTATATAATTTTTTTCTAAGTGTTTCCATTTCCTTACACATGGGATGATGTCATTCTTTCTGACAGCAGCATAGAATTTCATTGTGTATAAATACCACATCTTGTTGATCCACTCATCTACTGAGGGGCATCTGGGTTGGTTCCATATCTTTGCTATGGTAAATAGTGCTGCAATGAACATCGTTGTTGTACCTGGTTTTTCTACTAATAGGGGAAGCTATAGGTTGGAGCAACCTAGCTGTAAGTTGGCTAAACCAACAGACATTGAGGGTGGGGCTCAAATGGTATAGCACTTGCCTCCCAAGGACAAGGGCTTCAGTTCAAATCCTAGTACTGCCAGAAAAAAGAAAAAAAGAAAAAGTATTAAGAATACTAACTCAACTGTATTATTGTCACAAAACTTATGGTAGATCTTTTCTTCCCGTAAGTCAGAATTTTGTCTTTTTGTGTTCTTTTGTCATAACAGTTGATTGCTCATATTGTTTCTTCTTTAATTCTCTGCTAGTCATTCCATTAAAAACATCCATTATCTCATATCCAACTGTTGTCAAAAGTAGTAAACAGGGCTGGGAGTTTGGCCTAGTGGTAGAGTGCTTGCTTAGCATGCATGAAGACCTGGGTTCTATTCCTTGGTACCACAGACATAGAAAAAGTCAGAAGTGGTGCCATGGCTCAAGTGGTACAGCTCTAGCCTTGAGAAAGCCCAAGGACAGTACTCAGGTCCTGAGTTCAAGCCCCAGGACTGGCCAAAAAAAAAAATAGTACCAATACCAAATATTCTAGGTATATTGCTCTCTTATTCCACTTGTCTAGAGCTAGGACTGTTACTTTCCTGGAGGCTTGTCAGCAAACAAGAGTGCCATGTGTTGACTCAGGTCAAGAGTCTCACCAAGAGGACCTGTTTCATAGTTGTTGGGATCTTTAGAACACCCAATTGTAGATAGAGCCCCTTCTCAAGAACTTTTAAGTGACATGCAGTTCCCTCCTAGCTCTCCTACCACCATGACTCAAACTGATAGGAATAAGATTCTTGCAGGGCACCAAATTCCCCAGGGGTGAGGGAAGAGGGGATAGTGTGTGATTTGTAGGTGTGTGTATATCAATTAAATTGTCATTATTATTTATACTTCTGATGTACAATATGAAAATCCTTTTGTTTCCACCTCCCAGGTGGATTATAAGCATATACCACTATGCCTGACATAACATGATGGTTTTATATATGATAAAAGGGTTACTGTTGTCTGTTAGATGAGCATATACATCACCCTGCATATTTGCCCTTTTTTTCTTTTGTGCAAGAGAATCTAAAATGTACTCTTTTACATTTTCTTTTCCTTTTGCCAGTCCTGGGTTTGGACTCAGGACCTGAACACTGTCCTTGGGCATTCTTCAAGGCTAGTACTCTACCACTTGAGCCACAGTACCACTTCTGGCTTTTTCTGTGTATGTGGTACCTAGAAACCGAATCCTGGTCTTTATGCATGCTAGACAAGCACTCTACCACTAGGCCACATTCCTGACCCTCTAAAATGTACTCTTTTAGCAAGAAAATTCAGTATAATAGTAACCCTAGTCCTCATATTGTACATTAGATCCTGAGATTTGTTTATTTTATTTAGGTGTATACAGTATATCTTCAACCTGTATTTTCTCATTTCCTCCACTCTTAACCATAATTGCTGCCTCATATTCGTCGTGTCACTTTTTAAAAGGTTTTATCTTTAAGATGATGAAATGTTTTTCTTTTTGTGTTTTATTTCACTTACTAAAACATCCTCCAAGTCCATTCCTGTGGCAATGGTTGGGGCTCCTTTTAGAAGACTGAATAAAATTCCATTATATATGTGTGTGTATGTACATATGTGTGTATATCTAATATAATGGAAACCACAACACACCCACATACACACATACACACATACACACACACCATCTTCCCATTGGTGGACACTGAGATCCTTTCCATGTCTTGATAATTGTGATTAATGCTGAACAGGAGAACACAGAAGCCTTTGTGTGTGAGGTGTTGATTCATTTCTGTTGGGTCTGTGTCAGAGGAGAGATTGCTAAGTCATACATAGTTCTGTTGTTAATTTCTTTAGAAGTTTCAGTCTCACTGTTTGCCACACTGGCTGTGCTAGTCTGCATTCCCAACAGAATATAGTATTCTCTATCTTCATACCCTTGCTCAGTCTTATCCTTTTCTTGATAAGATAGAACTGAACAAGTGTGGGTTTGTTTTGTATTTCCCTGTTGATTATGGTATTGGGTAAAGAGATGACTTAAAATTTTTTTTTCAAAATGAGTCAGGTATCAGTGGCTCATGCCTGTAATCCTAGCTCTTCAAGATCATGGTTCAAAACCAGGCCAGATAGAAAAGTCCATGAGATATAGTCTCTAGTATAACCAGCAAAAAGCCAGACTGGAGACATGACTCAAGTTGGAGCTCCACTGAGCAAGTAAGCTGAGTTATGAGGCCTTGAGTTTAAATGTCAGTGTATTTAGTATCTCTGTCTCTTTTTCTCTCACACACATACACTATTCAAAATTTGCAATCTCCATAACAAAATCTTTTTGAAAATATTTATTGTAGTGGTTCCAGGAACTTTAGCAGTTGCAGTGCTGATGACTTTGAGAAGTTAACTTTAAATAAAGGAGGAAACTGCCTTCTTAATATACCAAAGCCGGATGAAGCCTATAGTGCCCCATCCTGTGGCAACAAATTGGTGGACCCTGGTGAAGAATGTGACTGTGGCTCACCAAAGGTGAGTTGTAGTTTTTATTTTTGCTTTAGGAAATTATCATGGGATTTGCAAAAATAAAATGGTTGGTTTGGGACAATTCTGGCATAGCAGCTCATGGAAGCTTGAGCCGCAAGGAGGGGATTATTGTTTTGTCTGAGTGGATGTGCTCCTGGAATTTTTCAGCTTCTCAGAATATAGCTGTAATGGTGCCATCTGTTTGGAGACCCAAAGAAAAATGTAGCATCCTATTCTATTTATTTTATGTATCTGACAAATGTGGAGTAGTTTATGTCTTTTGTAACTAGTTTATGTCAGCACATTGTACTTAAGGACACTGTATTGTATTATATGCAAATGATAAAAATCTTTTAAAAGGCCAAACAGTATTCTGTGGTGTGGGTGTGTATTTCCTATTCTTTATTCATTCATCTCTCATTGAGCATTGTAGGTAGTTTGTGAATAACACTGCAATTAAGCAAGAAAACAGATGTCTGTTTGAGATTCTAATTTTGTTATAGATAAATAGCAGATATGGGATTTCTGCATCATATGGTAGTTAGGTTTTAATTTTTTTGAGGAGCCTCGCTACTGTTCCTCAAGTGGCATTTTGCATTCTCACCCAGAGTGTTCAAAGGTTCCCATTTCTCCACATCCTTGCCAGCACATATGTCTTGGCTTTATGACTTTGCTTTTTACTGTTGTTTAGAGCAGTATTAACAGATGTGAAAAAGCAAGATCAGTTGTGCTTTAGATTGATATTTTAGTTGATATTTCCGTGATCACTGCTAATACTGAACATTTTTTCATACACCTGGTAGTTATTTGTGTGACTTCCACGGATAAATGTCTGCTAGCATATTTTAAAATGGAGTTACTAGTGCATTTATTTTCTGATAGGATTAAAAAAAAAAATACCTTAACTGGGAGTTTGGCCTAGTGAAACACAAAGCCCTGGAGTTAATTCCTTGGTACCACATACAGAGAAAAAGCCAGAAGTAGTGCTGTGGCTCAAATGGTAGAGTGGTAGCCTTGAGGTAGCTCAAGGACAGTGCCCAGGCCCTGTGTTCAAGACCCAGGACAGATCAAAACAAAACAAAAATAAAATTTTAACAGTCAACCCTTTTTAGGTATATGGTCTGAAAATATTTTCTCCTTTTGCTGTACAGAAACTTTATGTTGTTACAGTTTCACTGGCCTATTTTTGCTTATGCTTGTGATCTTCATTTTAACTTTCAGAACTATTGCAAAGACTAGTAAGTATCATGGAGTCTTCACTCTATGTCTTTCTTTTCCCTAGATGTTTTACTGTTTTAGGTCTACATTTCATTGTTGGTGTGTGTGTGTGTGTGTGTGTGTGTGTGTGTGTGTGTGTGTGTGTGAGGGGGGGGGGAGGAGAGCAAACTTATACACGTGTATACCCTCGCACCTTCCCCAGAATTAAATGTAGGTTCTGGGGTTTGAACTTAGAGCCTGGGTGCTGCTCCTGATCATTTTTTTTCTTTTTTTTTCCTGAAGATAGCAATCTATCACTTGAGCCACAGCTCTGCTTCCAGCTTTTTGGTAGTTTATTGGAAATGAGAATCTCATTGACTTTCCTGAGTGGGCTGTTTTCAAACCATGCCCCTCAGATGTCATCCCCCTGAATAGCTAGGATTACAATCATGAGCCACTGGAGCTGGGCTCAAATTCTTCAATCCATTTTCACCTTATTTTTGTGTGTCATTTTTGTATGTATGGTAAAAAAAAAATAAGGTTTCATTTCCATTCTGTTCTGTTTCTTCTTTATTTTATTATTTATTTTTTTGTGGGTCATGGGGCTTGAACTTGGCCTGGACACTGTCCCTGAGCTCTTCAGCTCAAAGCTAATGTGGTACCCTTGAGCCAAGCCTCACTTCCGATTTTGCAGCTGGTTAACTGGAGATAAGAGTCTCAGGTCCTTTTGTGCCCAGGCTGGCTGTGAACCTTGATCCTCAGATCTTAGCCTCCTGAGTAGCTAGGATTGCAGGTGTGAGCCACCAGGCCCGGCTAGTTGGATGGTTTTTATCCCACCACTTAATGAATTTAATTTATGCACTATTGGCAGTTGTGAAATGATTTAAAATGGTCTTTTAATCCTAAATGAACTTTCTATACACATTTTCTTTCTCAGTTCTCTATTCTTTTACAAAACTGTGTCTGTCTTGCTGAGCATTTTTGAACAACAAAATTACTATCTTTATCAAAGTATAATTAAATATGCCAATAAAAACTCAATGTTTACTTAGAGAAAACCTTAATTTCTAAGAATATTAGAAGGAGGAGAGATCCTCTAACCTCAGTTTCAAGCATCTCCAAATCAAGCAGAGAAGGGAAAGCAAAGATAAACAGATTTAGCAGAAGCTGGAGAAGGAGGTGGGTTAAAGGATGGAGGCACTGATGGAAAAGTGGCAGCTGTGGCTGCCTGATTTTTCAGGAAGAAGCCAGTTTTCTGTTCCTGTGTAAGATTCCTGAGAGAAGTTACCATAAAAGAGGGAAAGTTTATTTTGGCTCAGGATTTAGAGGTTTCATTCCAAACTTATTTGGCTGTATTGCCTTTGGCATGAGATGAGGATGAATATCCAGAAGCCTGTTGCAGAGGAGGCTAGTAATCTTTTTTATACATATATTTTTTATTGTAATTAATAGAAGGGTTACATTCTATTCACCAGATAGAGGGTTCATTACTTCACATACATCGATACCCTTTCTCATGTCTTGGTCCCCATTTCCTTCACCCCATCCCGCCCCTCATCTTGTTTTCCCCCCTTCCTTAACCGATTTCAAATGACCAAATACACATATATCCAATATATCAGATAACCAGCTGAAATACTGTAACAATATGAGATAACCAAGGGACAGCAAAAGACATGAGAGATAACATAGTACATTAAGGACAACAATCACTCATTATATGGCTTTTGTTTCTATATCCTGGAGGTCCTTTCATTTAGCGTCATACTATATGGCCTTATGTATCTAGGTTTTGCTCTATTGTAAATCTCTGCTAGGAGAGCCCAAGGTTTCTACTGATTATGACAAATGAGGCAAACCATTGAGCCTATGTTCCTTTGAGTCTGGCTTACTTCACTTTATATGATTTTTTCTAAGTGTTTCCATTTCCTTATAAATGGGCCAATGTCGTTCTTTCTGACAGCAGCATAGAATTCCATTTGTATAAATACCACATCTTGTTGATCCACTCATCAACTGAGGGGCATCTGGGTTGGTTCCATATCTTTGCTATGGTAAATAGTGCTGCAATGAACATTGTTGTGCTAGTGGCTTTAGTGTGTCCTTGTTTCTGGACTAGTGGGTAAATGCCAAGTAGTGGAATTGCTGGGTCATAGGGGAGCTCTTTTGAGGAACTGCCATATTGCTTTCCATACTGGTTGAATGAGTTTTCACTCCCACCAACAGTGTAGTAGTGATCCCTCCTGGCCACATCCCAGCTAGTATCTGTTGTTATTGGATGTCTTGATCATGGCCATTCTAACTGGAGTGAGGTGGAATCTTAAGAGTTGTTTTGATTTGCATTTCTTTTCTGGCCAGAGATGTCGAGCATTTCTTCATGTGTCTATAGGCCATTCTTATTTCTTCTTCAGAGAAGACTCTCTTTAATTAAGTCTTTGGCCCATCTTTTAATGGGATGGTTGTTTCTTTGGATATTAGTTTGGGAGTGATTCAGTTTTTTAGCTGTTGATATAGTTTAGATATGAGGCCTTTGTCTGTTGTATGGTTAGTTAAGATCTTCTCCCACTCTGTAGGCTTTCTAGTTAATTTGCTAGCTATGTCCTTTGCCATACAGAATCTCTGTAGTTTAATGCAGTCCTACTTACCCAGACTTTCTCTGATTTGTTTCTGGGTCCTTATTAAGAAGTTTTGACCTGTGCCAAGGAGACCTACTGTATTTCCTCTTCCTTCTTATAAAGTTTTCAGTGTATGGGCTTTTATCTCAAGGTCTTTGATTCATTTGGAGTTAATCCTGGTGCAGGGTGACAAAGAAGGTTCCAACTTCAGTTGTCTGCAGGTGCTTAACCAGTTCTGCCAGCACCACTTGTTGAAGAGGCTGTCTTTCTTCCATTTTATTTTATTTTTTGCTCCCTTATCAAAGATTAGGTGGCCACAGGTCTGTGAGTTAATATCTGGGTCCTCAGTTCTATTCCATTGGTCTTCAGGCCTGTTCTTGTGCCAGTACCAAGCTGTTTTGGTCACTATATCTCTGTAATAGACTCTGAAGTTTGGTATTGAAATTCCTCCTTCTCTGTTCTTTCTGCTAAGAATTGTTTTTGCTATATGGGTTTTTTTTTTAAATTATTACATATGAAATTGTGGATTGAGGTTAGTAATCTTATGATGGCCAGGAAGCAGAAGGAGGGAGGGATAGGAGGTAGAAAGGGAAAGACAAGTGTGTCTGGGAATAAAATTTACCCTTTAAAATCATTCTTCTAAGCCAGGTACCTAACTACTCAAGAGGCTGAGATCTGAGGATCAAGGTTCAAAGCTAGCCTAGGCAGGAAAGTCCTTGAGACTCATCTCCAATTAACTACCAGAAAACTGTAAGTGGTACTGTGGCTCAAGTAGTAGACACTAGCCTTGAGCTGAAGAGCTTAGGGACAGCACCCAGGCCCAGAGTTCAAGCCCCATGATGGACCAAAAAGAAAAAAAAAAAAATCCACCAAATATCATTCCCCTAGTAATCTGTTTTTGTCAGCGAGGCCCCTCCTCTGAATAGCCTATTAATCAACTCTCAATCAGTAAAGCCCATTGATGAGGTCAGAGAACACATGATCAGTGAATATTGCTGCCTTAGTGGCCTAAGACATGGGCCTCCAGGGAGCATTCCAGACACAGGCCATCAGAGGTCCTGAAAGACCCCAAGTCAGAATCATAGGACTGCCATTCTAAGTTTTAGCTCATGCTTATAACCAGGTGTTTTGCTAACTAAGGAATTGGAGCCTGCGGGCCATAAAACTACTCCTTGACAATTGAATGAGAACTTCCCGTCAGTTCCCCCAGCTTGGGAAGCTCCCTAATCCTTATCTTATCTCATTCAACCACCTGATGGGTGTAAACCTGAGATTTAGCCTATTCCCGTATTTTGATTGTTACTTAGCTTACTTTTGTATTCTTTGGCTATTACCAAGTTCCAGGTAAGATCATGCTTGGAAACTATTTCTATGTTGACCAGGAGGTCATAGAATAGTTTGTAAGCATGTCTTGCTAATGCCCGTGCCTTTCATAACTGGGCAAAAACTTGTGTAAAGCCTAAACCTACCCTTTTCCCTTAGTAGTAAAAATGGATTGCAGCAAGAGCCCCTCACCCTCCAAAGCAAGAGCTCACATCTTGCTGAATACCAAGGATTGTTTCCTCATACCAAGGATTGTTTCCTCATACCAGGGGCCAGAGATGTGCAACTTAGCACAAACACTATCTAAATGGTGATTGGTCAAATTGTATGGTTTGTTCTAAAATTATTGGCTGCCTGCGTGCAGACTTTGTTGTAATGCTTTAAACTTATTGGCTAAAGAAGCGCGGGCTCTGCTGTAATGGAGTGTGTGGACCTATAAAAAACCAGCCCCAGGACAGTTCGGGGCTCTCAGCCACTGACCCGAACCTTGCGGATCTCGAGGTCACGTGTACCTGGGAGCCCGAGCATGCCCGAATAAAACCCTCTTGCTCATTGCATCCAGTGGTCCGTGTGTGCGTCCTTGGGTGCGGG